>NC_133427.1:6715000-7065000 GCF_049350105.2 Macaca mulatta
ATGATTGCCTCAGCATAGCAAACATGGTCAACGGGGTGGCTTATTTCTTATTGGACAATCCTTTTTAAGGTGTCCTTGCAAACAACACTAGTAATAAGCCCTACTAGGTGATTGACCTGCTCCATTTTCTGTCCTCTCTGAACCACCAAAGTTTGTTTGTCTGAGGGCCATGACTAAAGCTGTGGCCTTTCTCCGATCACTTTTCCTTTTGGGCCTGGTCCTCTTGTTCTCTATTATAGAACGCCAAGGTTGCCAGGTTTAATAAAGCCTCCAGATTTTGTTCAGGGCCTAGTGCTCACTTTTGGAGCTTTCTCCTGATATCTGCAGCTGATTGGGTAAGAAACTTATGTTTTAGGATTAATTGACCCTCAAGGGAGTTGGGTGACAGGGAAATATATTTCTTAAGGCCTGTCATAGCCACTCAAGGAAGCAGTAGGAATTTTTTCTTTTCCCTGAGTTATGGTGTACATCAATTAATTCTTGGGCCTTTTCCAAATTCTCCTTAGTCCTTCTAGAACACAGGTTGACAGATGTTTGCGACTTCAGTCCCCACGATCTGAGTCTAGATCCCAGTGGGGATCCATACGGGGTATGGCTTCTGACCGGTAGGGAATTAGTCCCTTGCTTCACCTGTCATTCTATCATTTACTTGACCAAGATACTAGGTATCTCCAAACTCTCCAGCTGCAGCTAAAGCTGTACTCTTTACGTTAAAGTCCAGGGTTTGATCTAACAATAGCGTGATATCTCTCCAAGTGATGTCAAAGGTTTGCCCTAAGATTCCCTGCAGGACATATATATACCTATCAGGGTTATCTGAACAATTCCCGAGGTCTACCTTGATCTGCTTTAAATTGGAGAGGGGGAAGGGGACATATACTTGTGTTGGGCCAAATTGCCTTCACCCTACAGCTTGAAGGGGACATAGCTGACAGCCCGGGGGTGTTTATGGTCCCTTGGCGATTTCTTTGCTTATCCCCCTTCTGGGTGGGGGAGATTAGAGGAAACTTATTATTGATAGGAAAGAGAGTTGTACAGAGGGTAGGATATGAAGGTGAGCTGAGAGGTCCTCCTGTGGAATGCAAATTTCAAGCTTTGCATCATTGTGGATTATCCTTCAATGGAAAGAAAGCTTGGATATAAGATATTTCACTCCATTTGCCTTCCCTCTTTTAGAAAAGGACAAACTGCAGGATAGAATTCTAATTTATACTTCCCTCAGGTGGCCATTTTTCCCCATCAGAGAGAGAATATTGAGGCCAAGCCATAGCAGAAGAAAATAAGCTGCTTCTTTTTCAGG
Source organism: Macaca mulatta (assembly GCF_049350105.2). Taxonomy (NCBI): domain Eukaryota; kingdom Metazoa; phylum Chordata; class Mammalia; order Primates; family Cercopithecidae; genus Macaca; species Macaca mulatta. The sequence continues at coordinate 6,716,301 of NC_133427.1, forward strand.
GTTTGCAAATCAAATTGTCCCCAATGGCTTAGGATGCATTTCAAGGTTGAACTAGTTGATGCCTGATTGATTCACATCTGAAAGAAAACAAAAACAAAAAGAAAAACAAATGTGGTTTCAGTTTGCTTTTTTTCCTTGCCCAAGAAATTGCAACAGTCCCTGGACTCTGATGTTCAGAATAGCTGCACTCACTAAAGCAACAGCAGAAACACTAGTTTTCCTCCTAGACCACAAGGAAGACAGATGAAGGTCGGATTTAGTTGCCTTACCAACACATTCTTGAAAATTTGCACCCTTGTCTTTTTTCTTGGACCACAAACAGCACCAAGAAAAATCAGATTTAGTGACCTTTACCAATGCATTATTGAAAATCTGTTAGAGTTCTAAGCATTATCCTCTTAGTATTGGGACCTTATCCTTGTTCTATAAAGATGATATGCCTCAAAATGGAGTGGTGGGCCATACTCTGAAGGAGGGAAGGGATCTCCAGGGTTGGAAGAGTGATGCCTTTTATCCTCACAACTCATCGTATGAATAGGAAGGATAAAATTTCTGAGGCTCCCCATATCCTAGCTTCAAGAATAGTCTTTGTTAGGTCTGCTAGTTTGAGGAGGGATGTTAAAATTCCAGATGGTCCTCCCAACACAGCTTCAGGTGAAAATTATGTCTTTCTCATAGGTGAGCCCGGGTGCCTAAAGAAGGAAGAGAGTCCCAAAATTTATACTAGAAATCATTTGCAGGAGAAATTAGAAGATCACCAGGGACAGGGAGTGTTTTTTAGAAACAGGGCTACCATCAGAGAAGAGAGGCAGGAAGAAGGTTTTTCTTGCAGGACTTAGGACCCAGGATGCTAGGGTCAGGATAGATAGGATAGATGGGCAAGTCTCATTTGGGCATCATAACTTGGAGAGTTCTGCTTATGGCTGCAGGGTCAACCAACTTATTGTCGGGACCCTGGAGCTGAACGGCTTTCCTCTCTGTCAACTCTGGCTCAGCCCAGAAATGGAGGAAGAGTGGAATCTGGTTCCAGGCAAACCAATGCTCCCAACTCCAAAGGTTTGGGAGTTGTTAGAGAGCCCTTTCCTAGAAAATCTGACACCTGCGTCTTTAGTCTGGCAGTTGCACTAGTGGCTTTTAACTGGTCGACAGGTGCCCGGTTTTTAGTCCCCAAATTCTAAGAAAAAGTAGGACAGAATAGCAAGCAAAAGCGGTCCAATGATACCACATGGCAATACCCTGGACGAGCCCCTAGATGTGCCCAGAGTTGTTTCCTGCCAGTGGGTTCGTGGTCTCGCTGACTTCAAGAATGAAGCCACAAACCTTCACCATGAGTGTTGCCGCCCTTAAAGGTGGCATGAACCCAAAGAATGAGCAACAGCAAGATTTATTGTACAAGCAACAACAAGATTTGTAGTGAAGAGTGAAACAGCAAAGTTTCCACAGAATGGAAGGGGATCCAAGCACATTGACGCTGTTGGCTGAGTTGGCCAATTTTTGTTTTCTTATTTGTTCCATCCCATGTTCTGTGTCTGTCGTATCAGAATGCCCTTTTTACAATCCTCCCTGTGATTGACTACTTTTAAGTTGCTGCTGTTTGGTGCATTTTACAGGGTGCAGATTTGTGCGTTTCACAGAGTGCCGTTTGGTGCACTTTACAATCCTCTTGCTAGCTACAGATTGCTGATTGGTGTGTTTTTAAAGATTACTGATTGGTGCATTTTACAATCTACTTACTAACTACAAAGTGCTGATTTGTGCATTTTACAATCCTAGCTACACAGTGTTAATTGGTGTGTTTTACAATTCTGTTGTAAGACAGAAAAGTTCTCCAAGTCTGCACTCGACCCAGGATATCCATCTGGCTTCACCTATCAGAATAATGGCTGATAATCATTTAAGCCAATATCTTAGCAGAATTCAAGCCCCTCTCATTTTTCTAACCTGCTGAACTTTCATTGGTTTTACAAAGGTGGTTTAGTTTCAAGAAGGGCTATTATCATTTAAACTATAAGTTCAATTTATCCCAAAGTTAACTTGGCCTATGCTCAGCAATGATTATGTGTAGTAAGCTGGTGAAAGGCACGATGGTGTTGGTTAGGTCAGATCTCTTTCACTGTCATAATTTTCTCACAGTTACACGTTTTGCAAAGGTGGTTTCAAGTTGAAAGGCATATACTCTTGTAAAAAGCATAAAATTGTTTTATTCATTCTGTCCCTGAAACAGGTACTCCCAGTTGTTGATAGTTTAAATTTAAAAAGAAAAATCATAATCCCTAGATGTTGTGGTAAATGAAAATTCCAATGCAGAAAATATGGAAACACTAGCTTCAGAACACCACATTCATTTGTAAAACTTCAGAGATGCAAGCATTACCTTTTCCCTGTCAGATTATAGAATATATAGAAGAAATTCTGAACCTCAAAGATCAATCCATCCAGTACGATTCTGTTTGAAAAACTAAGATTTTTGAACACAAGGGATATTCATTGGCCTGTTGTTGAAAGGTTACAACACACTTGTTTTGCTCAGGAGGAAGGGGTTGTGGTGGAAGAAAGGCCAGTGATTCACTGCATGTTGAAAATCTTCGTGATCCTCTGCAGAAATGAAATAAGCCCATAGATCATTCTGCAGAATTGAGAAAGAGAAAACAGTGAGTTAAGAAAAGATGTGCTGAAGACAGAATCATTCTGTTAAAAAATGACTCATGCCTTAAGAATTAATTACCTCTCTCTTTAATAGGGGAAGAATGCATGGCCCTGTGGTATTATAGGGCACCCACACTGGCATTATTCATCATTGTAACATGTACCCTGAATGAAAGGATTTTTTTCTTCCAAGCAGAGCCTGATGCTGTTTATGAACAAACTGTGTCAAAGATTTAGTGATGGTGACAGGTGTTGCAGAATATTTTTGGCATGAAGCACTTATTAGTATTCACTAATTAAATGGTGGGGGGCTTGGGTAATGTCTGACAGTACCCACTAATCATAGCTAATCTCACATCAAGCTTCTCTAAACTTTAAAGAAATCACATTGGTAGGATGTGTTTTAAGTATACAACCTCACAGTTGCAATGCTGCCTCTCTTTGAAAGCTGCAGGCGACAGTGACTCCCGATTCAGGCTTGAACTTTATTGTCATTGTAGAAAAAAAAAAAAATCCTGTGACTTTCTTTGAAGCCTGGCCATTTACTCCTTTCCAACGCAGAGTGTTTTCCCACAGTTGTTCATGAAACCTAATGGAAGAAAAGCTAGTTAATTCTATTGGTATGCAGCCTCATCCTCTACTCTTTTTGCTTTAAAAGTGGAAGCCGACATTCAGTCCTTCATTGGAATGCTGTCAATTTTGGTTAGGAATATGCTTTTAAGGAGTTGGTTTGGATTTATGTTATTTTAGAGCTTAAAGCAGTCTGTCATCATACAAACAAGCCCTTCCCTTATGTGACATTGTTGTTCATAAAAGGCATCAAACTTTGCTCGGGAGAAAGGCTCACCTAAGGACGTGAAATTGGTAAAACAACAACAACAACAAAAACCTTCCCCAAATACTCAACTATAATATTTGTCCCTTAAATATTTTTTTTTGAAGATCCATGTCATTAACTCATTTCAAAAGATATTTAGTATGTAATTTATTGCAGGAGTCTGTTGTTGTTGTTGTTATTTAAATGTGCACAGAAATGGTATGTTGAACCTAGTAAAATTTAAAAGGACTTCTGGGATTGCTTCATGTTATTAATATTTTAGATTCATTTTGTCTTCTATTAGCCACATACATACCCAAAGATGACATGGTACCATAATGCCAACCTAAACAATAATTGTTTATGTAATTATTTCTGCCACAAAAATATTTCTCCAGTTTTTTCTCTAATTTCCTGTAATTTCCCCTAACATTTTAGATTCATTTTGCCTTCTACATTAGCCATACATACCTAAAGATGACATGGTATCATAATGTCAACCTAAACAATAACTATTATCTGTGTAATTATTTCTGCCACAAAACCTTTTCTCCAGTTTTTCCTCTAATTTGTGAGGGTGAGAGTTGTGGAGAGAGAGAATGAAGACAAGCTATGAGATAACTTTTCAAATAGTGGGGATATGTATGCCTTTTTTTTTTTTTTTTTTTTTTTTGACCAACAAAAATGTCCTGTGTTCTTCTGTAGGATTTTTAAGTACTGGTGACCAGGCAGCAAAAGGCAACTATGGGCTCCTGGATCAGATTCAAGCACTACGGTGGATTGAGGAGAATGTGGGAGCCTTTGGCGGGGACCCCAAGAGAGTGACCATCTTTGGCTCGGGGGCTGGAGCCTCCTGTGTCAGCCTGTTGACACTGTCCCACTACTCAGAAGGTAATAATGGTATCTCCGGGATGGGTGGTCAAATACCGTGAACCAATAAATGAACAGTCAGAGTTCATATGTGAAATGTACGTCCAGGTTGCCAGAAGTCACCCTGGAAATTGCTACAGAAAATGCCCAAAAGACAAAATGAACCCATCTTCACGTCTTTTAACTCAGTGTTTTTTTTTTTTTTTTTTTCCCCATTTGCTCTCTCACTGAGGCTGGAGTGCAGTGGCATGATTATAGCTCATTGCAGCCTCCACCTCCTGAGCTTAAGACTTCTCCCATCTCAACCTGCTGAATACCTGGGACTAATGGTTAAATTTTTATTTCTATTTTAATTTTTATAGAGAAGTGGTCTTGCTATGTTTGCTTAGGCTAGTCTCAAACTCCTGGCCTCAAGTGATCCTCCTCACTTAGCCTCCCAAACTGCTCAGATGGCAGAATTGAACCACCATGCTTGGTCAGCAATATCTCCTAATTTAAATGTGTGACAATTAAATGTCGGTTACAACGATTGGAACAAAATAACTGCTTTAGAAAAGTGGACACTTTTGTTTCTTTTGATATTCTCATTTTATTTGACCATTTGAAATTTTATTAACTTCTAGCTACAATTTGGTAAGAGTAATATGGAAGATAGACAGTATGTCAATAAAGAAGATCAATAGTATGTCAATATTGTAGATTTATAGATTTTGTACTCAGCTGGGCTTTTAGCCAAATGTTTTTTATAAAGTCATTTCTCTACTTCACATTCATTCTTTAAATCTACTGGAAACATTGAGAACATGGCTGATGCATTAGTAGAGAAGTAGATTCTACCCACAGGAATAGTGTCTCTCTCCCTGACTCTGTCTACCTCCCTCTCTTACTCTTCCCCTTTCAGTCTCCTCTTTCAGTCTCTCTTTCTGTCTCTCCCTGTCTGTGTTCTCTCACTCCCTCCTTATCCCTCTGTCTCTTTTCCTCTGTCTCTCCCCCTTCCTGTCTGCCCTCCTTCCACTGTTTCTCCCCCGTCTCCCTCTCCTTCACACTATCCCCTCACCTTTCCCCCCTTTCTTCCCTTCTCTCTCTTTCTCTCTTCCTCTCTCTCCCTTCTCCAGTTCCTCACTCTCTTCCTCACTGTCTCTGTTCCTCTCTCCCTTCCCCCACACTCTGTCTCTCTTTCTTTCTTTCCTCTGTCTCCCTCTTTCTCTCTCTCTCTATAGATATCTCTCTCTCTCGCTCTCTCTCTCTCTCCCCCTTTCTTCCTCTCCTGCAAATATAACTTTCAGCAAAGGACCTTCTTACTTGTCATTTCAGCATGAGGCACTTGGAAGTGTTCACAGTTTGTTTTATCTCTCTCTCTCTCACATTCACTTTTAGGAAGAACCTCCTTGCTGAGGCAGTCAGCATGAGTTCCTCTACTTGTCCCCATGGGAGCTCCAAACCTTTGCTGCGGCCCTGCTAATAAACTGGAAAAAGCTGCTGTTGGCAAAACAGAGAAAGCAAAAATCACAGAAACACATGCACATCATGTTACCTCAACCAGACGTGCACTTGGACATGGTAGTTAGCATAGGCAGCCATACCCAACCAGATGTGCACTTGGGCCTCTAAGTAGTAGTTGCTCATGCTGCCTAACTGGTGGTCAGCATAGACAGCCACACCCCTGAGCCCTGCCAGAGTGCCTGAGGCTCATTCAATGTGATTCCCTGCTGTCCATACATGAGGCAGGCTCTCTGCAGTATCAGATGAGACTTCAAAGAGCAGTCCATAGGAATTTGAGGCAATTGGTTCTGGAAGCCAGATCACAAATTCTTGGCTGTGGCCTAAAAGGAGGAAGCAGGGAAATCTGCAGAACAGATCCAGTCCTCTGTTACTGGCCAGGTATAAATGAATATTCACAATAGCCATCTCAGTCATCAACACAGCATTGTAATTTCTTTTTTTTTTTTTTTTTTTTTTTTTTTTTTTTGAGACAGAGCCTCGCTCTGCCGCCCAGGCTAGAGTGCAGTGGCGTGATCTTGGCTCACTGCAAGCTCCGCCTCCCGGGTTCACGCCATTCTCCTGCCTCAGCCTCCCGAGTAGCTGGGACTACAGGCGCCTGCCACCTCGCCCGGCTAGTTTTTTTGTATTTTTTAGTAGAGACGGGGTTTCACCGTGTCAGCCAGGATGGTCTCGATCTCCTGACCTCGTGATCCGCCCGTCTCGGCCTCCCAAAGTGCTGGGATTACCGCGCCCGGCCAGCATTGTAATTTCTTATGTGTCATTGGTTGTCTTCAGAATGGCATCACACTGACTGGACCATTTACATCTGAAGTACTCAAAATCTTAATGGAATTTTTTTTCTTTTTAAGAAAGAGTCTCACTCTGTCACTCAGGCAGGAGTGTAGTGGCATGCTCTCAGCTCACCACAACCTCTATCTCCCAGTTTCAAAGCGATTCTTCTGCCTCAATGTCCTGAGTAGCTGGGATTACAGGTGCCCATCACCATGCCCAGCTAATTTTTGTATTTTTAGTAGAGATGGTGTCTCACCATATTGGCCAGGTTGGCCTTAAACTTCTTGAACTCAAGTGATCTGCCTGTTTCAGCCTCTGGAACTGTTATTTATTCAAGTTATCAGCTGAGTAAGGTGGCTCATGCCTGTTATTCCAGCAGTTTGGGAGACTGAGTGGGAAGTATGGCTTGAGCCCAAGAGTTTGAGACCAGCCTGAGCAACATAATGGGGCCACATTTATACAAAAATAAATAAAAACCAGCTGGGGCTGGTGGTTCATGCCTGTGGTCTCAGTTGCTTGGGAGGTTGAGGATCACTTGAGCCAGGGAGGTCGAGGCTGCAGTGAGCTCTGATGGTGTCTCTACACTCCAACCTAAGTGGCAGAGAGAGAGACCCTATCTAAACATAAATAAATAAAATTTTAAAATACCCTTCTTTCAAGTAACTGGAGGACTTTCTTCACTTTCTGCACCTTCTGAACAAATTTCTAGATCACTATGCTCCTCAATGTCTTCTTTAGCAAGATAGGGCAGATGAGGATTTCCTGAAATCCTGCAAACTCTGAATTCCTTGAGTTAATAGGTCATATTGTTTTGCACAGGAGACCAAAAAACCTTTGACCTCAAACTAGTGCTAATACCAGGAAAGAGGAAGGGCTCATATTTGTACTAACTTTATTTTAAAAACAGGAACAGTGAATAATCTGATGAACCATTTGGCATAGAGATATCTACGGCATTTTTGAAAATACATAGATATTCACATTTCTCAGTTGATATGACAGTTGTAGATTTAGAAAGCAGTCAGAACCAAATTCAGGAGTAACGAAATACATATAAGCCACATTAATTAGAGGAAAATGGTAATTATTTAAGTCAACAGTTAGAAGTTATTATTTGCTGCAGAAATACCTTTGTGTTGGTCATTTCTGCAAGGCAGTGCTTCTAAGCAGCCCATCAGTATTGTCAAGAATTATGAAAAATATAAGTACAGCACTGTGACTCCTGCCTATCATCCTAGTACTTTGGGAGGCTGAGGTGTGAGAATTGCTTGAGTCCAGGAATTCAAGACCAGCCTGGGCAAAAAAGTGAAACCCCATCTCTACAAAACATTACAAAAATTAGCCAGGTATGGCAGTGCACACCTGTAATCCCAGCTACTTGGGAGGTTGAGATGGGAGGATCAGTTGGACCTGGATGGCAGAAGCTGCAGCAAGTCAAGATCATGCCACTTCACTCCAGTCTGGGTAGCAGAGATACACCCTGTCTGAAATGAAGATAAAGATAAAAGTACCCAAATTGTTGGCCTTAGGAATTCTAGTCTAATGAAGACAAAGTACATGTGGCAAGAGATAGTTTTATGAAGGTATTCACCTCAGTATTATTATCATAGCAAAGAATGAAATGAAATACAAGATCAAAAGAAGACAAAAGTTATGAGAAACCATATGTATTAACTCAAAAGAATAATAATTTACCTAAGATATTCAATAGCTGGAAAAACACAGTATAGACAGCTATATAAATATTGGGCTCAGCTATTCAAAACGATGTTTGAATGGGAGAGATGATGTAAGAAAGAATTAAGTTAATTCCTAACATACTTGTTATGCTAAGGTGAGTTGTGCTTTAATGTATGACTTATGGGTGATTTTTTTCATTATCTAAGTTTTTTAGTCTCATCAGGAATTATATTACTTCCCTAACATACAAATAACTGTTTTATATATGTTACATATATATACACACACACATATATTATATGTGTTACATATATATATATGCTGCTACCTAAATTATTACCAGTAGTTATAAGAAGGGTGGGAAAGGAACATCTCAGAGCATTTGTCTAATTCTGAATGTTTTAACTAATGAAAGTATCCAACAGATTACATATTTGCATTCTTTCTTTTGGACATTTTAAAATAATCTTCAGAGCCAAGTACTCAAGTCCATACTTGCACATTTCTGACAGAAATGTCCCCAAGATGGCTTTGATGAAATAACGGTTAAAGCCATATTGATTTTCAAGTTGCAGTCTTGTGTGTCATCTTTGGGCAATCCTTCAGTCTTTAAAATCACATCTTCCTGATGACAACCATATTTTCCTCATATTTGATTGCTTCCATGACATTAAAAATTGACAGGGTATCTGGACTTACAGCTGAATGCTTTATTCTTTAGTGCCTGACTCGGGCTGGGATTCACAGAAATGGCAGGAAGTGACCGTAAATGGAATGCTGTGATTTTTACAGCCTGCTGTCTCTTGTCCTGTCATGATTAAAAATACAGATTTTATACTTCTGGACATTCATGTAGTAGACTGAGCTGATGGAGAATGCTAAGCTCTATAGAATTTTACTCCTAAAATTGCCCATGCTTTTTCAAGTTTCTCACCAAGTGAAGCATTTTTCAAATGTGGCCAAAAAAAAAAAAAAAAAAAAAAAAAAAAAAAAAAAAAAAAAAAAAAATCTCTGAGTTTCTAGTGGACATAGTCTTGAAGAAAATAACTTTAAAAAACTTGTTATTTGGGTACCCAGTTGAGTGATAGGCATAGCTAAGCTAATGCATTTATTTTAATTCCCAAACATTAATATCTTCATTAGACTCAGGATAGAAATGCATTCCTAAATTAGGACTCTGAAATTCATTCAACTGGATTTATTTTTTCCCATAATGAAGAGACACCTGGATTTGTTTGTGAGACAAGGGAGCCTTTGACCTTTTACTAGTTTAAGGCCTGTTTGTTTGTTTATTTCCCCCCTTGGAAATGGGGAATGCAGTTGCTGTTGAGTTTTTATATATGGCATCCGGAGGCAAAGAAGCAAAAACGACACTAAATTATGGAAGAAAAAAGAAATCACATGTGTTTTACGAGTGCAGGGAAAAGCCTCAATGTGGTTTCATATCCTTAAACTTGTGTGTGTGTGTATGTCTATGAGTATGTGTGTAGAATATCATTCCCGAAAATGAATGTTCAGGGGGAGGGAATCCAAATAAAAATGGGTAAAATGTCCCCTGACAGAGCTGAATGGTACTACGTCCAAAAATTCACATGCTGAGAGACAATCACAGCCTTCATTGCTCAGTAAAAGCTGCGTTTCTGTCCTGCGGGTTTTCATTTGCATGTCCACAATTTTGCACCTGCAGGTCTCTTCCAGAAGGCCATCATTCAGAGCGGTACCGCCCTGTCCAGCTGGGCAGTGAACTACCAGCCGGCCAAGTACACTCGGATATTGGCAGACAAGGTCGGCTGCAACATGCTGGACACCACGGACGTGGTAGAATGCCTGCGGAACAAGAACTACAAGGAGCTCATCCAGCAGACCATCACCCCAGCCACCTACCACATAGCCTTCGGGCCCGTGATTGACGGCGACGTCATCCCAGACGACCCTCAGATCCTGATGGAGCAAGGCGAGTTCCTCAACTACGACATCATGCTGGGCGTCAACCAAGGGGAAGGCTTGAAGTTCGTGGACGGCATCGTGGATAACGAGGACGGTGTGACGCCCAATGACTTTGACTTCTCCGTGTCCAACTTCGTGGACAACCTTTACGGCTATCCTGAAGGGAAAGACACTTTGCGCGAGACTATCAAGTTCATGTACACAGACTGGGCCGATAAGGAAAACCCGGAGACGCGGCGGAAAACGCTGGTGGCTCTCTTCACTGACCACCAGTGGGTGGCCCCCGCCGTGGCCACCGCCGACCTGCACGCGCAGTACGGCTCCCCCACCTACTTCTATGCCTTCTATCATCACTGCCAAAGCGAAATGAAGCCCAGCTGGGCGGATTCGGCCCATGGCGATGAGGTCCCCTACGTCTTCGGCATCCCCATGGTCGGTCCCACCGAGCTCTTCAGTTGTAATTTCTCCAAGAACGACGTCATGCTCAGCGCCGTGGTCATGACCTACTGGACGAACTTCGCCAAAACTGGGTACGTTCTTCCTCGTGTTGCGGTATCACTGTCCTCTTCGCTTGTTTGGGTCCTCAGTATAAGTATTCCTTCTACCGGCATGTGCAGGAGCACACATGCATACACACACATACACTTGTGTGCACACATATACACATACAGACACACAGTTATATACACAGCAATAACAAGGAGAGTTTTCCCCAGCATCTGTGAGAACTCAAATTTTCTTTATTACCAAAGTGTTTTAGGAGTAAAACACTTTAGTGTCAAACCAGATTTTTACTAGATTTCTAATTGCCCATTAGAAATTCTAGAGTTCCTACTTGCAGGTGCAGGACTTACACATATATAATGGTTCTGTTAACAGCTGATCAAACAGTTTTGTTTTTGTTCTTATTGTTGTTGAAGAGACACAGTCTCGCTCTGTTGCCCAGGTTGCTGTGCAGTGGTACAACCCTAGCACACTGCAGCCTTGAACTCCTAGGCAAAAGCCATTCTCCTGCCTCAGCCTCCTGAGTAGCTGGGAGTACAGGTGACTACCTTGCCTGGCTAATGTTTATTTTTTTTTATTTGTTTCCTAGAGACAAAGTCTCACTCTGTTGTCTAGGCTGGAGTGCCATAATGGTGCAAGCATAGCTCACTGTGGCCTAGAACTCATGGATTCATTTGCTCTTCCCATCTCAGCATCTCAAGCAGCTGGGACGGCAGACATGAATCACCTTGCCCTTACATGGATTTTTGTAGAGACAGGGTTTCCTATGTTGCCCAAGCTGTTCTGAAACTCCTGGTCTCAATGGATCCTCCCTCCTCATACTTCTCAATAGGTGGGACTGACTACATGTGAATGCCACCATACCCAGCTCATTTTAAAATTTATTTTGTTAGAGACAGGAATTTGCTATTTCACCTGAGCTACCACTTGGGGAATTGTTTAGATTGCCTGACCATAGGAATATAAATAATTGTCATAATATTTATAGGGAAATGTAAATATATATTCCTATATATAGTTAACATATATAGAGAAAAAGAACTATTCTCATAGGTATAATATATACATTATATAAAATTTGCATTTGTATATCGACATACACATAAATAACAGTATATTTGTGTGTGTAGCATATACAAATACTAATATATATATGCATATGCAATATACATTATATATACACAAATACAAACAGAACTACAAATATGTATATACAATATACAAGTACAAATATATGTACATATACATATATATTTGTATTTCCTTTGCGATATAGCTAGAGAGAGAGAGCAAAGGAAAATATATGATATTTGTATTATATTGTTATATGGCATGCATATATAAACACACACATGCATCTCACAGGAAAGCTCATTTATTGGCCTAAATATAGTATAAAATATAAAATATACAAAAAACATACATTCAACAGAGTCTGCCAATATTCTACTGAGCGGATTCTCTGCAAACCCTGATAGAAAAGAACCAAAAGCATCCTAAATAGCTACAAATATTGTGGCATCTTTTCATTTTCTCTTGTCTAATAATATAACTATGGAAATCAATGGGGTATCATTCTGTTCTACCTGTGTGTGCCACTGTCATCCACCCTGAGTTTCTGTAAAGTGAATGAAAGAAAAGAACACGATGTGCATGTCGCCCAGGGAGGGCAAATCTTCCCATGCGGAATAAGGCTCTTAGACTGCAGTGACCCTGACATGCATGAGCGGTGCACAGTAATTGTGAGATCAGATGACAGGGTTTTTTGTTTGTTTGTTTGTTTGTTTTTGGTAAACGTATAGCATGTTAGCATGTTTTTGAAGTGGAAAATGTATCATCTGGATACCAACTTTCTAAAATCAGACTCTGTAGATTTGGTCTGAGATAGGCTACCAGGAGAAGAACAGAGGAGGGACCAATATTTGATGGAGATACTTGTCTATCATTGAAAGGTTCTTTCCTGTGTGAAGAAATGACTGAAATAAAATTCATATTTTTTTCTAAGTAACCCTTGTTTATTAGTTTTACTTGGGCTGCTGTTACCAGAGTGCCAAAATCTGTATGGCTGTGCCAGGCACAGTGACTTATGCCTGTAATCCCAGCACTTTGGGAGGCCAAGGCCGGATGATCACCTAAGAAGGCCAAGAGTTTAAGATCACCCTGGGCAACATAGTGAGAGTCTGTCTCTACAAAACAAATGAAAAATATTAGGAGGGCATGGTAGAATATGCCAAGAGGTGAGAAGTCTCAGCTTCTTAGAAGGATGAGGTGGGAGAATCACTAGAGCACAGGAGGCCAAGGCTGCAGTGAGCCATGTTTGTACCACTGCCCTCAAACCTGGGTGACATAGCGAAACCTGTGTCTTTAAAACAAGCAAAAAAAAGCATGAAAACCTGTGTGTCATATGACAATAGAATTTATCATTTTACAGTTCATAAGACCAGAAGTCAGCAACGAAGTTGCTCCCAGGCCCAAGTTCTCTCCAAAAGTTTCAGGGGAGTAGTCCTTGCTGCTTCCTAGCTGCTGGTATTTGGCTGCAATCTTTGGCATTCCTGGGTTGCAGGTGCACAACTACACTCTGTGTCTTTGTCATCTTATCGCATCCCTGTGTTTCTCTGTCTCCACATGGCTGTTTTTATATAAGGACATCTGCTAAGGTGCATTAGAAGCTTACTTACTCCAGTGTGACCTCCTCTTAACTTAAATAATCACATCTGCCATTACCCTGTTTCCAAATATGCTCACATACTGAGGTATGAGGGTTAGGAATTCAGCATATCTTAATTTAGGAGAAGACAGTATTCAATTTCTAATAACCTGTGAAGACAGGGCCACACCTTAACACTAAGATAGGTGGTGTCTACCCTTGTAGAGAATTCCTTTGTCTTGAAGCCTGAAGACTTGCAAGAGTGTGTCCAAAGAGGGCTATACTCATTCAGTCTTCACTGTATTGGCATCCAAACATACTACTGAGTTCATATGGAACACTGTGTTTACTTACTTCCATTAAAACCCTATGCTTTTTCTTTTCCTCCTTATAGGATTTGAAAATAAACTTTATAGATTATCTTAAGTGGAAGACTAGAGTTAGTCTTCATATATTTTATAGAACCATTAAAACAATAGTGAAATCTAAATAATGCTGTTAAATTCTCATTAACTCCTCCTGACTCCATAGGCTATGAGATTGAGGCTGGCTCTCTTATTACTTAAAAAAAAAAAAAAGAAAGAAAAAAGAAAAAACGGTAGGAAAATAAAGGTAGTTAATTAGTTTTGTGAGGTAATTATTATCACTACTGGCACCAAATGGACGCTTTCACCAAGATACTATGAAAGTCTGAGACAGCCGTGAGAATACCAGTGATCTCTCTGTTATTGAGTACTTTTTAATGCCATAAATCTGTTTCTTAAAGTTACTTGGCTTAGAGCCTGTGATTTCCACCCTGCATTTAGGGAATACATTCACATTGCCATTCATGGTCTGTGTTGAGGGTGCTTCTAGGTTTCGTGGAGGCCCTGACATCACTGGAGGAGATGAGGAAGGAAAAACCACTAGAACTTGGAGAGACACTCTGATGCTACTGAAATCAAAAGCTGCAGGTAGAGAGTTCACTGAGGCAATGAGCTCCTGAATGTCAGTCTGTCTGAAGCCTCTATTTTTGTTTCTTCATCCATAGGAAACATCCCTGAAATAACAGACTGTATTAATACAGTGAGTTATTTTGTTTCATTGGAAAGGTATTAGAATGACTCAAATGATTTGTCAAGGAAGTTGCTCAGAATTTACATGTCATGTGAAATGCAAGGTGGATTCAAATATAAATAGTTTAAGCGATCACACTTCTTTGGCAGCCCCATAAGAGAAGGAAATGAGGAATTTCACTGTTGCCAGTTATTTGTTTATTGTAAATTGGGTGGTGGCCTGATCACTCCAGGGCAGAGAAAGATTCCCTGGTCATCAGATGCAGAGAACAAACCAACCTGTTGCCTGTAAGGAGAAAACATGGGACTCATCTTATCTGTTGTCATGGTGTGAGCTACCACAGAAAAGGAGGGAATATTTCTGCATTCCTTCACTGTTCCCTTCCAGCACTGGAGGTGATAGGAGGAAACAAGAAGAGCTCACAGCATGTCTGTCACTACACAGTGCTCTGGGGAGAGGATCACATTGTGAGAGAACGTTTCACCACTCTCAGTGGTCATCATGTCATGTGTTTTAAACCTGCAGGCACAGCATAGTCTGCTGATGGCAAATGTTTGCGGAGATGAAGTGGATGGTGTCTGGATGCTTCTTTACAGACATCTCAAAACAGATGGTTGTGACCCTTAGTATAAGTTTTAAAGTACATATACCTGGTATGCATAAACCTTTGAAATTTGGATGATCACAGAAAAATGATGTTAGAATGTGTATGTCAGAATAAAAAAGGAAGGTCGGATGAAGGCACTGAGGGAAGCAGATGAAGGAAAGAAGGGAGGGAGGGAAAGAAGAGATAGAGGGAGGAAGAGAGGGAAAGAAGGAAGGAAGAAGAAAGGGAGGAAATCAAAGGAGTAAAGGAAGGGAGGAAGGAAGGAAACAAAGAAGGAAGGGGGAGAAGAGGAAGGAAAGATGAAGGAAGGAAGGTGAAAGAAGGAGGAAAAGAAGAAAAGAAGGGAGAAAAGGAAAGAAAGCATGAGACAAAAGAGAGAAGAGAGGAAGGGAGGAGGAAGAAAGAAGAGAGGAAAGAAGTAAAGAGAGATTTGGGAGAGAGGGAAGGAAGAAATGGATGGAGACAAAAAGAAGGAAGGGAAAGAGGAAGGAGGAGAGGAAGAAAAAGGAATGGAGGAAGAGAGGAAGAAAGGATTGAGGGAAGAAAGGATTGAGGGAAGGGAAAGGAGGAAAACAGGGAAAGGGAGTGTGAGAGAGAAATGAGGAAAAGGAGGAGGGGAGAAAGGAAAGAAGCAGAGAGGGAGGGATAATTGGATCCTTGCTTACAAATCATGTCACCTGTATATTTTCATGTTAGCATTAGATAAATGCAACCTCCACCTCTGGGTTCAAGCAATTCTCCTGCCTCAGACTCCCAAGTAGCTGGGATTACAGGCTCCCACCACTGTACCCAGTCCCCAGAGAAACATCACAAATGATATCACTCACATCCAGAACGAAGAGATCATGTCTCTGCAGATGAAGCAGCTGGAACACGATCACGAGTGTGAGTCACTACAGGCACACGACACACTGAGGCTCACCTGCCCACCAGACTACACCCTCACGCTGCACCGGTCGTCAGATGATATCCCACTTATGATGTCAAACACCAACGCCATGATTCCAAATATACTGACGGGGATGCAACCTTTGCACATACACTATACTCTAGTATAGTATAGTATAGTATAGTATAGTATAGTATAGTATAGTATAGTATAGTATAGTATAGTATAGTATAGTATAATATAAAGTGGCTAATTTTATTTTTAGTAGAAACAGGGTTTCACCATGTTGGCCAGGTCTCAAACTTCAGACCTTGTGATCTGCCCACCTCAAACTCTCCAAGTGGTGGGATTACAGGTGAGAACCACTGCGACTGGCCAAATCTTGGTCTGTTTATAAGATATGACAAAGAGCAGTGCTTTAAAGTTATCAAACAATGCATTATAATATGTAATAGAAGAATTTATGTGCTTTTGGAAGTCAGAAATGAGCAGATAATTTTGTAATGGCAAATCAGATCAACATATATTTTCATTTTTTTATGTTGTTCCACTGAGTCTGAGGCTTGTACGTGAGATTGATTTCTATCTTGTTTGCATCAGACACCATCACTGCTGTTGAATGTTCTCTATTCTATCAATAATTTATATTTAACTATTGCTAAATCTGGGGCAGGGGGTGGAGGGAGGAAGTCCCAATGAAGTATTAGGCAGGGATTGATTGCAGAGAGTTGCAGCATAATTCTTGTTGTAAAGGAGACCTTTACTACCAAAAAGGGATTTTAAGCTGAATTAATGAACATCCTCACCTGGTGTGGCAAAAGAGTTGCTGAATGCATAGTAAACTAGTTTCGTAACAGATTGTTAACCACTAACAATGTTTTGGCTATAAGGAAAACCTGTACTACTTAAAGGAACCGCTGACAGGATTCACAGATATTTTTAGAGAGATCATAGTACTATACCTATCTCTAGCTAAAGAAATGAACAAGGTATTAGAATTTCACTTGAGTCTCCGCTGCCAAGATTACATATCAAATAAAACAGGACAGGTGGAAATGGCTGTCTTAGGTGCTAATGGATATGGAGGAAGACATGTATTGAGTCTTTTACTACAGAGACCAACTTATGTTTCTATGCTCAGTCATTACAATCTTTAATTTTACTCACAGTGATTTAGACATTTCTCATGCTGAATAAAGACTAAAAAATAAAACACTGATATCATACACCTAGACCTCACTGTTTGCAGGGTTTTGTAACATAAATGGCATGGGCTGTCATAATATTACTTCACAAATTTATCTGGGTTTAAGAATTCTGGCTATGTTCAGTTCCCATGCATGAGTGAGAACATGCGGTGTTTGGTTTTCTGTTCTTGTGATAGTTTGCTGAGAATGATGGTTTCCAGCTGCATCCATGTCCCTACAAAGGACACAAACTCATCATTTTTTATGGCTGCATACTATTCCATGGTGTATATGTGCCACATTTTCCTAATCTAGGCTGTCACTGATGGACATTTGGGTTGATTCCAAGTCTTTGCTATTGTGAATAGTGCCGCAATAAACATACGAGTGCATGTGTCTTTATAGCAGCATGATTTATAATCCTTTGGGTATATAGCCAATAATGGGATGGCTGGGTCATATGGTACTTCTAGTTCTAGATCCTTGAGGAATTGCCATACTGTTTTCCATAATGGTTGAACTAGTTTACAATCCCACCAACACTGTAAAAGTGTTCCTATTTTTCCACATCCTCTCCAGCACCTGTTGTTTCCTGACTTTTTAATGATCGCCATTCTAACTGGTGTGAGATGGTATCTCATTGTGGTTTTGATTTGCATTTCTCTGATGGCCAGGGATGATGAGCATTTTTTCATGTGTCTGTTGGCTGTATGCATGTCTTCTTTTGAGAAATGTCTGTTCATATCCTTTGCCCACTTTTTGATGGGGTTGTTTATTTTTTTCTTGTAAATTTGAGTTCTTTGTAGGTTGTGGATATTAGCCCTTTGTCAGATGAGTAGACTGCAAAAATTTTCTCCCATTCTGTAGGTTGCCTGTTCACTCTGATGGTAGTTTCTGTTGCTGTGCAGAAGCTCTTCAGTTTAATTATATCCCATTTGTCAATTTTGACTTTTGTTGCCGTTGCTTTTGGTGTTTTAGACATGAAGTCCTTGCCTATGCCTAAGTCCTGAATGGTATTACCTAGGTTTTCTTCTAGGGTTTTTATGGTATTAGGTCTAACATTTAAGTTGTATAGTACTAATCCATCTTGAATTAATTTTCGTATAAGGAGTAAGGAAAGGATCCAGTTTCAGCTTTCTACTTATGGCTTGTCAATTTTCCCAGCACCATATTTTAAATAGGGAATCCTTTCCCACTTGGACTCCGGAAGGGGAACATCACACACCGGGGCCTATCATGGGGAGGGGGGAGGGGGAAGGGATTGCATTAGCAGTTATACCTGATGTAAATGACGAGTTGATGGGTGCTGACGAGTTGATGGGTGCAGCACACCAACATGGCACAAGTATACATATGTAACAAACCTGCACGTTATGCACATATACCCTGGAACTTAAAAGTATAATTAAAAAAATAATAAAAAAAAATAAAGAATTCTGGCTATGTATCTCTGAGATCTTTAATACATAGATTGTATCAGGCAGCAGCTCACTTATCCGGATTTCCCAAATCCTTTCCTTTATTCTTCAAGAATAAAATAAGTGTGTTTTCTTTCTTTCTTTCTTTTTTTTTTTTCTTTGAGACTGAGTCTCGCTCTGTCGCCCAGGCTGGAGTGCGGTGGCCGGATCTCAGCTCACTGCAAGCTCCGCCTCCTGGGTTCACGCCATTCTCCTGCCTCAGCCTCCCGAGTAGCTGGGACTACAGGCGCCCGCCACCTCACCCGGCTAGTTTTCTGTATTTTTAGTAGAGACGGGGTTTCACCGTGGTCTCGATCTCCTGACCTTGTGATCCGTCCGCCTCGGCCTCCCAAAGTGCTGGGATTACAGGAAAAATAAACGTGTTTTCTTTACCTTTCAAATATACCCTGGATTCCTTCAAATTGCCCAGTAGTGAACATGATCAGAGTACTCCATCTCCTAGATGCTCACTGCCTAATAGATAAGATAGCCACACATCTAATAGACCCAATTTAGTAAAATTGGATCCATGAAAAAAAGGAGGAATCTTCACTTCCATTTGTTTCTTTAGAACACTAAAAATCAGTAACAAATATTAGCAGGATTTTTTTCCTAAAATATTTATTCATTTATTTTTATTTCAACTCATTAAATAAGTAAAAACTTCATAATTTTTTCAGAAGGCTTAAAGAAGCAAAAGAAACATGAGATACTATAATGAATTCAGTATTTTTCAAAGGCATATCAAAATATATGCATACTAAATAAAAAGCAGTAGACTTTCCAAATATATTGTTTATGAATAAATATGAGATCTCATGGTATTAGAACCTATGTGATTTTACATGTATTTGTTCTCACCATCTTAGTAACGTGAAAGCACAGCAGTTAGTGTGCATTCAACTAATAGGTAGAGGTCGACTTTATTTTTCTTCTCTATTACGTAATACATCTTATATCTATATCTATAGATAGATATACAGGTATACATATATACATGTAATATGCACACATACACACTGCATATGGTTAGAATGTAGTATAAACTGTGATATATAGTATACTTATCTATAGTTTGTGATATACAGTATACTTTTATATACTCTATAATGTATGTAATATAGAATTATAGTATATACTCTGATATACAGTATATCACTCCATCATTCCCTAGTTCCACCTCCCTTGCAATACTGTAAGTGTTCTAATTTTTATATTGGAAAAGAAGGGATAATATTTGCTGAATTATCACCATATGTCTGACATTTTGTCATTTTCTTTCAACCTTCATCACTAATCTCTAAGCCTAATATTCTTATTCAATATATAGGTGGCTAAGTTAAGGCCAATATTGACTGGAAAATTTGCCCAAGATTTCACAGCTGTTAATGAGCTAGAGCTCCAGAAATTTAAATACAGGGATATTATTTCTTTTACCACAACCACAGACTCAGATTGAGGGCAGAAAATCTTCCTTTAGCACATGTGACATCTCTGAGTCAAGTACATTGGTTGAATCCTGCACAATGTCTGGTGATGACTAGATACATACTCTTCCTTGTTCCTGCAGCCTTCTGCCATACAGGGCAATATGCAATGGCTATAGGTAGCTTCACAAAAGTCCCCCTAAGGAGGAGTTACCTGGAAGATGGACCTTAGCTTACAGCTGGAGCCATTGATCAGGATGTTGCAACTCCCTGCCTGCCTTGGTCTGCACATCAC
Organism: Macaca mulatta; assembly: GCF_049350105.2. Taxonomy (NCBI): domain Eukaryota; kingdom Metazoa; phylum Chordata; class Mammalia; order Primates; family Cercopithecidae; genus Macaca; species Macaca mulatta. Next base: position 6,736,604 of record NC_133427.1, read on the forward strand.
ATCTCAATGCTCAGTATTAACTACTAGATGACATTTTACCATGCATAATTTCAATTTTTTTGTAATAATTAAACCTTAAGATGTAATTGGTTTTATAGCTTACTTTATCAACCATAAGAAAAGGAAGAAATGAGAATTTGCTATATTTGTTTTTGAAGGGGAAGTGTTATCTTAAAAGAGTTGGTTGCAAAGATGTTTAAAGGCTCTATGTTTTATGAATTATCTCCAAACTTTTCTGATTCTCTTTCTACCTTTGCCCGCTTGTGCAAATAATAATAAGATAATTATTCAGTGTATAGCTTCTAAGCACAACTTAGCATCTGTAACTGCCTTCAGCTTGTTTCTGGGTATCTTATTTATCCTAAACATGTTTACCTCACCATAACTATATGTACCATTTTAACAAACTTCTTACAGCAAATATGGTGTGCTTTCATCTTTTCTGGACTCAGTCTTCAAAAAGTGTCCATGTGCATAGGTATTTTACTTTCAAAAAGAGAGCTAACAAATGATGCATGTGTTGATTTATAAACAGCTTGTAATTATAATGCCTATTTTATTTTGAGTGTTTATTATTATTATTATTTTTTATTATTATACTTTAAGTTCTAGGGTACATGTGCATAACGTGCAGGTTTGTTACATATGTATACTTGTGCCATGTTGCTGTGCTGCACCCATCAACTCGTCAGCACCCATCAACTCAAAACTGCAACATCTGTTCATTTACTTCAAATGCAATTATTGAGCAACAACGAGAATGGCCACTTGTTGAAAAATTCTTAATCGGAATTTCTCAGCCTCAGTATTGTTAACATTTGGGTCCAGATAACTTCCTTGCTGTGCACCAGAGGGTGTTTAGTGGCATCACTGACCTCCACCCTTCATAGAAACTACCATCTGTCTAAGAAAACCAAAAATGTCTCCAGACCTTGCCAAATATCCCTTTGGAGCAAATCCCTCCTGGATGAGTTTTCCAATTCAAAAAGAGTGAAACTTGAAATACTGAAAATGTTCCTAGGGACACTTAGTTTTCCTTTTTTCCCTTTATTTTTGAAGATCATTTGATGCCTTAAAAATAGTAGACATGTTATAAAAATGCCATAATACTGCTATCAGGGTTTATATTTAGAAGAAAAATAACCAATTTTTAAAGGAAAAGACAACATGGTAGACATGTCTAGGATTAAAGCAGAATGTACCTTTGCTGCTTGGGTATTTGTGCTCATTGAAAAATATATATGAAGAGCAGATTGTAACTTCCTGATTTATTGGTTTAAGATAATTTCATGTCACATGTGGAAGAGTATGACCTTACTTTTTTTCTCCCTTCTATCCCCAGTGATCCAAATCAACCAGTTCCTCAGGATACCAAGTTCATTCACACAAAACCCAACCGCTTTGAAGAAGTGGCCTGGTCCAAGTATAATCCCAAAGACCAGCTCTACCTGCATATAGGCTTGAAACCCAGAGTGAGAGATCACTACCGGGCAACGAAAGTGGCTTTCTGGTTGGAACTCGTTCCTCATTTGCACAACTTGAACGAGATATTCCAGTATGTTTCAACAACCACAAAGGTTCCTCCTCCAGACATGACATCATTTCCCTATGGTACCCGCCGATCTCCTGCCAAGATATGGCCAACGACCAAACGCCCAGCAATCACTCCTGCCAACAATCCCAAACACTCTAAGGACCCTCACAAAACGGGGCCCGAGGACACAACTGTCCTCATTGAAACCAAACGGGATTATTCCACTGAATTAAGTGTCACCATTGCCGTCGGGGCATCGCTCCTCTTCCTCAACATTTTAGCCTTTGCGGCTCTGTACTACAAAAAGGACAAGAGGCGCCATGAGACTCACAGGCGCCCGAGTCCCCAGAGAAACACCACAAATGATATCGCTCACATCCAGAACGAAGAGATCATGTCTTTGCAGATGAAGCAGCTGGAGCACGATCACGAGTGTGAGTCGCTGCAGGCACACGACACGCTGAGGCTCACCTGCCCACCAGACTACACCCTCACGCTGCGCCGGTCGCCGGATGATATCCCACTTATGACGCCAAACACCATCACCATGATTCCAAACACACTGACGGGGATGCAGCCTTTGCACACTTTTAACACCTTCAGTGGAGGACAAAACAGTACAAATTTACCCCACGGACATTCCACCACTAGAGTATAGCTTGGCCGTATTTCCCCTCCTATCCCTCTGCACCACCTGCTCAGCAACATAGAAGAGACAAAGAGAATCTCCAAACCAGGAATGTTTTTTTGCCACTGAGTTTAGACAAAAATGCAAAAGGGCAGTAATCCCATCCCAGCAGACACTTCTCATTGGCATTTTCCAGTATTGTGAGATCAATTTCTGACCATATGAAATGTGAATAGTATCTGTTTCTGTTACAATACTGCTTTAAGATCTCTACCATGCCAACAAATATTTTGTGTGACTAGGACATCACCATTTCAAGGACCTATGTGTTTCCAACATCATGGTAGCAGCTCTCACTTCCAAAACTCAGCCAGGGACAGTTAATATTTTTTAATTACAATGGAAATTTAAACATTTCTATCTGGGCTACAAAATGAATGGTTCTTTTTCAGTGTAGAAAGAATCTTTGGGCTTTTACTCAGCACGTAGAGCTGTAATCCAGAGACAAGGAAATGTAGAATTTTATTATCAAAATAAAAGAATTGACTGCACAGCAAAATCCATAGGGTTCTGTGGAAGGAGGTGTTTTGCCAGCCTGAACTATATTTAAGAAACTTTGTAAAAAATAAAGATGTATATAGCTGTTGAGTTCAAACAAAAACGGCAGACAAACAAAAAAGAGAAAGGTTTTTATTTGTGTTTTCAGTTTGAAAGAACTTTTAGCAAGGTTATGCTTTTACACACATATTAGTTATACCACCTCTCTTCCTCCACAACAAAAGAGACTTTTCTTTTTAATTACATGTAAACAAAGGCATGAGATTTTCTGACATGAGATTTTCATTTGTAGGAATATGTGAGGTCAAACAGAAGACTCAGAAGTTTTGTATGGTCCATTTCTGCCTGTCAGGTTGCACAGATGCATATAGAGCATTCTTAGGAGACCATTGTTTTGGAGAAATTTGATTTGTATTTGCTAGTTTTCATGAAATTGCAGCACAGACATAGGTCCTAAAAGTGGAATGTATTTAAAAGTTGTTGAGTTACACACACATACACACACACACACACACACAGAGAGAGAGAGAGAGAGAATGAGCAGAGAAAAAAAAAATACAAATACTGTTTTGTAGCTCTTGCCCTTTGAATACATTTGGGAAGAGTTACTTCCTATTTCAGGACCCTGCCAAAAAAGAAGAAAGCTTGCCTTTGGTGGGACTATGCCCCTTGGAGTAAATACTCCTCTATGTTCCCTAGCAGCTGCTGGAGGATTTGGCTGATGAAGTACCTGCTCAGCTTAGCTAATCAGATTGAAGGAAGATATGTGTGTTTTCTGTTTAAGCACCCAGTCCCTTATTTATCAGTAAGTAGATTTTTAAAAAATCTTTTATATCATTTATGAGATAAAACATATGCTTGTCTGAAAATATCACTTTTTGTGGATTTATCTGATCACCAAACAATGAATATTATAGAAGAATGGGGGGAAAAGGATAGAACATTAAAACTGCTTTGCATAGGTTTTTTTTTGGGGGGGGAGGAGGAAATTAGGATATCTTCACTGACAAGATACTGAAGGGAATTTATTCACCCATTTTAAATTGGTTACCTGGGGATCAGATATTTGTCTCTCCAACTGCTTGTCATTTTCTCATTTCTCATTTTCAGGAATGTTTGGATTGTTACAAGGCAGAAGGAAACACAGAAGCAATGGTTGTTCTATATTTTGTCTTTCAAAGATTACTGCATTACTAAGAAACAGTAGCCAAAGATATTTGAAGATCATGTCCCTTGGCTCCATTGTGGATTACTCTAGAAATCCAATGTTAAATGCCTCTACTAAAGTGGGTATTCCCCATAAAATTTGTCCAGCTACCTGACTCTTTTGCAATAACAACTTTGATTACTGAATCCCTACACTCAAACCATAGTGATATATCAGTGTTTGAGAGTCACCTCTAGAAAACAGAAAAATTTAAGATATACATAAAATCACCCCCAAAACTTGTTGCTTATCTTGGGTTAAATTTGAAAGTGATTCTCTTTATATAAATACATGAAATATTATGATCTGCACTTAGCACACTTGAAGCAACATTTCTTTCCTACACAGAGGTGACATGGTAAGATTTCATTCCCAATTCATTGTTTCATAGAGCTATGATTAGGCCATTTCTGCACGCAATGTATGACCCCACCTGAGCAACCACAAACAGGCTCTCCATGAAACTACAAAGGAAGTGATGTGTGGCACCATGCTGGTTTTGTCTGTCTGTAATATGAATTCCAGTATTTGTTTTATATTTTCAATTGTCTCCTACTAGCAATATGTACAATAAACATGACAGTCTTGTGACGTCTTACGGAAAAGAAGAGTTCCTGTTAAATAAATAACTTTAGCTTTTACAGGAGATTATGATCAAAAGTGATTTAGTACATCTTACAAGATATCTCATTTCTACATGAAAAGAAGTTATAGAATCCTCATAGACTTCTATGAGAAAAATATAGTTGCTATTTATAAAAAAAAAGAGAAAAAAGAAAAAAATGAGAAAAAGTAAGAAAAAAATCCTTTCCTAGGCTTTTCCATGATCTTCAAAGGGACATAAGTTTCAATGGTTCCTTGTGCTATCATTTTGAGATTTTATTCCTTGTTTTGCCTTAAGTAATGATAGAAGATATATATTGCCAGACACACATGTATAAACTTTTCAGCGCATTTTAATAATAAAATATCACAATATTTTATAATGCTTTGTGCAAACAATTACGCATCTGTTCTTTCTTGGTAGGTGGCATATTTTATTTACTTTTGTTGTTCTTTGAGTGCCTTTTTCTTTGTAAATGCTAACTGATAGCTCTCACATATGCTACAAATGGATAAATACATTTGATAATGGGATGATTGTTTTAGCTTTGGCCAGCTGCACAGTTGAGGAGGCTCTCTGCAGGCCTGATTTTGGAAAACTAAGCCCTGTTTGGTAAAGCTCCTGAGATGACACTGCCTGAAACTGAGTGTTTGGATTTGTTATTTCTACTACTATTCATTCTTGTGTCACTGTGTCTTGAGTTGTGTTCAACACACTAATGCCTTAACAGTTGCAAATACAAAGCCTTAGATGAGTAAACCTTCAAGTGATAGCAAAAATTCTACTGAAAGAAAATCAAGAGGCAGAGAATCATGTCATTCCAATGGGAGCTCATTTGTCAATTCCTTCCTGTAAATCCAGCCATCATGAATTTGTTTCACATTCACAGTAGCTCTAAGGAGCAGGCACCTGCATTACTCCCCTTTCATAATGGAAGCTGTTTGGACTTGGAAACATGCCCCCTTGGACAGGAAAATTTGATGGATAACAAGATAGTATATCTTCATATCCTGATCTTTCACCAAGAATTATTCAGCAAACTCTGTAAGTCAAGGTCCTGCATAAAAATCTTAGCTAAGTATCAAGTAAAGAAATATAGCAAGGACCAAGACTATTTGGCATATGTGAACTCCTAAATCCTTCAGATGTTGTTGGCCTCAATCATGTTGTGAAGGCACACAGGAGAAATACATACAAACATATGCATATATGTACATGTATGTGTACATCATGTATGTGTATACATGTACCTATCCTATATATATGTATGTATATATAGAGTCATAAATAGCATAATGATTTGGACAACTATAGATCACATATATGATGATGGTCTCATGAGATTAAAATACCATATTTTTATTGTACCTTTTCTGTGTTTAGATAAGTTTAGATGAAGCAATACTTATCATTGTGTTATAGTTGCTTAGGGTCTTCTCTCAAGTTACATGCTGTACAGGTTTGTAGCCTGGAAGCACTAGGCTATACCATAGAGTCTAGGTGTGCTATAGGCTATATCTCTAGTTTTGTGTAAGTACACTACACGATGTTTGCACAATGATGAAATTGCCTAATGATACTTTTCTCAGAACCCTATTGTTAAGTGATGCATGATTGTGTATGTTTACATTATATATACTGTATATGCACACATGCATATATGCACATGTATGTTACACATTTACATATATACATAGATATCACACACTTTAAATTCCTGAATATGTGAATTCCATTAAATATATATGCACACACACTCTTAATTGCACACACACTCATATATACTTACACATCTATAACACATTTATGGTCATATATACATTCCTGTGTGTGTGCATGTGTGTGAGTGTATGTCTGTGTGTGAATATATTACATTAGTCCTTTTCATCTGTGAAATCACATTCTGCAGTTTCATTTACTGTGGTGAACTGTGGTCTAAAAATATTTGAGTACTTCAATAAGATATTTTGAAAGAAAAAACATTCACATAACATTTATAGCATTATAATTGCTCTATTTTATTAGTTATTGTTAATCTCTTACTCCCTCTACTTTATAAATTAAGCTTCATAATAAGTGTATATATGTAATAAAATACATAGTGTATAAAGGGTTTGGGACTATCTGTGACTTCAGGTATCATTGGGAGTCTTGGAATGCATTCTGCTTGCAAAAGGAGCATTACACTATACACTCACATATAGACACATAGGCATATATACATATACATAATTTATATATAGACATATTCACAGATGCACTTAAATCTCTCAGAATGGCATTTTCATTAAATGTACACAAATAAACATGTATATACATGCATACATATATACATATTTAATCAAATGTCATCTTCAGGCATTCAAAGTCTAATTTTTAGCAAATTTCAGTTGCAGGGAGAATCACTCTTGTTTTGACTATTTTATGCATTCTTGTTCATTTTGAATAACTCAAGGAATGCTAAAATTATATGCATCTATTCAGCGAATTTTTACTGAATATCTCCACTGTCCCAGGCCCCATGCTGGGCTGGTGTTAAAATTGAAGAAAAAACCTCACAGCATAAAACTCGAGGGGAAGGGAGAGAAACACAGAAGCAAGGAGAGGCAATGGGTGCTGGAGATGGCACCCATGCTAATAAGTGGTGCTAATAAATGTCTGGATGCCCTTAACCTAGTCTGGGAAGATTGGGCACATATTCTGTATGAAGAAACCCCTAAGCCAGGTCTTTACAGCTCTGTAGAAAAATTACTGGTGGGTGTTGTGTTGTGGGGAGGATAATATTCCACATCTTTGAAGTGAGAAGACAGAGGAAGACATAGGAAGACGTGGCTCCTGCATCATGGGTGAAAAATATAAGGTGTTTTTTAGAAAGGTGTGAAAAATGAGACAGAAAGAAACTGGCTGATAAAAAACATCCAACTGCATGACAGGGAGTTTGCGCTTTGTCCTGAAGTCAATTGAGAGACACCAATGATTGCACCAAAGTGGTTTATGAGTGTATTTATTTGAGACATTTAGCAGTAATTCTCTAAAGTACGCATACTTAGGAATACACAGGATGTCAACTTAATGGACAGATCTTTATTGAACTGTGGTTTAGTGAACCTGTGTCTGAATTTCCAATAAGTTCTCTAAGTGATGCACTTGTTGCTGTTTCTCATCTAACCCCAGCTCATTTAGGTTGCAAAAGATGGAGAACTGTCCACTTTAGCAGTAACCATGAGAATCGTCTGCATTGGAGTGAGAGGGCTCTGGATGCAAGGAAAGCATTAAGGAGCCAGAGCAATCAGAAATTAATTACTCTCCTCTTTTTAAGGGTGATGGAGACAGTAATAAGACAAGATATAAGAAAGTAAAAAAAAAAAAGATAAAATATTACATCTTTTTTGACTGCATGTACCAGAACTGATAAAGTGTAGTCATCAAAAACCACCTGGAACCACAATTTGTCATTAAGCTTGGGTTTAGGAAGTTGTTTCGACAGAGAGAGGAGAATGATGAGCTACCTTGGAGTGAGGTTCAGATGGGCTGGTCAAGGGTTTGGGCTTAGACTGGGTTGTTTTATATGAGCTCAGAGGGGCAAAAACTTGTTCCTGGATTGGTTGCTATCAGGATAAGGGGGATGTCAATAACCTTTAGCCAGAAAGTGACAGGACCAGATCATGACTAGCATTGTCTTCGGTAAAAATAAGCAGTAGAAGAGCAGGGGATTTGGGATCATCTTTGGTGCTTACAGACTGTTCGTATTTCTGTCTTATTCCATGCTGGCTGTGGGCTGCCTTCCTCTGATGTGGAAGTTCTTTCAATTATTTTTATGTGCAGGCAGATGCACCTTGACTTAGTCACTATATAGCAGGTTAGTTCTAGCAGCCAGATATAAGGGCTGTTTTTTGTTGTTTCTCAGAACTTCCAGGAAATATATGCATATGTCACATCTCCTAGGCCACTTGGTTAAAAAAAAAAAAAAAAGTTATGCTAAGGAAGTAAAAGTGATTCTTTCTCTGCAAAATCTTATTAATATATTGAAAGAAATTGGGATACAAACAAGGTCAACTGTACCTCTGCCTTACTCTAAAATGACCATCCATATAAGTACTTAGAATATGCACAAATAATCTGGTTTCCTGTAGAAGCAAGAGAACTAGGAGAAAATTAGCCAGGAGAAAACCCTGCCTGAAATTAACAGGTGACATTCATTAAAGTGGAATGTTCCAACTAGTTCTTGAGGTCACTTGTTCCTAAAAAGGCTGGAGAGGTAGTCCTTGGAGACTAAGACAAATTGTTAACAGCTACAGCTGGAAGGATACTTGAAAGATAAATCTTTCTCAGCTATGGGCCCTAAACACAAGAACTTGGACTCAGCAGAAAGGAAATGGAAATATGCATTTCCGGCACACCAAAATATAACCCTAAAAATTCCCTTAAAAACTGAGAAATCAGATGGTGACTGATTTCTAATATTAGAACCACTATTATGCTTCAGTGGTACAATTGGTCAAACTGGTTTCTTGTGGGCTCAGATATTAGCTTTATTTTTTATGCAACACCCGTTTTTACAAGTGTATACATTATGATCACAGATTTCAAACTAGCATGTTTGGCCTGCCTAGGTTATTGGATGTTGTTTCTAGTATTTAAAAAGCAATTACAGTTTTTAGATTATAGTAACAGAAAAGTACCTTACAATTTATAAGGATAAGTGTTACATGCAGACAAACTTTTCAAACAAATGCTTAAGAGATTTTCTAAAAGCGTTGATTCAACCATTTACAGACGAATCACTTGTTTCAACTTTTAAAACTTTCAGATAATCATCAAAATGTATTGTTCTGCGTAAGTTATATGCATTAAGTAATTTAATCCTTTTACTGGTTCCAGGGTGCAGACTCTCAGGTTACAGATGAGGAAACTGGGGTACAGAAGATTAAATGAATCGCTCAAGGTTGCAGACTTTGCACATAAAATTTCTAGTGTTCCCAATCATATTGTTTTGTTTTTATTTTTTTAAATTATACTTTAAGTTCTAGGGTACATGTGCACAATGTGCAGGTTTGTTACATATGTATACTTGTGCCATGTTGGTGTGCTGCGCACATCAACTCATCAGCAAGAGCGTGTGCTTGTTTGTTAACTATTCTCCAAAAAACCTGGTTATTGCAGAAATATATGTCTCCTGTAGACATTTTGGGGAAGAAAAAAATCACTATCATCTCTCTATTTATAGAGAACTTTGATAGCTTTATATCATTAAACTTGTCATGTACACACACACACACACACACACACACAAAAGTAGATTCAGAGTGCTTATAGAATTCTGTAGAGTGCCCATTTAAAACACAGTTTCTCAGTTTTACACATGATTTTATTTTACTTCTGCTTATTTTGCTTTGTGCTCATTTTTTGGCTGAAATAGCACTTTAAAATCCTGGTTTTGCCTGCATCTCACCTGAATGCACACAGAGATTACATGGAACTTGAAAAATTAAGATTAGAGAGCACAAAGGAGATACAGGTGACAGCGGAAACATTGTGAATAGTGCTTAGCATAGAAGAAAGCAGGTTTGGATTGCTACAGAAGGTACCCCAAAATGCATTAAATAGAACTGGCTTTCAAAAGCAGCACTCTTTGAATGAGATGAAACCCCAGGACACCTGCTCCTAGCCAACAATGTCCATGAACTGCCTAACCTGTGTGACCAGTGCATGCACTTTGTGAAATATGTGGTTATTATCATCACCCCACCAGCTCCAATGCGTTGTGTCATCCCCATCAGACCATGGGCAAAATTCTTTTTATCCAGACTTGGACAATGGGAGAAAACATTATGTCCCTACCTGACTGCTTCAGAATCTCCTTCCTCTGTCCTCAAATTTCATTAGAAGAACATTCAGCAGCAGACACAGGGCAGATCCCCACCTCTAAATCCAACTACTTTGGTTTAAGGTTGTCATTTAGGCAGTGATTCCACCTTAAAGATCTACCAAATATTTAAGTAAGAATGCATTTAAGTGTGAAGATTTCATATACTTAAGTTTTAAATGTGCAGTATTTTTCATCCTGTCCTTCCCCACCTCTGAAATTCAAATTTCTATATGCTGGCTTGCTCCTGAGAGAAAAAGAAATTTAGCAGGATACATGGTCACTGTTTATACGCTTTAGCCACAATTTTCTTATAAACCTAAGTGGAACCCATTATATAACAAGTTTTAACTTTGTTCTTCCATCCCAGGGAATAGTTTTCAAACTCATTTAAGAGTATCTTATGTACTGGCAGAAACAAAGTACAAACTAATGTTTTAAGATGTGTGTCTCTTAATTTAGAGGTATATATAAAATAGTTTGTAATAGGGAGGGCTAACATTTTGCAATCTCAATTAACTGTTAGAGTAACCAAGGAAAATAAGAATTTACAGCATGTTGACACACAAGTATTTCAAATTATGTGAGTCTTTTATGAACCATATATGCTGGAGAAAAAAATACTAATATTTCCTTTTAAAAAAATGAAGTATGCTGATGGTTGTTTGAATGGTCCCTGGAAATAGTATTCCAATGTAGGAAGAAGGCATGGTTTTGACTTCTCACATTTTGAAGCAATGGGCTGCAACTTCAAATTAATGCTATTAATATAGGTGTTTACTGTACAAAAAATAGAGAAAATATGGTATTCACTTGTGAGCCATGTAAATTAAACCTTACAGTTACCTCTGTCCTCTGCAGAGTTTTGGCCCTTTCAGTTTCCAGGAAAAGTGATTTAATTGAACAAGCATTCACATTGCTGCCAGAACTTCTAGAGCCTATGGATTATCATCTTGGTTTCTAGTCCAAGATGCCATGGAAAGCCTTTCATTTAATTATCTCATTTTCCATGATGTATTTTGTCACCTATAAATTGAAAAAAAATCAGAACCATGTGATACAATATTTCTATTAAAAAACAACATAAATTTGATTTTTGTTATATTAATCCATTAGATAATTACTGTAAGCAGATACCATGGCAAGTCCTTTAACAAATAGTGTACAGTTTGAGCCTACCCTGGTTTTATTCTTCATAGATGGGCAAATATTCACACAATTGTACCCTGTAGCAGTTGTCCTGAATTAATAGGACTTGAGACAATAGTTCAATTTCCTACCCTTTTAAAGCTATTGATCTTATTTCCTATCTTGATGGAGAGGCAGATCATGTGTTTTTCGCATTTTTTATTTTTTTGTTTCCTTTTTTAGGGTTAGAAGCTATGTATAATAGTAAACTCTTTTTTCTCATTTTCTTTCTTTCTCTTTCTTCTTTCTTTCTTTCTTTTTTTTTTCTTTTTCTTTTTTTTTTTTGAGACGGAGTCTCACTCTGTCACCCAGGCTGGAGTGCAGTGGCCAGATCTCAGCTCACTGCAAGCTCCGCCTCCCGGGTTCACGCCATTCTCCTGCTTCAGCCTCCCGAGTAGCTGGGACTACAGGCGCCCGCCACCTCGCCCGGCTAGTTTTTTGTGTTTTTTAGTAGAGATGGGGTTTCACCGTGTTAGCCAGGATGGTCTCGATCTCTCTCTCTCTCTCTCTCTCTCTCTCTCTCTCTCTCTCTCTCTCTCTCTCTCTCTCTCTCTCTCTCTCTATCTTCTTTTGAGACAAATTCTCTCTCTGTTGCACAGGCTGAAGTGCAGTGGTGTAATCTTGGAGGAGTGTGGTGTTGCAATGTTGGCTCACTTCAACTTCCACCTCCCAGGTTTAAGGAATTTTCCCACTTTAGTCTCGAGTAGCTGGGACTACAGGCACATGCCATCTGGAATGGCTAATTTTTATATTTTTTTGTAGAGATGGATTTTCACCATTTTGGGCAGGCTGGTCTTGAACTCCTGACCTCAAGTGATTTTCCACCTTCTGCCTCCCAAAGTCCTGGGATTACAGGTGGGAGCCGCAGTGCCTGGACTTTTTCTCATTTTCTTCCAGGTTGATCCGTGGGCTACTCGGTAAGAAAAATTCAGTTTTCCTTACGAAAGAATAATAATAGTAGAAGTGATGATGGTGATGATGATGATGAGGAGGAGGAGGAGGAGCAGGAAGAGGAGTGTATAGATCAATGATAGCCCCCCACAATAAAAATAAAAAGGGAAATCAGAATAAGCATGTTTAAAGTATAGATGAAGATAGAGACATTTGACAATGTGAAATTGGGAAGCACTGTAGAAGCAGGACCAAGTGAAAGGCAAGACAACATGATATGGAAGAAACTGTATCCCCCAGAGAGGAAGAGGAAGGGAAAACCAGAAAAAGGGAAGGAGCATTCTTGGCTGCCTGGGAAGGGAGAATTCCTGGTTGTCCTAAAATTCCCCGTTACAGGACACATTGTCTACATAGCAACCCCTGTGTGATGAGTCTTTTTTCCTTTCAGTCAAAAATCCAAGATAAACCATCAGTATTGACACAAAACTTACTGATGACTCAAGAGCTCATTTGGATGTTCATAGATTTTACAACTCTTCTTCCCCTTAGATTTTATCCCTGTTGCTACAGGTGTTTAAGCACTTTATCAAGAATATTGTTATCTCTGGTAAAAGACATGTGAGAGAAGAGATTAAAAATATGTGACATAATAGGAGTATTCCATCTCTTCTGTCCTCATAGCACATCTTTTTTTGAACAAATCTCCTTTAAACAAGTCTTCCTGTAAAAAACTCTCACTAGCTATTCTAATTCCATGATCTTTACACCTATGTCTCTCTCCACTGGGCTTCCGCACATTTTCTTTATTCTATCACACATCTCATTTGGGATAAGAATCCTTATGTTTATTTCTGAGTTACAATAACATCACTGGAGATGCTGGACGAGGTGGCTCACACTTGTAATTCCAGCACTTTGGGAGGCTGAGGTGGGTAAATCACTTGAGGTCAGGACTTCAAGAGAAGCCTGGCCAACATAGTGAAACCCCTTCTTTACTAAATATACAAAAATTAGCCAGGGTTGGTGGCCCGCGACTATAATCCCAGTTACTTAGGAGGGTGAGGCAGGAGAATCCCTTGAACCTGAAAGGCAGAGGTTGCAGTGAGCTGAGATCATACCACTGCACTCTGGCTTGGGGAACAGAGCAAGACTCCCTTATTGGGAGAAAAAACAAAAAAATAAAAAACAAAAAAACCTGACGTGTTAGTGCCACATGGGGTGCACCTGGTACACTTCATTACTAATCAAAATCTGAATTTTTAATGATTAGTCCCCAAGAGAAATGGACAGTAAAAATGACATAAAGACAAGGAAGTTCCTGCCTATTTTCTTGTAATAGCAAGTCCAGTTTAAAAACAGTAAGATAGGGCTGGGCATGGTGGCTCACGCCTATAATCCCAGTATTTTGGGAGCCCAAGGCAGGCAGATCACAAGGTCAGGAGTTTGAGCCCAGCCTAGCCGACATGGTGAAACCCCATCTCTACTGAAAATACAGAATTTAGCTGGGAACAGTGGCGGGTGCCTGCAGTCCCAGCTACTCAGGAGCTTGAGGCAGAATCACTTGAACCCAGAGGGTGGATGTTGCAGTGAGCTGAGATTACCTCACTGCACTCCAGGTTGGGCAACAGAGCAAGACTCCAACTAAAAAAATTAAAACAACAACAACACCGTAAGGTAGCTTCTTTCACCAAACTGATTTGGATTGGACCATATTGTTAACTTACTGGAATGTCAGCGACATGTCAGGGGCACTCTGAAAAGACAAGCACCCAACAGAAAGCCTAATGCACCTTGAGTTCTGAATAAACACCTCTTAGGTGCAAATGAAAAATATGTATATTTATTGCTCGCCCGTTTCAAAGACAACAATATACAAAGATTAGTTGAAATTATAGTTTCTAAATGGGAAATATTTATGCAGATTGCCTATTTGTATTATGCATTATCTGAATCTAAAGCCAGTTGCTAGCCTCCCCATTTTGTAGAGACAACAAACACCATGAGATCCGTAGTGTGTCCAGCTGGGAAAGCAGTAAAAATGCATCTCATATCACCTCCTCAATGACCCTTTATTTAGGATTGAGCTAATTTGTGAACTACTTTCCGGCCTCTAACGTGAAGTATAAATGTAGTGTTTCTTGGTGAAATGGATGATGATATTAACAACTAGTCTTTCCTAAGATGTGCCCCCTGAGGACTAAGGGATAAGGCATTTTCTGGAAGATCGGTAAATAAAGACAGCATATTTGAGGTTATATATTTTTATTATCTGATTATATGTTGATAATAAAAATAAATCAGTAAAAGAAAAATCGTTCTTTCTCAATACTGGTAATAAATCCATGCTTAACCTGGGAAGGTAAAGATTTGCAGCCCTGTGCCAAAGAGCATTGTTACAGTCACCTGTAAAGTGTGCTTGTAAATAACAACAAAACACCAACAATCAGTTGGCTTTGGTTATTCTCCTCCACTAGCAGTGGAACCTCAAGTTACCCTACCATAAGCCTCTAATCTGTATATGCTTGTCTGCTCACCAGAGAGAGTGTTTGGCCAGCTTGCGCCACCGGGTCCAGTTAAACATACAACAAAATAGCAGATCTGAGCATTTTTCATCAACTCATAAAAAATTTAAAGGACCCAGGGTCATCCAATTCATTTTCTAGTCTGCTTTTAAGCAATACTTGAAGAAAAGAGGTACCATAACTCTATGCTGCTGACTTCCAGGAACTCTGCTTAACGTGTTGGTAGAACTTAAAATTATCTTTGTTCATTTGGCATCTTTTTTCATTTGGCACACTAAAAAGGCCTGTGGTAATAAAACAGAAATATAAGAGCATGCCTTTTTTCTGTCCCCTAGGAGGAGAGAAACTCTCAGGAGAGGGTGCAGATGCACAGTAAGGAAACAGGAAACAGAGGAAGTTTAGAAAATAAATACTGGACTAAATTTAGAAGAGAAGATAAACCAAACAAGAGTCAGCTCAGGGTAGTGGGAAGATGGGGATTTTAGACACGATGAGCATAGTATTGGAAGAAGGAAAAAAATTCACTAAAGATTCATCTGCATAATTATTCTTCCAAAATTAAAATTAAAATAGTCACGCACTATGCTGACATAGCTAATGAAGAGATTGACTTTGTTCTTTCCTTTATCATTGACTCAAGCAGTTTGTAACCCACCTCCATTTTGCAGCCTCACCCTATATTTTGTGATATTTCTTTTGTGCCTTTTCATTTTAATGAGAAAATGGAGGCTCTCCCTGGAGACAAGGTAACTTATCACCAAAATCCACTTTCTTGTCAATTTCCAAGTTACCATCAAGGCCATATTGCAATGTGGATAGACAAAAATATTTCTATGAATTGTGTTTTTTACTAGTTTGGTGTGAAGAGAAAGATATCCTTCCTTCTTTATTCTTTCTTTCTCCCTTCACACTTACTTCTTTATTATTTGTTACTCTTCCTGATAAACATCCTAATAATCTCCCTGTGAAGATGAAGAGATAACATTGATAATTATGTCATTATGCCAATTTTCCAAGAGTTTTATGAAACACAAAGTTACTGGAATTTTTTCAAGATTTTATCAGTAAGAAGCCTTAATATATATTCATGTGTAATAATAAGTAAAATAGAAGGACATAAAACGTAGTATTCTAGTCTTCTACTGGCTTCTGTTACTCTGTGTGTGTGTGTGTGTACACATGCATATGTGTATTAAAAAACTCATATATATAATACACACATACATATTATATGCATACCTATCCAGGATAGGTGTGTGTATACGCTGAAGTACACTCAAAAATAATTGTAAAAAAGATCTCTAGAGCATACAAACTTTTCTTTTGAAACACAACGATTGCATATTTGTTTTGACTGAAGTTGCAAATGGTACAAACAATATTTCAAAATGAACCTTTACTTTCCTTGGGATTTTGGGGATTTTGGGGACGATAAGCACAATCTTTTTCCTGTGTTAACTTCAAAAAATTAAACTGTTGATTTTATAATCCTTTAGGTTGACAAAAAAGTTGCAAAGGTAGTACAGATTCTTCCCACATATGTTGCTTCCAGATTCTCTTATATTTTAATTATATATTGACAAATAATATTCATATATATTTATGGGGTACAACATGATATGGTATATGCATTCAGAATGGAGTCATTGTACAGAGCTAATTAACATATCCCTCACCCAAAAACTTATTATTTATCTCTCCTGTCTAGCTGAAATTTTGTATCCTTGGATTAATCCTGCCCCATTCCTCTTATCTATGCCCCTGGAAAGCACCAATTTACTCTCTGTTGCTCTGCGCTGGGTTTTTTCATTGACTCCACATATGAGTGAGATCATGCATTGTCCGTCTTTCTGTGTCTGGCTTATATAATTTAGCATAGCATCCTGCATGTTCATGTATGTTGTCACAGAAGGCAGGATTTCCTTCTTTGTAAAGTCAGGATAGGATTCCATTGTATAGATATACCACATTTTCTTTAGCCATTCATCTGTTGATGTTGTTCATTTCAAAGTAAAGTAAGCCTACGCTAATAAGGAAAAAGTATACTTAGGATGTGTGATGAGTCTTTTAATATTAGCATCTTTTTGACATATCTATTGACATGAATGATGGCATTATACCTCTATCAAAAACATTAGTTCACACCCATGTAGCAAACCCTTCATGGTCGTGTTATTCTCCCATGCTTATAAGATCAATTACTTCTGAATGTAAAAAAAATAAAAAATATATACATACTGTATGTATCCACAGTAAAACTATATATAAAATATACAAATATATATACTATATAAATATAGGTGCCATGTAAGTATATATGTGTATTTTATAGGACTATATAAGCATGTATACTATGTAATATTTAAATATACTATATACACTACATATAGTATCTAAATATACTCTATATAGTCTATATAGAGTGCTTAAATACTGTGTGCATATATACGTTATGTATATATTATATACATACAAAACATATATATATATAAAATTATGGTCAATTTGCCATAATCCAGTTACACTTACATCTATACTGTCTCTTGAAAGAAAAACCAATGGACAACTTCCACTTTCTACTTTAGATATTATTTTTATTGCATAAGATTTTACACATACATGAACACTCTCAGGAATATATTTTGTGTGGTTAAGAATGTTTTAAAACAAGTGATATAAATGTGTAGTATATGGTTCACACACACACACATGCATGCATGTATGTGTGTATCTATACATAACCATAATCTTGCGAATGACACAAACTGAATATTCTGCTAAGATTAACTGTGCTAAAATCTGACTCTATAACTAAAAATTTTTCTGCCATAAATAAAACAAAACAATATTTTAATGAGTAGTCCCTGAGGTATATACAATAGGTAATAGAGCATACAGTTTTATAAGAATTTTATGGAACCCAGTTACAGGATTTTTTCCCAATTTTCTTGAGCATTAGGAAGCATTTAGATATATTTACTAAGTCAGATGTGGTGGCTCACATGTGCATGCAGTCCAAGCTACTTGAGAGGCTGAGGCAGAAGAATCGCTTGAACCCAGGAAGCAGAGGTTGCCATGAACTGAGATTGTGCCACTGCACTCCAGCCTGGCAACAGAGCGGGACTCCATCTCAAAAAAAAAAAAAAAAAAAAAAAAAGAAATACTCATTTTATTATATATATGTTTTCCTAAGTCATTAAAGATGCTTTATATGAAGTTTATGAAGAGCCTTTGAAAAATGTGTCAGTATTAGCAAAGTACACAATGACTTCCTCATCCCTTCACTTATTTTATTGGGAGAAAACATTTTATGATAACTGAAAAAATTTCACATCTGAAGCCAGCCTGGTGTAAATTCCAAGCTCCCCCTTACCAGCTGTTTAACCACGAATAAATGACTTACTTTCTTCCTCTTTCCCTCACAGGGCTTTAGGATTAGAATATCATTAACACCTGTATCCCAGGACTTAAAATTAAAATTAAACATTTAAAAACAATATCATTAATATAATATGCATGATATGAATACTATAAATAGATTTTGATATACCTATTTATCTACCGCATGTCTATTCATATCATCAGAAGGAAGTATTACAGAAGGAAAAAAAAAAAAAAAAAAAAACACGGAAAATAACGCAACCACATTCCGTGAAGCAACGTGAGTGTCTCAGTAGATGGCGCTATCCGCTCTGCGTCAGGAGAGGCAGCAAGAATTTCAGGTGGAAATGGGGAGGCTGAATGAATAGTGGAGGGTGTGAGTAGGGAGTGTGTTGAAATAAGTGACAATCCAAATGGCAAGACTTCCCATTCACCTTCTGAAAGCCCAGTTAAGGCTTTTCTCACTGTCATGCGACGTGAGTAGAGCTGCATGACAGGTGAACTTACTGTCAAGATAAAGAGTCTATGGTTTTGTAGATTTCCTTCCAGGTCCAGGAACATTTCTTTCCCGTTCCGCTTCCCAGATGAAACAGAAGCGCCAACCCTACCGGGATTTTACCATCAATCAGCAGGGAAATAGAACCTTCGACACCAGTATATGAATACAAATTTTGTTTATATCTTTGTATTCATAGAAGTTCCTTTGGGAAGAAAGGAGAAGAGAAATTCCAAAATATTTCATTGGAAATTTTCGGCATCTCAAACTAGCAATTTCCACTATGTTGTACACAGATTAGAGAATGATTATATTTAGTGCTCATAAAATTGGTCCTAGGAAAATATGATAATCATTTCAAAATGGTGGGAAGACAATATATTAGACAAATATATTAGTCTCAACTTCAGCTCTGTGTATAGCATGGGAGACCTTGAATTAGAACATGTTAGCCTTTTTTGCTTGTTGGTTTTTCTCTTTCTTTTTCTTCTTTATTTTTTATTTTTTTAACAAATAATACGTTTTATTTTATTTTTAAGATTTCAATAAATCTTAAAAAAACAAAGGAAAGAAAACAAGATGATTTGGATTTGTATCCCTGCCCAAATCTCATATCCAATTGGAGGAGAGGTCTGGTGGAAGATGATTGGATTGGGGGCAGATTCCCCGCTTGCTCCTCTCATGGTAGAAATTTTCTTTATAGGAGTGAGTTCTTATGGGATCCAATGGTTCAAATGTGTGTGGCATGTCACAATTCACTCTCTTTCTCCTTCCACTGTGGGAAGAAGGTACTCGGTCCCCCTTCACCTCCTGCCATGATTGTGAGTTTTCTGAGTCCTGCTAGTCATGATTCCTGTTATGTCTGAAGAACTGTGAGTCAATTCAGCCTCTTTTTTTATACATTACTCTGTCTAAGGTAGCTCTTAAAGCAGTATGAAAAGAACTAATACAGAAAACCTCTCAATTCCCCTTCAGGCTATGACTTTAAGCTTGACTTTTGTGCCTGCAGCAAGAACGTTCCCTGAAATTCCAACTCTGGGATTCCAGTCATGGAGATAATCCCATCCCTGTCCAAACAATTATTGAATATAGTAACTCCTAACTCTTGTTGAGAATCATGGCCTTGGTCATTGCTGCCTTCCATATATTTCTTTACTTTATCTTCCTTTTAGAAGTAAAGATGTTACAGTGGTGATTGTGTAGATACTAGTGGTGATGATGGTGAAAAGAAGAGATAAAAGAAATAGAAAATTGTCATGACTAGGCATGGAGGCTCACACTTGTAATCCCAAGAGTTTGGTAGGCCAAAAAAGGATAATCACTTGAGCCCAGAAGTTCAAGACTTTCCTAGGCATTATAGCAAGACCTTATCTCTACAACTCAATTTGTAAAAGTAGTCAAGGATGGCAATATACACCTGTATTCCCATCCACTTGGGAGGCTGAGGCAGAAGGATTTCTTGAGCCCAGGGCTTGGAGGCTACAGTGAACTATGATCACCCTACCCTACTCTAGCCTGGGTAACAGAGCAAGAAGGTTTCAATAATAACAATGAAAATAGAAAAGTAAAGAGAAAAATCACCATAAGAACCCTGCTCTATTAACTACAGGTACAATCTATTGGTGGTTGATAAAATTATTGGGTGAAACTTGGAGGAAAAAAATGAATAAAATATTGATTACTTTAAAAATATATATTTGAAGGGAGCTTTTAATTACAAAAGGGGGCTTAGATTTCTCAAATGACTTTCATAAAATATACTTTAAGTCTGGATATCTGTAAATCATGAATGATCAAGAAAAGTTTCTGAGAACTTTGCTGACTTTGAAACTGACTATTGGAAGTCATATGCTTTGCAACGTGGAGATTCAATGCTTCTATTTTTGTGAACTTCAAAAGCAATAATATGCATTACAAGTATTTGTATTGAACCAAATATTCAAGGAAAATTTCAAATGATATATTTGTCACAAACCAGACATACAGGGTAGCAATTCTTTCAAAATATGTAATAGCTTATAAAATGTACTATTACTGATACCAAGAAAAACAAAATTTTCTACTTTTTAAACAGAAATTAGAAATATAGAAAAGAATGCAAAGTAAAGTAGACAAAAAATATTCACACTTCCTTTTAAGTGAATGATAAATCATACATGCTAACTGACTGCTTTTAATTCTGGCTCGGCAGAGTCTCACTTCCATGGAGCCCAGCAAGCAAAGACCCACTGGCTTCAAATTCTTGCAGCCAGCACCGGTCTGAACTCAACATGGGACTCATGAGCTTGGTGGGGGGAGGGGCATCTGCCATTGGTGAGACTTGAGTAGGCAATTTTACCCTTACAGTTTAAACAAAGCCATGGGGAAGTTCAAACTGGGCAGAGTCCATCACAGTTCAGCAAAACCACTGCAGTCAGACTGCCTCTCCAGATTTCTCCTCTCTGGGCAGGACATCTCAGAAAAAAAGACTTCAGTCCAACTCAGGGTCTTATAGATAAAACCCCCATCTCCCTAAAACAGAGCACCTGGCAGAAGCAGCAGTTGTGGATGAAGCTTCGACGAACTTAAATGTCCCTGCCTGACAGCTCTGAAGAGAGTTCTGGATCACCCAGCATAGCACTCAAGCTCTGCTAAGGGACAGACTGCCTCCTGAAATAGATCCCTAACCCCCGTGTATGCAGACTGGGAGACACTTCCAGTAGGGACTGACAGACACCTCACACAGGAGAGCTCTGGCTGGCATCTGGTGCATGTCCTTCTGGGACAAAGCTTCCAGAGGAAGGAACAAGCAGCAATCTTTGCTGTTCTGAAGCCTACACCAGTGATACCCAGGCAAACAGGGTCTGTAGTGGACCTCCAGCAAACGCCAGCAGAGAGGCAATACTAGTAGAAGGAAAACTAACAGACAGAAAAGAATACTATCAATATCAACAAAAACAACGTTCACACAAAAATCCCATCTGAAAGTCACCAACATCACAAACCAAAGGTAAATACATTCATGAAGATGATAGAAAACCAGTGTGAAAAGATTGAAAATTCCAATACCAGGATGCCTCTTGTCCTCCAAAGAATTACAGTCAGAAGAGACTGGTGGCCAATATTCATCATTTTACAGTCAGTAATTTTTAACACAGAATTTCATATCCAGACAAACTAAGCTTCATGAGCAAAGGAGAAATAAAATATTTTACAGAGAAGCAAATGATGAGAGATTTTGTCACCCTAGATCTGCCTTACAAAAGGAGCTCCTAAAGGAAGCACTAAACATGGAAAGTAACAACCAGTATCAGCCACAGCAAAACTTACCAAACTGTAAAGACCATCCATGCTATGAAGAAACTGCAATGGGCAAAATAAGCAGCTAGCATCACAATGACAGGATCAAAATCACATATAACAATACTAACCTTAAATGTGAACAGGCTAAATGCTCCAGTTAAAAGACATGGATTGGCAAATTGGAAAAAGTGTCAAGACCCATCAGTGTGCTGTATTCAGGAGACCTATCTCATGAGCAAATACACACAGGCTCCAAATAAAGGAATGGAGGAATATTTACTGAGTGAATGGAAAGCAAAAAAAGCAGGAATTGCAAACCTAAACTCTGATAAAACAGACTTTAAGCCAACAAAAATCAAAAGAGACAAAGAAGGGAATTACATAATGGTAAAGGGATCAATGAAACAAGAAGAGCTAATCATCCTAAGAATATATGCACCCGATTACAGAAGCACCCAGATTTGTAAAGTAAGTTCTTAGAGACCTTAAGAGACTTAGACTACTACACAATAATAGAGAAAGACTTTAATATCCTATTGTCAATATTAGATAGATCAATAAGAGAAAATTAACAAGGATATCCAGAACTTGAACTCAGTTCTGGACCAAGCAGACCTAATAGACACCTACTGAACTCTCCACCCCAAATCAACAGAATATACATTCTCAGAACCACACTAAACTTATTCTAAAACGGACAACATACTTAGGAGTAAAAGACTGCTCAGCAAATGCAAAGCAATGGAAACTATAACAGACAGTTTCTCAGATCACAGTGCAATCAAATTAGAGCTCAGGATTAAGAAACTCACTCAAAACCTCACAACTATGTGGAAACTGAACAAACTGCTCCTGAATGGCTACTGGGTAAATAATAAAATGAAAGCAGCAATAAGTAATTTCTTTGAAACCCATGAGAACAAAGAAACAACCTACCAGAATCTGTGGGACACAATCACAGCAGTGTGCACAGTGTAATTTATAGCACTAGATGTCCACAAAAGAAAGCAGGAAAGATCTAAAATAGACACCCTAACATCACAATTAAAAGAATTAGAGAATCGAGAGCAAACAATTTAAAAAGCTAGTAGAAAACAAGAAATAACTCAGATCAGGGCAGAAGTGAAGGGGATAGAGACATGAAAAACACTTTGAAAAATCAACGAATCCAAGAGCTGATTTTTGGAGAGGTTCAACAAAACAGATAAATTGCTAGCCAGACCAATAAAGAAGAAAAGAGAGAAGAACCAAATACACACAATAAAAATGATCTAGAGAATATTACCATTGGTCTCACAGAAATATAGAGAAACTACCTTCAGAGAATACTATAATCACCTATGCAAATAAACTAGAAAATCTAGAAGAAATGGATAAATTCCTAGAGACATACATCCCCCCAAGACTAAACTAGAAAGAAGTTGAATCCCTTAATAGACCAATAACAAGTTCTGAAATTGAGGCAGTAACTAAAAGCCTACCAAAAAAATAAAAATAAAAATAAAAATTCTAGGACCAGATGGATTCACCTTAGAATTCTACCAGAGGTACAAATAGAAGCTGGTAGCATTCTTTCTGAAACTATTCCAAACAATAGAAAATGAGGGATTCTTCTCTAACTGATTTTATGAGTCCAGCATCATCCTGATACCAAAAACTGGCAAAGACATAATAAAAAAGAAAATTTCAGGCCAATGTCACTGGTGAAGATTGGTGTGAAAATTCTCAATAAAATACTGGGAAACCAAATCCAGTAGCTTATCAAAAAGATTATCCACCACTATCAAGTCAGCTTCATCCCGGGAATGCAAGATTGGTTCAATACACACAAATCAATAAACATAATCCATCATATAAACAGAACCAATTACCAAAAGCACATAATTATCTCAACAGATGCAGAAAAGGCCTTTGAAAAAATTCAACATCACTTCATTCAATAAACCAAGTATTGATGGTATGAATCTCAAAATAATAAGAGCCATTTATGACAAACCCACCGCAAATATCATACTGAATGGGAAAAAACTGGAAGTATTTCCTTTGAAAACCAGCACAAGACAAGTAAGCACTCTCTCACCACTGCTATTCAACATAGTATAGGAATTTCTGACCAGGACAACCAGGTAAGAGAAATAAATAAAGGGTGTTCAATTAAGAAAATGGAAAGTCAAATTGTCTCTGTTTGCAGAAGAAGTGATTGTACATGTAGAAACCCTCATTATCTCAGCCCCAAATCTCCTTGAGCTGACCAGCAAGTCTCAGGATCCAAAAACAAAGTGCAAAAATCACAAGCTTTCCTATACACCAATAACAGATAAACAGAGAGCCAAATCATGAGTCAACTGCCATTCACAATTGCTACAAAGGAATAAAATACCTAGGAATACAATTCAAAAGGGATGTGAAGGACCTCTTCAAAGAGAGCTACAAATCACTGCTCAAGAAATTAAGAGTGGACACAAAATGGAAAAGCATTCCATTCTCATGGATAGGAAGAATCGAATCATGAAAATGGTGATACTGCCCAAAGTAATGTACAGATTCTATGCTACCACCATCAAGCTACTGTTGTCGTTCTTCACAGAATTAGAAAAAACTATCTTATATTTCATATGGAACGAAAAAAGAGCCCATCTAGCCAAGAGTATCCTAAGCAAAAAGAACAAAGCTGGAGATATCACGCTAACTGACTGCAAACTATACTACAAGGTACAGTAACAAAAACAGCAAGGACTGGTATCAAAACAGATATGTGGATGAAAGGAACATGCCTAACATGACATGAAGCCAATTAATATCATCCAGTAATTTATGATAATCATTTAAGGTGTATAAGTTGCTAGTATTTAATTTAACCTTTTGAGGTCTTACTGACCAGAAAGTTATTATGTATCCAAAATATTTCCAAGGCAGGACATGTGTACCTTTTCAGGTGCTATGATTAAACCTCTTAACTGTGTATTCTTTTGAACAGAGGCATACAAACATAAAAGTACTGGATCTGTTCGTGGCTCCTAGTAAAATATCATCCATAAAATTAATAATTTTGCAATTAGGAGAATCTTTTTTACTGCGGAGCAAAGCAAGATTTACATAATATTGACACATGGTAGGACTGTTCAGCAACCCTTGAGGATGTACTTTACAATGTAATCAGTGAGCTGGCCATTTGTTATGTATAGCTGGTATTATAAATGCCAACTTTTCTCTATCCTGTTCTGCAAGGGTAATGGTGTAAAAGCAATCTTTTAAGTCAATAACGACTATAGGCTAATTCTGAGGAATCACCAAGGGAAGGCAACCCCTGTTGAAGGGGTCCCATAGGTTGCAGATTAGCATTAGTAGTTCATAAGTCATGTAAAAGTCTCCACTTGTCAGATCTTTTGGGAATGATGAAATTGGGCAAATTCCAAGTGCTGTTTGATAGTCCTATATGGCTGGTTTTTCATTGCTCCTTACCTAATTTATGGGCTTATTGTAATTTCTCTCCCTTTAAAGGCCACTGCTCTACCCAAATTAGATTTTGGGAGAGCCATATTAGGGGTAGGGGAGGAACAACAACAGTGTTCATAATTAGAAAAGGTTCACTGTTCACATTAATTAATTAAGTTCTGCCCTCTAGAGGAGGAATTGACTGGCATCTAAACTTGTTTTAGCTAGCACTGAGCAGTCCCATGGGGTCATATGGAAGTTGTCTGCTATGGCTTCAATTACTCTTAACAGCCTCATTGTCTCTAATACTTTTTCTTATCTCTTTGTAAGCATCAAAAGAAATGTGTTCATATACCTGATTGCCTTGTCAGTCTTGCATTTCCAAGCAGGCCAACAGCTCCCCTTTTAATTCTGTATGCCTAAGACAGGGTCCAAAGCTGTATTACGTCCCTTGTCTTTTTTCCAATTTATTGAGGGAGGGAGCTCAGGTGAAATCTCCATTTCCACTTTGGTATTTTTGTCTGATAATGGTGAGGCTGAGGAAGGAGGAGAAGGTCGTAAGGTAGGTGATGGTTCCTTCTCCCTTCCCGTTTTAGGCTCTTCATGTAGAGTGAGATGAAAGTAGCCCTAACTAAGGTCCGTAACCTTATAGATGTTACTTGAATTCATTGCCTTTGTGCATGATGTTGTTTAAAATTTTTCCTCACTTGTTCCCAGAGATATTAGATCTAGCATTCCTTCTTCTGGAAACCATAGGTTATGAGAACCAACCATTTGCTTTAGGTCCTTTAATTCAGCCAGCAAAACTGAGGCTCTGCTACCTTTAAACAGTTGTTTCAGTATTTTTATACTGTTGCTGTTGAGCTGATGACTGTTGTCTCATGATGAAACCCTAGCCTGAACAATTCCTTCAAACTTGGAAATCCTGAGCAGACACCAATGACTTAATAGTTGCACAGCCTCTTCATGTTTTTCAAGGGTTCTGTTGTGATCCATTGTAGTGTTCCCCACATGGGGCACCACCTGCTGAGTCTGCCTTACAGACTCTAGCTGAGCTACAGATGAAAGAAGTACACAGACAGGGATTATGCTTGACAGCGTGGCTAAGTGACTATATGGCTAAACACTGCCAATGACAGTGTGGCCACAGCAGCCTCAGTAAGCTGGAGACTATCACATTCATTTAGTACAGATTTAATGACAAAGTCCTGGAGAGAGCACAATTTATGGGTAATTAACATTGTCAACCCCTCAAGTAGAGAGCAGCCCTGCATGTGAATAATCAAAGGTTGGTTTCTGGAGACATAAGTAAATCAATTTATCTAGATAACTTCATTTACATTCCCTTTTTATCTACCCTTTGCCTTAAAGATAATTTAGCTGCCTTAAGATAATTTATCTGAACCTAAATTTAGCCTTCAGCTAAATTCTCTTCTGAAGCTTTTGCAAAATCTCCCAGGCTTCCAAGAAGGTGTGTCTTTCCCTAAAGCTTTTACAATTTTTCCCACCACCCTGACCGATGTACAGTTGGGAAAGCTGGATAGCCATATGCAGAAAGCTTAAACTAGATCCTTTTCTTACACCTTATACAAAAATTAACTCAAGATATATTAAAGACTTAAGTGGAAGAACTAAAACCATAAAAAACTTAGGAGAAAACCTAAGCAATACCATTCAGGACATAGGCATAGACAAAGACTTCATGATTAAAACAACAAAAGAAATGGCAACAAAAGTCAAAACTGATAAATGAAATCTAATTAAAGAGCTTATGCACAGGAAAAGAAACTATCATATGAGTGAAAAGGCAGCCTATAGAATGGGAGAAAATTTTTGCAATCTATTCATGTGACAAAGGGCTAATATCCAGAATCTAAAAGGAAGTTAAACAAACGTACAAAAAAAAAAAAAAAAAAAAAGGCAACCACATCAAAAAGTAGGTGAAGGATGTGAACAGATGCTCCTCAAAGGAAGACATAAATGTAAAAAACAAATATATGAAAAAAAGCTCATCAGCACTGGTTATTAGATAAATGCAAATAAAATTTACAATGAGATACCATCTCATGCTAGTTAGAATGGCAATCATTAAAAAGTCAGGAAAAAACAGATGTTGGAGAGGATGTGGAGAAATAGGAAAGCTTTTACACTGTTGGTGGGAGTGTAAATTAGTTCAATCATTGTGGGAGACAGTATGACGATTCCTCAGGAATCTAGAACCAAAAATACCATTTGACCCAGCAATCTGATTACTGTGTATATCGTCAAAGGATTATAAATCATTCTAGTATAAAGACACAAGTATGCATATGTTTATTGTGACACTGTTCACAATAGCAAAAACCTGGAACCAACACAAATGCCCAGCAATGATTGACTGGATAAAGAAAATGTGGCACATACACCATGGAGTACTATGCAGTCATAGAAAAGGACGAGTTCATGTCCTTTGCAGGGACGTCGATGAAGCTGGAAACCATCATTTTCAGCAAACTAACACAAGAATAGAAAACCAAACACCACATATTCTTATTCGTAAGTTGGAGCTGAACAATAAAAACACATGGACTCCTGGAGGGGAACATCACACACTGGGGTCGGTCGGTGGTGGAGGGCTAGGGGAGGGATAACATTAGGAGAGATACATAATGTAGATGATGGGTTGATGGTTGCAGGAAACCACCAGGACACATTTATACCTATGTAAGAAAGCTGCATGCTCTGCAGTACTTAAAACATAATTTAAAAAAAAAAAAAAAAAAAAAGGAAAATGAAATGAAGAAACAGGAAAAAAAAATGAAAATAAAAGAATTGTTTTTTACTCATTTCAGTGAACAATTCCCATGATAAAGTTTCCTAGTCCATCTTTCAAATACTGCTAGACATCCAAAATCTGAGATAAATCAAGTTAAATCTATAGAGATGCCTTCTGTAAAACTCTTGTTTCATCATTATTCTACATTTTTTCTAATGAATTGTATTAGAGTCTTAGTCACTCTTTTAATACAAATTTCATGTTAGTTATTGTCATGTAAATTTCTCAGTGCCATTTTTATGTTTCTGTATAATTGTTATGAACAAAATTCCATTTTGGTCATGTACAGTTATTTGAAGTCTACTTAAGTGTCAAAATTTTAAAATTTTCTATTTAGAACGATATGTTTCTCCTAAATCATGTGATTAGGATAGCCTATCCATGTGGGGTAAAGAGACAACATACACCTTCCTATATTGCTCCTCTGAAAAAAAGGGGATTATGTTTGTAGGGTTATATGAGGGGTTGCCACTGAATTGTGAATCAAATTCCATAGTCAAGTTTCTAAAAACCTTGGCACTGAGATAACTAGGTGATTTCTACCATTGTTGTTTTCCAACTGAAGGTTTCCGATTGTTCAGTAATATCAATCCCACATATCCACAGTCCGTGAAAAATCAGGTAACAATATTGAAAATGTAACATTGTTTTTTCAACATATTGAAGAAATACAATTATCATCAGTATCTGTTTGGAATTTTTCAGTGAAGGGATCAGTTGTCATTTATGTTATTAGGAAACAGCCTGTGGAAATCATTGATGACAAGAGTGTCCTCCAAAATCTTTGAATTTGTTCACATGTTAAAATATATTTAAGAACATACTAAATACTGGCTTTTCAATTGGTCATTTCTATCAGAGTAAACTGGGGAGTCAAGATGAGGTCATTATTTCATTTTCCCAATAATAAGAAAAGTTGCTAAACTGTCTCTGATTACATGCCTGAAACTGTCCTCCCATTATATCATTTTTTTACCATATTGGCAACATTCGCCTTTTTTTTTTTTTTTCTCTTTTTTCAAGACAATCTCACTCTGTTGTACAGGCTGGAGTTCAGTGGAACGATCTTGGCTCACTTCTGCCTTTGCCTTCTGGGTTTAAGCAATTCTTCTATCTCAGCTTTCCCAGTAGCTGGGGTTACAGGTGCATGCCACCACACCTGGCTAATTTTTGTATTTTTAGAAGAGATGGGTGTTTCACAATGTTGGCCTTGCTGGTCTCGAACTTCTGAGCTCAAGTGATTCACTTGCCTTGGCCTCCCAAAGCGCTGGGATTACAGGCATGAGCCACCATATCCAGCCATCGTTAACTTTTTTACACCCCTGAGATACTAGATATTGAGAGAGATTATGTAAGTCCTGAACCTATAAAGCTCATCCCTGGCTAATATGTGTTCAATATTTATATCTACGGCATTTCAGAGTTTTTACCGTATTTACGGTGGCAATTTGTTTCCTCACGTCTCAGATATTGCTTGAAGTTTTAAGGTGTAAAAAGACGGATGATCCTAATGAATACATCTTGAGCCACGTAGTAGATATTGTATTCAAGTCTATGATGAATATTAATTCAAATGCCAGAATTTATAGCTACCTAATTAAACCTTGTATTTTTCCTGTTAGTTATATTGCTCCTTAAGAGTTTCCATGCATCCTCAGAGTGTTAGTTGGTGCCTGAAAACTAGATTTGTTGATTGACTTTAGTTCCCTCTTCTGTATACTAAAAACTAATTTCAAGATGCAATTTGAGAAAATTTCACACTTATATTTATAATCTATCAGAACAACCAGAAACTGTACACACCACAAAATCCCCAGTAAGAAAATAGCCATGGGTTACATAAATTTAAGCTCAAGCTTATAAATTACAGAAGATTAAATGACACACATACACACACAGGACATGGTGGTTTAAGCCTGTAATCCCAACACTTTGGGAGGCCGAGACAGGCAGATCATGAGGTGAAACCTCCTCTCTACTAAAAATGCAAAGATTAGCTGGGTGAGATGGCTTGTGTCTGTAATCTCAGCTACTTGAGAGGCAGAGGAAGGAGAATCACTTGTACCTGGGAGGTGGAGATTGCAGTGAGTAGAGATAATGATGCTGCACTCCAGCCTGTCGATGGAGTGAGACTCTGTCTCAAACAAACAAACAAACAACAAAAAAACCCTACATTTAGTAAGGCAAAGAAATGGTCATTGATGAGACAGCATGAGAAATCCCAGTGACTGGGAATGGTATTTTCTTACTGGATATTTATTTGTAAAATATAATTGGCATCAAATGAACATTGCAAACTTTGAGGAAATCATTATTAGCAGAGCAAGAAATAATAAATTTTGACATGTTGACTCCTTACTGCAAACAATATATTATGCAAACATTTGATACACAATTTTCCCTTGAACAAAACAGGTTTGAATTGCAGAGATACACGTATATGCAGGTTTTCTTCCACCTCTGCTGCTATGGAGACAGCAGGACCAAAAGCTCCTTTTCCTCTTTCTCCTTAGCTTAATCAACGTGAAGACAATGACGATAAAGACTTTTAAAATGATCCACTTCCACTTGAAGACTTTTCTGTAGCTTATTCTTTTCAGAATACAATAAATAATACATAGAGCATAAAAGATGTGTCAGTCAACTGTTTTTCTTATCAGTAAGGCTTCTGGTCAACAGTAGGTTATTACTACTTAAATATTTGAGCAGTTAAACGTTATATGTGGATTTTTACCTGCACAAGGGGTCTGTGCTCCTAACCTCTATGTTATTCAAGATTCGACTGCATAACAAAATTGTTACAACAGTATAAATAAAGCTACTCTTTTGAAGTCATTGAAACCTATTCACCTTGCAAATATGTGTACTAATGTAGATCTTTTTTTTTTTTTGAGACGGAGTCTCACGCTGTTGCCCAGGCTGGAGTGCAGTGGCGCGATCTCGGCTCACTGCAAGCTCCGCCTCCCGGGTTCCCGCCATTCTCCTGCCTCAGCCTCCTGAGTAGCTGGGACTACAGGCGCCCGCCACCGCGCCCGGCTAATTTTTTGTATTTTTAGTAGAGACGGGGTTTCACTGTGGTCTCGATCTCCTGACCTTGTGATCCGCCCGCCTCGGCCTCCCAAAGTGCTGGGATTACAGGCTTGAGCCACCGCGCCCGGCCTAGATCTGTAACTCAAATCTACTATTCGCTTACGTTCCCAGGTAGTCTTTATAATGACAAAATCAACTTAAAAGCAACACAAAGGCTTTAAGGTTTGTCTATAAAGTTTCACAAGCCACCATGTGGCAAATAATAATGGTGATGATGATGGTGATGATGGTGATGATGATGAGAATTATGTTGATGATGGTAATTGTGATCATGGTGATGATAATAATGGTGATGATATTAATAATTATGATGATGATGATGATGATGGTAATGATGATGATGGTAATGATGATGATGATGTTGATATGGTGGTGGCAACAGTGATTTATCATGGGAGTGTCCATATATACTGATATGGTTTTACCATGTCCTCACCCAAATTTCATCTTGAATTGTAGCTCCCATAATTCCCATATATTGTGGCAGGAACCTGGTGGGAGATAATTGAATCATGGGGGCAGTTTCCTCCATACTGTTCTCATGGTAGTGAATAAGTCTCATGAGACCTGCTGGTTTTAAAAGAGAAGACCCCTTTTGCTTTGTTCTTATGTTCTTTCTTGTTTGCATCAGGTAAGACATGACTTTCACCTTCTGCCACGATTGCAAGACCCCCACAGCCACGTGGAAATATGAGTTCATTAAGCGTCTTTTCTTTATAAATTACCCAGGCTTAGGTATGTCTTTATCAGTAGCATGGAAACAGACTAATGCATATACAAAATGGGGGAAGAAATAAAATGAATAGAAAGGAAAAGCAAGGAGAAATTTAGAAAAAAAAAAAGAGTAGAATAAAAGAGGGAGAATCCTACAGTGTAAAATATTGTTTAGTGCCCAGGAGAGAGCTACCTTCCCAGCAATTGCATAAACTGAACTATTAAGACAATCACAAGCATTCTTATACACCAGTAACAGACAAACAGAGCGCCAAATCATGAATGAATTTCCATTCACAATTGCTTCAAAGAGAATAAAATATCTAGGAATCCAACTTACAAGGGATGTAAAGGACCTCTTCAAGGAGAACTACAAAGCACTGCTCAGTGAAATAAAAGAGGACACAAACAAATGGAAGAACATACCATGCTCAGGGATAGGAAGAGTCAATATCGTGAAAATGGCCATAGTGCCCAAGATTATTTATAGATTCAATGCCATCCCCATCAAGCTACCAATGACTTTCTTCACAGAATTGGAAAAAACTGCTTTAAAGTTCATATGGAACCAAAAAAGAGCCCACATCTCCAAGACAATCCTAAGTCAAAAGAACAAAGCTGGAGGCATCACGCTACCTGACTTCAAACTATACTACAAGGCTACAGTAACCAAAACAGCATGGTACTGGTACCAAAACAGAGATATAGACCAATGGAACAGAACCAAGTCCCCAGAAATAATACCACACATCTACAGCCATGTGATCTTTGACAAACCTGAGAGAAACAAGAAATGGGGAAAGGATTCCCTATTTAACAAATGGTGCTGGGAAAATTGGCTAACCATAAGTAGAAAGCTGAAACTGGATCCTTTCCTTACTCCTTATACGAAAATTAATTCAAGATGGATTAGAGACTTAAATGTTAGACCTAATACCATAAAAACCCTAGAAGAAAACCTAGGTAATATCATTCAGGACTTAGGCATAGGCAAGGACTTCATGTCTAAAACACCAAAAGCAACGGCAACAAAAGTCAAAATTGACAAATGGGATATAATTAAACTGAAGAGCTTCTGCACAGCAACAGAAACTACCATCAGAGTGAACAGGCAACCTACAGAATGGGAGAAAATTTTTGCAGTCTACTCATCTGACAAAGGGCTAATATCCACAACCTACAAAGAACTCAAATTTACAAGAAAAAAATAAACAACCCCATCAAAAAGTGGGCAAAGGATATGAACAGACATTTCTCAAAAGAAGACATGCATACAGCCAACAGACACATGAAAAAATGCTCATCATCCCTGGCCATCAGAGAAATGCAAATCAAAACCACAATGAGATACCATCTCACACCAGTTAGAATGGCAACATTAAAAAGTCAAGAAACAACAGGTGCTGGAGAGGATGTGGAGAAATAGGAACACTTTTACACTGTTGGTGGGATTGTAAACTAGTTCAACCATTATGGAAAACAGTATGGCGATTCCTCAAGGATCTAGAACTAGATGTACCATATGACCCAGCCATCCCATTACTGGGCATATACCCAAAGGATTATAAATCATGCTGCTATAAAGACACATGCACACGTATGTTTATTGCGGCACTATTCACAATAGCAAAGACTTGGAATCAACCCAAATGTCCATCAGTGACAGACTGGATGAAGAAAATGTGGCACATATACAC
The DNA here is from genome assembly GCF_049350105.2 of Macaca mulatta. Classification (NCBI taxonomy): domain Eukaryota; kingdom Metazoa; phylum Chordata; class Mammalia; order Primates; family Cercopithecidae; genus Macaca; species Macaca mulatta. The sequence goes on from NC_133427.1 coordinate 6,770,512, forward strand.
CATGGAATACTATGCAGCTATGAAAAGGATGAGTTTGTGTCCTTTGTAGGGACATGGATGCAGCTGGAAACCATCATTCTTTCCAAACTATCACAAGAACAGAAAACCAAACACCGCATGTTCTCACTCATTGGTGGGAACTGAACAATGAGATCACCTGGACTCGGGAACGGGAACTTCACACACTGGGGCCTATCATGGGGAGGGGGGAGTGGGGAGAGATTGCATTGGGAGTTATACCTGATGTTAATGATGAGTTGATGGGTGCTGACGAGTTGATGGGTGCAGTACAGCAACATGGCACAAGTATACATATGTAACAAACCTGTACGTTATGCACATGTACCCTAAAACTTAAAGTATAATAATAATAATAATAAAAAGACATCTCACTAATAAATATGTTGTATATCTTGACTGCTTTTCAAAGGATCTTACCTAATATATAAACCTTGATTAAGATTTTAGACAATGAGTATAAGAAGATGAGGACCATCTCAAAAATACATTCCATTTGTAGGGTCGTCATTTGTAACAACTGTATAATAAAGTATCACTCTGGTGGGGAATGTTGACAATGGGAGAACGTATGCATATGTGAGGGCAAGGGTACCTTTCTTTCGATTTTATTGTGATTCTAAAACTGCTCTAATGTCATAAAAATAGATGCAGTTTTAAAATATTTGCCTTAAATGACAAGTATTGCACCTATAACTGTTCTCTTTTTTTTTTTTCTTTTTCCACTCTTTTGCCCAGGCTGGAATGCAGTGGTTTGATCACAGCTCACTGCAACCTCCACCTCCTGGGCTCATGTAATGCTCCTACCTTAGCTTCCCAAGTAGCTGGGACCATGGGCAAATGCCACCAAACCTCACTATTTAGAAAATATTTTTTTTTGTAGAGATGGGATTTCATAATATTACTCTGGCTAGACAAGAACCCTGAACTCAAGTGATCCACCTGCCTCAGGCTCCCAAAGTGCTGGCATTACAGGCACGAGCCACCATGCCCCGGTACACCTATATATATATATATTTTTTTTTTTTTTGCAAATGATAAGTAATGGTTTTCTATAATTCTAATAGGTTTTATTGCAACAATAGATACCAGCTGGGAGGGTTCTTGCTGTTGTCTCACTTTTGCCTTACATCACAGGCATTCACAGCCTCGGGCGAAACAGCAATGCCAGAAATGTCTTACAGTTGATCTTAGTTCTACTCATTTTACAAATCAAGAGACCACTAAGATTCTGTCCCAAATGCTTAGCATTCTCTTGGATTTGAGATGTGTGGGTCTTACAGCTTGCATCACATTTCTGCCTGAATGCATCACTTTTACTTCAAATTCATGTAAAAGGGAACTCACGGACATCAGTGGAAGTTAGAATCATTTTTCCATAGTTTTTACTGTTGGAACAGTTTTTGAACCACAAGCTATGTTGATTTAACTCCTTTGGGCAGCTTTCTGGTGGAACCTTGAATTACTGCCACCTGCAGTTCTCAGGTGTCTCTGAGTTTCCTTGTCTTTGGTTCGTAGATGTAATTCAGTCCTTGTTCTGCTTCTATTTAACAGGAGTAAAATGAGAAGCACAGATCTGTTGGCCTGGCCAGGTCATTTTATCAGTCCTTGGTGAGAGATGGGGAAAAGTATCCTCACTAAATATTGCCACCAGATAAAAGTCAGTTGAATTCCAACAAGTAGATGGTCTATTCTATAAAGAAAAAAGAAAAACTGTTCTCTAGAGTCTAAAATAAGTTTAACTCCCTTATTTATTCCTGAAGCTCATGTCATCATCAATACTATCATGTATTTGATCATTATCCTTTGTTTCATGGAGTGCCTTGGGGCAGTGAAGGTTTGGGTAAGACTCGGGGATGACTGTATGAGTTTTCTGTTACAAATACCCAGAAACTTAATGTCTAAACAATGCAGGTGTAGATCTTACAGTTCTGAAGTCCTGGAGGTGTCCCTGGGCTAAAACGAAGGCATTGGTAGTATTATGTTTCATTTTGGAGGCTCTAGATAACTATCTGTTTCCTTAATTTTCCTGGTTTATAGAGTTTCCTATATTTCTGGGATTATGGTAGTCATTCCACCTCAAATCCAGCAATGACCAATAGAAGGTTTATTACAAAGCCATCTCTATTATGCTAATCCTTCTTATGCATCTCTCTTCCACACAGAAGGAACCTTGTAATCACATCATGCACACCCAAATAGTCCAGGATAATCTCCATGGTTTAAGATCAGCTGACTAACAAACTTAATCCCACCAACCACTTTAATTCCTCTCTGATGGGCAATCTAATATATTCATGGCTTTCAAGGTTAGGATATGGATACTTTTGAGTACACCCACTTGTTCATGTATATTGAATGTATGAAGTCTTTATTCTACACACAACAGTGACCGCTCCACTTATATCTTACCAATAAACAGATGGTGACTTTAAATTGACACGGCCATTTTGACATCATTTTATCAAACTAGCGAGGCATACATGTCCCTTGCATAAAAGAAAGGAGTCCAATCTTTCCTCTCGAAATGCCATGAAACCACAACTACAGGAAGACCACTTGATGATTTCATCTCCCAAATTCCAGAAATCAAATGGGAAAAAAAGGTGATGATTTGGTAATTTGTAACATTGTTAGTTTTTATACTTTTTAATCAAGGAAAATTAAAATCTAGCTTAATAAAATTACATCAATGTATCTCACAGTCTGATACCACCTGGTCAAATCATTTGCATTTCATGGTCTACTTGGATTTTTTTCATTAAATTGGGAGCCTATAATAGTGATTTTGTTGTAATAAGTGGAACATCAAAGAAGAAAGCCACAGAGAAGTCAGGTGGATCACTTGAGGCCAGGAGTTCGAGACTATCATGGCTAAAATGGTGAAACCCCAACTCTACTAAAAATACAAAATTTAGTCCTTCATGGTGGCACGTGATGTAATCCCAGCTACTCAGGAGGTTCAGGGAGACTTGAACCCAGGGGGTAGGGGTTGCAGTGAGCTGACATCATACCACTGCACTCCAGCCTGGGCAATAGAGCAAGGATCCATCTCAAAATAAACTCCATAAATGTTCAATTGTATACATTCTACAATTTGGCGAAATTTTTGTCTTAAAATTTAGAGTTACTTTTTGAGCAGTCTGAACCTTTGATAGGATTAATCAGAAGAAGATAATTTGACTTTACAGAAATGTTTGCTGCTGTGTGAAAACAGATTTCATTTAGCTTTATTTTAAGAGCTGACAGATGGGTTTCCTATAACACAAGATTTTTTTCTGACATTTCTCAAAAATGTTAGCAAGAGCAAGCGGGATATCATCATTTCACTAGCAATTTTTAACATCCTTTAAGTCACAAACACCTTGAGTAACTGGTCAAAATGACTGGCCTCTATCAGAACAATGAACACATGCATCTTTTCAGAATTTGAGAGGATTTTCCTTGCATACATAGATCACTGGTTAAGAATGTCTCCTTTGGAAAGGTAATTGTCTTTGGAAAATCAAGCTGCCTTTTTTAATTCGAGAGAAACAGTAATTTAAAGAGATAACTATCAGCAAATATCCACAATGAAAATGATATGTTTCCAGTATGTCCTGAACTTCCACACATAAAATAAAATGATTTTCAAAAATAAGAATTTGTCATGTCCTTAGTATTCATGCAGATGTTATAAAAATAGTAAGCATCTTCAAATACTTTAACTTAATTTTTTAAAGATTATTGTTTCCTAGATACAAATGGGTACACTGACAACAAGAATGGACTGTTTAATCAGGTTCCCTTGTGAGTAACAGAGTGTCTTCTGTTGCCATTGTTAGATTTTAGACTCTCCACCAGGTACTAGATAAAAGTGTTCAATCATTGGATAAAATATGTATTTTAAGTAATATCAGTGGATTCAAGGTTACTTTTGAAAATTTTAATTTAATATCCAGTTCTTTGAGTTACTATTTACAAGAATTGCTTACAATAATAAAAGCATATACAGCTAGATGATACAGTTTCAATTGGATAGACCAACATGATGCTAAAAAAGAATAAGATTTGTCTGGCACAGTGGCTCATGAGTATAATCCCAGCACTTTGGGAGTCTGGGTGGCAGATCACTTGAGGCCAGGAGTTTGAGGCCAGACTGGCCAACATAGTGAAACCCCATCTCTACCAAAAAAAACCCACAAAAATTAGCTTGATGTGGTGGTGTTCCCAGCTGTTTGGGAGGCTGAGGCAGGAAAATTGCTTGAACCCGGGAGGCATAGGTTGCAGTCAGTCAAGATGGAGCCACTGCACTGTAGTCTGGGTGACAGAGTGAGGCTCTGTCTCACACAAAAATTAAATAAAATAAATGAGATCATTCCCAAGTCATCTTCATGTCAAATACCACACTATACAATCATTGATGTTTGTGATTTTTATATATCAAGAATAAGTAAAATTATGCAAAACTAAGTGCATATCAATATATGACAAGAAAAAGAGAAAAAAACAACAGTAGAAACAGTGTTATATTCATGCAATGAAATATTTCTCAGTAATTTAGCAAACAAGAAATGCTACTAATTCAATAATAGAATGGATAAACCTTAAAAAAAATTAATCATTGCAAGAAGCCAGACAGAAAAGAACACAGAGTTTATGCTTCCCTGATATGAAACTCAGTATCTGTCAAGGCCAATGTTATGTTAACAGATATAACTGAAGTGGTTGGCTTTAGGAATGGAATTTGTTGGAAATAGGCATGAAAAACTTTCCTGGGAGGATAGAGATGTTTTGTAACTTGTTCTTTGTGATGCTTACTTCGATACATCAGTTTTTTTACCAAAGTCCATTAAGTTGCATGCTTATGGGGTATACATTCTTTCCTGTATACATTTTAACTTAGTGAGTCACTATTTGTAAAGACAATAAGCTAAGTTTTGTCTCTGATAATACACATCTCTAAAAGGAACAATTTTATAGGATTTTAATAGAGCTTATGTAATACATTTTATCTATCAAATAATATTCTGTGGGATTAGTGTGCCTGACAGCACAATTTAGGAAACTCTAAATGGTATTCAGTATTTAAAGAAAACATCAAATTATAACCCATTTATTTAAATGAATGTTTCACTTTAAAATAATTAGATTTTGAAAAACTGCCTTGGGTAGCATAGTTCATAGATAAATGATTCCAAATGATACATTACTACAGAAAGTTAAAGAAATGAAGGTTTTGAATATCACTGTTAGAAACATAAAACTAATTCCAAGAGTAAATATCAGTGAATGGAACTAATTAAAAGACACTATAATATTTGTTTATTTTCTTCATGTATGTTTTTAACAGGCATACACAATAAACTGAAATTTTTTTCTAAATCCAGTTTCTTATTTTCTAAAAGATGCTAAGAAAACACTTTTTAAAGTTTATTTTTCTCTCTTAAAATTTATTAAAGCCATCACACACTTCAGCACACTAGTGAACACTAAGGAACCTACTAATTTTTCAGTTAAACTCTCATAAGCGCACACATAGAAATGGTAGATACAATTGCTGTGAAAAATAATATTGCTAAGCTAATCTAATTATCTCACCTACAAAACCATGATAGACAAGGAAAAAGTCACTTACTATTTGGTAGATATCTTCAATAATGTCAATTATTTGGGGGAACGGAGTATAAAAATTTCAACTCATTAGAAGCAACATAACCTTGAGGATTTCCTGAATATATTTTAAAAATGAGAATTCTGTGCTCTTAAGCGTTAAATTGGTAGTGATTCTTTTTTAAGCATACTCATTTCATGAAAATTTATGAGGGTGGATTTTTCCTCCTTATACTCTTGGTAGGTACTACATCTGCAAATTTCAAAATGTCTAAATGAGAATGAACTGTTTTGCTACACATTCTAAGCAAAGGAATGCGTGAATAAGATTTTGACAGATCCCTTTAACTAAGTGATTTTAATTTCTATATTAATACATAAAATATATAAAGCTATTTTATATATTTTGAATATATATATAGGCTCTCTCTCTATATATATAGAATAAAAATGGCTAACAACTTAGTGGAATTTGAAGTTACAATTGAACTTGTTTCCATGAATTGCCATTAATCAATTTGCTCTATCCATTGCCTATGTGCTAAAACAATAACCATAGTTGTTATTTCTGTTTTTGTTCCTTGCTACTAAAATTCACAGAAGAGCAAGCCAGTAGATAAAATACTATATATTATAAATCATTTGGAGAAAAATATAACCCATTGAAGAATGGAAACATCTCACAAATATTGATAAGGTTCAAATGGATTTTTTGCCTATTTGCATGCTAACGCTCATCTGAACATCTCAAGTGCATTATAATTTACATTTTCATTTTAAATATAATTTGTGCAAGACATTAAACCATTTACTTATCTGTTTTCCTTTTTTTGTTGTTGCTTTGTGCTTGAGAGTGGAAAATTTTTTTTCCCAGTTTTATAAAAAGACATGAAATGTTGGATCAATATATACATTTTTTATTAAGATGTAACTTACATACAAAAAATGCATAGATTTAAAGGACTATCTTTGATACTTTTCATCTATTGTATACATTCATATGACAATGAATCAATTTAAGATATACAACTTTCCCATTACCTTAGAAAATCACCCCATCTAACCATTCTCCACCAATTAACTCTTCAAAAGAGGTATGTTTTCCTGACTTCTACTGCCCTGAAAATGTTTTTTTCCCAGTTCTTGCATTCCTTAATGATAAGAAAATACAACACATATCGCTGTAGATTTTTAACTGAATAAAACACTTTTGAGGTTCATCATGATGTTGTCGTTGTCAGTAACATATTGATTTTTATTGCAGGTCGTATTCCCTTGAACAAATACATCACAGTTTCTCTTTTTTTTCAGATGTTGGGCATTGGGGATTTTTCCAGGTTTTGACTGTACTAAATAAATGCTCTATAAAGATCTGTATATCTGTCTTTGTAGAACATGTTTCAGATAAGTAATCTACTGTAATTCCTTCTGTGATTTTTTTTCCCTATGACCACTAACTTTATATATACATATACTTTAATTTCTGAGATACATGTGTAGAATGTGCAGGTTTGTTACATAGATATACATGGGCCATGGTGGTTTGCTGCACCCATCAACCTGTCATCTACATTAGGTGTTTCTCCTAATGCTATACCTTCCCTAACCTCCCAGTCCTCAATGTGCCACAGTGTGTGATGTTCTCCTCTCTGTGCCCATATATTCTCTTTGTTCATTTCTCACTAATGAGAGACAACAGGCGGTGCTTGGTTTTCTGTTCCTATGTTAGTTGATTGAAAATGATGGTTTCCAGCTTCATCCATGTCCCTGTAAAGGACATAACTTATCCTTTTTTATGGTTGCAGAGTATTCCATGGTGCATATGTGCCACATTTTCTTTATCTAGTCTATCATTGATGGGCAATTGGATTGGTTATGAGTCTATGCTATTGTGAATAATGTGGCAATAAACATATATATACATGTGTCTTTATAGTAGAATAATTTATAATTCTTTGGGTATATACCCAGTAAAGTGATTGCTGGGTCAAATGGCATTTCTGGCTTTTGATCTTTAAGGCATCACCACACTGTTTTCCATAATGATTGAACTAATTTACACTCCCACCAACAGTGTGAAAGCATTCCTATTTTTTCACATGCTCTCCAGCATCTGTTGATTCCTGATATTTTATTGATTGTCTTTCTAACTGGCATGAGATGGTATCTCATTGTGATTTTGATTTTCATTTCTCTAATGATCAGTGGTGATGAGCTTTTTTTCATATGTTTGTTAGCCACATAACTATCTTCCTTTCAGAAGTGTCTGTTCTTACCCTTTGTTCAGTTTTTGATGGTTTCTTTTTGTTTTTTTTTTTTTTGTTGTTGTTGTTTTTTTGTTTTTTTTCTTGTACATTTGTTTCAGTCATTGTAGATTCTGGATATTAGCCCTTTGCCAGATAGATAGATTGCAAAAAATTTTCTCCCATTCTGTGGGTTGCCTGTTCACTCTGATAATAGTTTCTTTTGCTGTACAGAAGCTCTTTAGTTTAATTAGATCTCATTTGTCAGTTTTGGCTTTTGTTGCCATTGCTTTTGGTGTTTTAGTCATGAAGTCTTTGCCCATGACTATATCCTAAATGGTATTGCCTAGGTTTTCTTCTAGGTTTTTTATGGTTTTAGTTCTTATGTTTCAGTTTTTATCCATCTTGAGTTAATTTTTATGTAAAGTGTAAAGAAGGGGTCCAGTTTCAGTTTTCTGAACATGGCTAGCCAGTTTTTCAAACACCATTTATTAAATAGGGAATCCTTTTTCATTGCTTATTTTTGTCAGGTTTGTCAAAGATTGATGGTCCTAGTTGTGTGGTGTTATGTCTGAGGCCTCTGATGTGTTCCTTTGGTTTATATATCTGTTTTGTATCACTACCATGCTGTTTTGGCTACTGTAGCCTTGTAGTATAGTTTGCAGTTAGGTAGTGTGATGTCACCAGCTTTGTACTTTTTCTTAGGATTGTCTTGCTACACAGGTTCTTTTTTCGTTCCATATGAAATTTAAGGTAGTATTTTCTAATTCTGTGAATTGGTGTATAGGAATGTTTGTGATTTTTGAATGTTGATTTTGTTTCCTGAGACTTTGCTGAAGTTGCTTATCAGCTTAAGGACGTTTTGACCTGAGACAATGGGGTTTTCTAAATACACAGTCATGTCATCTGCAAACAGGGACAATTTTACTTCCTCTCTTCTTAATTGAATATCTTTTATTTCTTTCTCTTGCCTAATTGCTCTGGCCAGAACTCCCAATACTATAGGGATTAGGTGTGGTGAGACAGAGAATCCTTGCCTTGTGCTGGTTTTCAAGGAGAATGCAGTATTTGCCCATTCAGTATAATACTTGCCCATTCAGTGTGATTACATGGTTTTGTCATAAATCATTATTATTTTTTTGAGATACTTTCCATCAATACCTAGTTTATTGAGAGTTTTTAGCATGAATTGGTGTTGGATTTTATAGAAGACCTCTTCTGCATATATTGAGATAATTATTTTTTTTGTCACTGGTTCTGATTATGCGATATATTACATTTATTGATTTGTGTATGTTACATCCCAGGGATGAAGCCTACTTGATCATGGTGGATAAACTTTTGAAGTGCTACTGGATTCAATTTGCTAGTATTTTATTGAGGATTTTCACATCAATATTTATCAGTGATATTGGCCTGAAATTTTCTGTTTTTGTTGTGTCTCTGCCAGGTTTTGGTATCAGGATGATGTTGGCCTCATAAAGTAAGTTAGGGAGGAGTCCTTATTTTCTATTGTCTGGAATAATTTCAGAAAGAATGGCACCAGCCCCTCTTTGTACCTGTGGTACAGATGTAAATCTCTCTGGTTGTTGGGCTATTAATTACTACCTCAATTTCAAAACTTGTTATTGTTGATTTTAGATGTTTCCTCCTTTCTCCTGTGGGCATTTAGTGGTATAAATTTCCCTCTAAACACTGCCTTAGTTGTGTCGCAGAGATTCTGGTAGGTTTGCTTTGTTGTCAGTGGTTTCAAAGAACATCTTTATTTCTGTCTTAATTTTGTTATACACCCAATAGTCATTCAGGAGCAAGTTGTTCAGTTTCCATGCAGTTGTGTGATTTTTGAGTGAGTTTCTTAATCCTGAGTTCTAATTTGATGCAGTACTGTCTGAGAGATTTTTTAATGATTTCTGTTGTTTTTCATTTTCTGAGGATTGGTTTACTTCTAATTATGTGGACAATTTTAGAGTAAGTTTGATGTGGTGCTGAGAAGAATGTGTATTTCGTTGATTTGGGGTGGAGAGTTCTGTATATGTCTATTAGGTATGCTTGGTCCGGAGCTGAGCTCAAGTCCTGAATATCCTTGTTAATTTTCTGTTTCGTTGATCTGTCTAATACTGACAGTGGGGTGTTAAAATCTCCCACTATTGCTGTGTGGGAGTCTAACTAACGGCTGAGTTCTTAAAAATTATCTTAATTTTAAAATATGTAGGGCTCACCAGGTACCCTGGTTCATGCCTATAATCTCAGCACTTTGGGATGTTGAGGCATGTGTGTCACTCACGGTCAGGAAATCAAGACCAGTCTGACCAACATAGAGAAGTGCAATCTTTACTAATACTACAAAATTAGCTGTGCATGGTGTCCCATTCCTGTAATCCCAGCTACCTGGGAGGCTGAGGCATAGGAATCACTTGATACTGGAGGCTGAGCTGTGATCCCATCATTGCCCTCTTGCCTGGGCAACAAGAGTGAAACTGGGGCTCAAATATATGTGTGTGTGTTTGTGTGTGTGTGTGTATGTATACATATATACATATATATGTGTGTATATGTGTGTATATATGTATACATATACACATATATACATATATACATACACACACTTATGTGTATATATATACATGTATGTCTTTTCTCTGTCTTTATGTCTGTCTTTCTCTTGTTTGTTTCTGTGTCTTTTTCCTAATCTTTCCCCTTTCTCTCTCTCTGTCACACACACATCTCTTGCTTTGTTTTATGCAGTGGGGTTTTTCTATGTATTTGATTGCCACTTATTTATAATTTAACATCCTTTTAGCTAGGGGATATATTTGGTATGATTCCAATTCTTTGATAAGTTTTGAGACATATTTTAAGGCGCAGCATGTAATCTAGTCTGATGAATGTGCATTTACCAATCAGTGTACCTTCTGAAGTAGCTGGATATACAGTTCTGTAAATATCAATTAAGTACATTTAGTTGATAAAGCAGTTGAAATCTTTCATATTTTTACTGAATCTTTGTCCATCAGTTCTCTTACTGAGAGTGAGTGGGTTTTTTCCTATTTCCCACATCACATCCATTTTTATTTTCTACATTTTAAAGCTCCATTCTTAACACTTATTGCATTGAAAGCTGCAAAAGAGAAATTCCTACAGTAAGTTACCGTTTTCATTGTCTTCTATACACCCATGTTTAAAGGAAACCGTAAGATTTTATTTGTCTCACCTTTTTGCTAACTGCAATGTGTCTTCTTATTCTCTCAGGCTGAGGGTTTATTTATAATTTCAGTTTTCATCAGATTGACTATGGAGTGCCCAGGTGCAGCTTTCTTTGTGTACATCCTGCTTGACGGTCTGACATTATTTGGGTGACATATTTTATCAATTTCAGGAAGGTATTGGCCATTTTCTTTTTCAATATTATTTGACCCTTTTCAAAATGTCATGTCTTTTTGAAGCTCCAATTACACCCACAACTGTTGATACTATCCATCAGGTGACACCTGCTCCTTTCTGTTTATCTACTCTTTTACTTAAAAAAATTGTGCTGTTTAGATATTTTTTATAGAACTATGCCAAAGGGCACACACAGGCACTCAATTTGCTTTTCAAGTTTCCTGCTGAGTAACTCTAATAAATATGTTATTTCTAGCAAATTTTTTTTTTAAATTTCTGGCTTAAAAATAATTATAAGAGAAATAATTAAATATCTTATAATTAACATATAAATTTGTAATTATACCTAATAAAAACTTTTGATGCCACTTTACGTTTTTATCTTTTTACAAAAATATCCACTTTTATTTTCCTTCTTCTTCTACACATGAGTTCTTGTAACATAAATACCTTCTCTGATAATCGTAGTATTTCTAGATCTACTTTTATTCATTATTTCCTCTGTTGTCCATTGGTTACACATTTATAATTTTTAGAAGTCTCATTATCTTTGATAAGCATGTCAGATATTTTGCATAAAAGCGTAGTAGAATGTGAAATATGTAATTCTTTTTCTCCAGGAGAAAACCTGTCATTTTTTTTTTTTTTTCTCTTTCAAACCCCTAAAGTGTGGATTTGTGCCAATCTGACTTCTAGTTGAACGGCATCTGTGTTTTCCACCACTTTAGTTTAATTTTCTAGTGTCTTCAGACTTTCCAAATACATGCCTGGGCTTTTTTTTTTTGCAGCATCCCTTGCAATCTTGAGCACTTGTATGATTTCATTTACTGGGTGGCCTGCCTTGTTCACTACCCAGCATCCATCTTTTAGGAGCTCTTTTATCTTTCCAGTTCTGCTTCTCTATTTGTTTTGTTGTGAGAAGACTTTTTTCTCTACTGATGTCTTCCAGTAGGTTTTAGAAGGCAACTACTTTGCAATCTGTGAAGGTCAAAAATGCTTTGGAGAATCTCTCCCACCATATTTCTACTCTTGCCTTCAGTGTTGCTTCATAGTACTATGGGTGGGCCTGAAGACCTTGTAGGCATATATCTCAACTCCTGTGTCCTGTGCCCAGGCATGCGTGAACTGCTCATACATTCTGGGAAGACCAGAATGTATTGGGGGGGTCCCCAGTACCTGTGGCACAAACCCTTCTGGAATTCTAATCTGTCTCAGCAGCCCATCTGGTTATGGAAAGTTTGTTGTAATTTTGGATTTTAAAATAAACTGCCACCCCTTTTCCTTCTTGTACTCCTGCTGTAATGTATCAGGGAGAGGAATATCCATGGCCCACGTCTCCGTCACAAGGAGATCATCACTTTTCTATTGATTGCAGTGGATTTCTTTGCCTCCTGTGTTTATAATAAATTTGATTTGCATAATATTCAGTGTGTTTGGGTTGATAGGATGAGTGTGATATTCTCTCATTACTTTCTATATTCTATATTCTAAAAAACCCAAATACAAAATTTAACTTGAATGCCTACTAACAAAGAACTGAAGGCAAGTATTCACTTAACTAATAATTCTGACATATGAAAATATATTCTGTATATTTGTAAGTATGTAAATATACAAATATAGAAGTATATACAAATATTAAAAATTATATACAAATAAGTACAAAATTATATTCAAATAAGTACATTTTATAAATATAAAAATATGTTCATTTTATGTGCTTACATACACATATATATTTATGTAGTAAATACTGTACAGTATACATAGTTTTTTTCTTTGTTTTTTTTTTTTTTGAGAGAGGGTCTCACTCTGTCACCCAGACTGGAGTGCAATGGCACAAACTCAGCTCACTATAACCTCCACCTCCCAGGTTCAAGCAATTCTCATGCCTCAGCCTTCTGAATAGCTGGAATTACAGGTATGTGCCACCATACCCAGCTTTTATATATATATATACACACACACATATATATACACACACACACACATATATATATATTTTTTTTTTAGTAGAAACAGGGTTTCACCATGTTGGCTAGGCTGGTCTCAAACTCCTGGCTTCAATTAAACAACTTAGGGAGTTATATATTAAATTATATATCATTAAATATAAATATGTATATTTATATATTTACACTATATATTTATACATAGTGTATATGTATACACCAGATATAGTATAGATTATGTTCATAAATATGTATATGGTATATACTATATAAATACCTATACGTGTTTATATACTTTATATAATATATACATATATAAGTATAATTGTCCCTCAGTTTCTCCAAGGTACTAGTTCCAGGACAGTAGCAGATACCAAAATCCAAGGATGCTCAAAACCTTGAAATAAAAAGGTATAGTATTTTCATATAATATATCCACATCCTCCCATATACATTAAGGAACATCCAGGTTACTTATATTATCCATATAATGTAGATGCTATGTAAATACTTGTTACACTGTATTGTTTAGAAAATAATGACCAAAAAGTATGTACATGTTCTGTACAGATGCAATTATTTATCTTTTTTTCCCAAATAATTTTGATTCTAAGTTAGTTTAACCCTGGATATGGAGGGCTAACTCTGTATATATACATAGATGCACACACACATGCACACAAGCCAATAAGTATCTAGTTTTATATGTAGATTTACCCTTGTATTCTATACTTATGTAATTATACATACATATACAAGCACAGACACACAAAAGTTTATACTTATGAATCTTCTGAAACCTTTTGTATTAATGTTATTAAGTAAGGTTCAACAATGGTGAACAAAAATGAGAACTCTTTTATTTGAAGTCAGTATTGCATGTTCTAATGACAGAGGAGAAAAAGGCCATAGCTACATATGGTTTCCCGTAAGAGGCAGTTTAATTTCACAGCCCATTTTGTAATCCCTGCTTGTTCAGGCCTCCATAAAGTTATTTGAATGGGTTTTATTGAAAATTCCTATATTAGGAACATATTCAGTCCTTTGCAATATCCAATATTAAAAAGTTCAAATATTTATATTTTTACAATTGTGGCATATAGTACACTCCATTCCACAAATTGGAGATTGTGCATGCAGAATTAAGACAAAAGGTATTAGGGATATCCTACTGAAGAAGAATCTCTTGGGAATGATAGTACCCAAGTCTCTCTGTGTTTAGGAGTAGTTAGAAACGAAACCTCCCAGGCTCAGAAATGAAGAAGGAGAAAAAGACATTGTCCCCAGAAACAGAGGTTGAACTGACTTCTCTACCATGCTGTAGCCTCTTTTCTAACTTTCCTAACTGACCGTTGTATGCTCTTCATTTTTATTATAAGCCAAACATTCTCTAATATGATTCCTTTTGTTTGACCCAACTTGCCTAGTCAAACCTCAGTCTGTGTTGTAACTTCCACACTTATCACTTGTTGCTGTTTAAAAAGCAACTCTTATTGTTTAGTTTAACTTTCTTGGAGATACTAGTTTACATTGGGTTCAGCTGTCTGATTCTGCTAGTTGAGGTCAGGCTGCCCCAACATTTCCACCAGAACAAGTCAACCATGTGGCTCTCTCCCTTCTTGGCTGCAGTTGGCAGGTGACAGGGGCTTGCTGGTCTAAGATGAACCCAGATGTCACTTCTCTTGGGTAACACACAGGGGCAGATAGGAGGGATGGAGCAGCAGTCTTCACATTGCTACAGGAGGAGTGAATGTTGTGTGGACAAGAATACAGAGAAGGAGGAAGAACCTGGGCTATAGTGTCATCAACATCTGTATACCCTTTAAGGTCAGCTGATACTCTTGAATAAGTCAAACCTTAAGATCAGCTGATACTCTTGAATAAGTCAAACCTTCTAGTTTGCTACTCTCTACCTAGGTTCTGTGTTCCACCTCATCCCAGATTTACCTGTTTA
This sequence comes from Macaca mulatta, assembly GCF_049350105.2. NCBI lineage: Eukaryota > Metazoa > Chordata > Mammalia > Primates > Cercopithecidae > Macaca > Macaca mulatta. Next base: position 6,785,652 of record NC_133427.1, read on the forward strand.
TTCAAACATCTCCCCAGTATATGTATTCCTATCAATTGTCCCCCAAATAGAACATTATTATGGTTTTCAAGTCTGAATTTGAAGGAAAATCCTACAATCAGTAATTATGTACTTATAGTTAAAATATAATTTGGAATAAGGTCATCAGGTGCATAATATTGGCTTGATGAAGGACACACAAATATGCTTAATAGTAAGAATTGGGTGGGGGCAAAGAGCACTGATAAAATGAGAGGTATGTAATGCATGGAATTATTTCTTAACTTTATGTAAAATTATAGCTAATTCTTAAAATACAAGAAAGAGTACTATTAATGTCAAATTTCCATTCTAAAAAAATCAGATCCACATATTGTATGTGAATATATATGTGTGTGTATTTTTGTGTGTGTCTAAACACATACATATATATACGTATAAAACTTTACAGGCCGGGCGCGGTGGCTCAAGCCTGTAAACCCAGCACTTTGGGAGGCCGAGACGGGCGGATTACGAGGTCAGGAGATTGAGACCATCCTGGCTAACACGGTGAAACCCCGTCTCTACTAAAAAATACAAAAAACTAGCTGGGCGAGGTGGCAGGCACCTGTAGTCCCAGCTACTCGGGAGGCTAAGGCAGGAGAATGGCGGGAACCTGGGAGGCGGAGCTTGCAGTGAGCTGAGATCTGGCCACTGCACTCCAGCCTGGGCGACAGAGCGAGACTTTAAAAACTTTATTGCAATGCCTCCAATATATGACTATATATTTTGATAGTAAATTTATTTAAATTAAATACAAATTAAAAATCAGTTTCTTCATTTATACTGGCCACACTCAAGTACTCAATGGGTACACATGGTTTATGTCTACCATACCGGCCAGGATAGAGGTAGAACATATCCCGGCCCGCGGGATAGTCAGAGCAGGCCCTAGAGGAGGGGGTGGGAATTTGGGGAACAAGAGACACGAGAAATGGAAACAAGACAGTACTCTGATCAAGTCTCGTTTAATGGCGGTAATGCACTGCCTTATATACACTTGGAAGGGAAGGGGTTGGGCTAAGGTGGAAATGATCTCATTGCCGAGGGCGTGGCTAGGATAGTTTCGGTTTCTCCGGTCGGACGTCATGTTGCGCTTGTGCTATTAAGTAACAATTTTCCCGGGCGTGGGAAAAGTGAGTGAAGAAGCAGCAGGAAGAGCGCCATCTTTAACGAGGTATTAGTACAGGGGAAAAAAGGCAAAGATAGGGAGAAGGTGTGGGGTGGAAATGAATATAGCTCAGGCGTTTAATCCTTAATTATTATTCGCTATGGCCGGGGTGTGCAGCTCCGGACAGGTCCCCCTTTTTATATTTTTATAAGAAAACCCCTCGGGAACTGCGCCTGTCTTAGGTTGGGTCAACTCACTCCCACCTTCTAGGCCCGTCATGGGATAAGGCAGCAGCAAGGGCGGCCCTCCTGTCTTAGGCTCCAATGGAGATAGTGTCCTCTTACCCGTGATTGACTGTCCAGTTCAGCACACAGGGGAGGTGGTCTTATTAAGGTAAATAAGACTCACCATTTTCAGTTATCTCAAGGCGATGATAATGAACCTGTATAGGTTTGGCCTGGAAGGCCTCGATTTGTTGTCTGACAAATGTCATAAGCTTATTAAGGATTATGGGCCCGAGAGTGAGGAAGAGTAAAAGAGTGAGTAAAGGACCAAGAAATGGCAGGAGATAGGGGAGAAGTCCATCGAGGCCAGTCCATAGTGGATTGGCGGCCAGGCCTTTTCTGCACTTTTCTAGTTCTTCTTGCAAAGTTTTTATCTTGTCTCTGACGATTCCGGATTTGTTGGCGTAAAAACAGCACTTTTCCTGTAAAGCCAAACATATCCCTCCCTGTTCTGCCATTAACAAATCTAGACCTCTTCTATTCTGGAGAACTACTTCAGCTAACGAGTCTACTTGGTCTTGTAAATCTTGTATAGTACTGGATAAGGTCTGTACATCTGAGATTAATTGATTGGATAATTTAGTATATTGGATTAGTGAGACTCCTAGGCCTGTGGCTCCTGTAGTAAAAGCAGTGGTGATTCCTAGTCCAGCCAACAAGGGAATAAATTGTATGGCTCGTTTCGGTCGATAAATAAAATGTTCAATAGCGGGGATGGGGATAGGTTCATCTCCAGGGATGATATCAATGTCAGGGAGAAGAGTGGCCAGAACACAAAGCCCTGTCCAATTTGTAGGTAGATATGTATATGCCATGTTGTTTCCACAAACGAAGACCGAGCCATTTATGGCACACAAAGGGTTGGTGGCATTGATTATGGAAGTATAGTTGCCAAACACAACATAGCCTAAATCAATTTCTTTAGTGTTATTATATGATGGTGAAAAGAGGCAAGAGGAATTAGAAAACGTCATTGGTTGAACTAAGGGGGGGGTAATAGGACAGGAATTATTTACTAAGGATTCATTTGAGTAATTGACATAGGGCAATGAAAGGTTAGGTATGGCTAGAGGAATAGGGGGCCCATTTTAAGACAAAGCCAACAATCGTGGGCCAGGCTTGTATTGGACATTTGAAGTAAATTGTAAGTGGCATTGAGGATATCAAAGGTTTGGGCATCAAGCCTAAAATTACCTCTAAGCTCAGGCAGGGCTAAAGGGTGATATTGAAGTTCAGGATAAGAAGCTTTATGAATTTCTTCTAATTTTTTCTGGACGGTTTTAATTCTTGTAATATCTAATGGGCCTCCTCCATCAGAAATGTGAATGGGGGCGGTAGTGCTCCAACAAACAGGCTTTCCTTTTTGGCCGTTACAAGGCGATTGTACAAGTTTATTAGTGGATCCTAATACTTGTACGTCATTAATGGCTCCAGTTTGTGTTTTTAGTAACGTGGCCATATAATATGTTCTATTGCCTGATTTGCATTGTTGATAGGAGGTATAACAGGAACTATGTACAGAAGATTGGAAAGAGCTACAAGGGCATTCTAGGAGCGGCCCGTTAGGTGAGGTATCTCTTGGGGTAGACTTACATTTCCATAACTGGTTTGGCATTAGGTAAGCTGTCTTGCCCGTGCAGGTCACCTGGGTGATTCTATCTGACGGAGGTTCAGATATTTGTCCCCCTCTGCAGTCACAAGGCTGACCGTATTGTTTTCGTAATAATTCTCTTGCCTTACGAGGGTCACCAAAACCTGCATAGACTGTCACTATGTTGTATAGGGTGATTATTCTCCAAAGGAATTTCATGTTAGGCTTCATTTTCTGAAAAACAAGAAGGAAAGAACTTCTCAGGGAGATTTATCTTCCCTGGACTGACAATGGTTATGATTTATTTGTCTTACCAATCTTTCAGGCAGCCATCTGGCTGCATCATTTTTTTGTGAGAAGATGCATACTGAGCCTCTTCCCCAAATTAAAACTGGATCGGGGCCATGCCATGAACTATCGAGTGGATCTTTCCATTTTACCATTGCAAACTGTTTTTGAGATTCAGGATGCCAGAAACGGTCGGCAGCCGATTTTCCATGACTGTCCAAATTTAAAAAATTAAGGATAAACAGGGCATGATTGAGTATGTTTCTGGGGGTACCCTTCACGGGGTACCAGCTCCCCCCTTTTAATTTTGTGATAATAGTTTTTAATGACAGATGAGCTCTTTCTACTATACCTTGTCCTTGGGGATTATAGGGAATGCCTGTGGTATGTTTAATTTGTAGGGTATTACAAAATTGTAAGAAGGTTTTGGATATATAACCGGGGCCATTATCTGTTTTGATTTGTTTGGGTATTCCTAAAATAGAAAAGCAGTGTAATAAATGAGCTATGACATGTTTGGTGGCCTCTCCTGTTTGGAGAGTTGCACTGATGAATCCACTATAGGTGTCTATGCATACATGGATATATTTTAGTTGACCGAATTCTAAGTGGTGAGTAACGTCCATTTGCCAAATTTCGTTGGGGATGAGTCCTCGGGGGTTAACTCCTAGATGGGGAACAGGTGAATATGTTATGCAGTTGGCGCATTGTTTAACTATTTGTCGAGCTTGTTCTCTGGTAAGTTTAAACATAAGTCTTAAGGTTTGGGCGTTTAAATGATGTAAGGCATGTGCTTTTTGTGCTTGTTGCAAATTGTCTGTAGTGACTGTGGCTATGGTTTTTGTTGCCGTGTCAGCTGTTGCGTTACCTTGTGTTAGAGGTCCCGGTAATCCTGAATGTGCTCTAATATGCCCAAGAAAAAAGGGAGTAGTCCTTTTTCGGATAAGTTGTTGACATTGTAAAAATAGGTTAGCTGTGTCTGAAATATGTTTAATTTGAGACACGGTCTCTAAGAGGGGTATTGAATGAGCGAGGTAGGCGCTGTCTGTATAAATGTTAAGTGGCTGACAAGGAAAAGCTGATAGTGCTGCAATCATAGCTTGCAATTCGACCAGCTGAGCTGATGTATAAGCGGTCTGGAATTTAACGACTACGTTATTATAAGTGTAAGCGGCAAGTCCTGTGGAAGATCCATCAGTGAAAATTAGTAATGCGTCATTGAGAGGTTCCTTACTGGTAATATGGGGAAATATAAACGCATGAATAAGTTTGTTAGGTGGGTAATGGTTGTCAATCGCGCCAGTATAAGAAGCGCAAGCAATTGGCCAGGCTTCCGTATTTTGTAACAGCCAATGGATGCGTGATTGAGTGTAGGGCTGTATAATGGTAGAGGGTTCTATTCCAAAGTATTTTCTACTGTTTTCTCTTCCCAAGATAATTAGGTCAGCTATGGCATCATAATAAGGCAACAAAACCTTTTTAGGGGAGGAGGGCAGGTGTACACACATAATGGGATTGTTCTGCCAAAACAGGCCAGTAGGGGTTATTGTTGTGTTAAAAATAAGGAATATTAATGGCTGAGAATAATCAATACTGGTAACAAATTGTGTTGCAATGGCATGTTCTACCTGTTGGAGTGTTATTAATGCTTCTTTAGTAATGGACCCGGGAGATTTTGGATTAGAGTCTCCTTTTAATATATCGAAAAGAGGTTTTAACTCTCCTGTGGTGAGCTTTAAGTACGGTCGAAGCCAATTTATGTCTCCCAGTAATTTTTGGAAATCATTTAAAGTTTTTAAATGATCACTACGTATAACGGCCTTTTGATTAATGATTTTGGGTCCATTAATCTGGAAACCAAGATAAGTGTATGGATCTTGTAATTGTACCTTTTCTGGGGCTATTTGTAGTCCGGCTGCTATTAACTCTCGTTTGAGTTGGGCGAAGCACTGTAAGACTTGTTCGCCAATTTCTCCTGCTATTAAAATATCATCCATATAATGTATAATATACATCTGTGCCCATGTTTTTCTGACTGGCTCTATAGCGGCAGCTACATATTTTTGACACAAGGTAGGACTATTGGCCATACCCTGAGGTAAGACTTTCCATTGATAGCGCTTCATTGGTTGTTTAAAATTTGTAGATGGAAGACTGAAGGCAAATCTTTTCTGGTCAGCAGGGTGAAGGGGAATTGTAAAAAAGCAATCTTTAAGGTCAATAACGATTTTAAAATATTTTTGAGGAATCGCAACTGGTGAAGGCAATCCTGGTTGTAAGGCACCCATAAGGATCATAGTGATATTTACTGCTCTTAAATCTTGTAAGAGTCTCCATTTACCAGACTTCTTTTTAATAACAAAAATAGGTGTATTCCAAGGGGAATTACTTTCCTCAATATGTCCTGCTGCTAGTTGTTCCTGCACTAACTGTTGGGCAGCACTTAGTTTATCATTGAGTAAAGGCCACTGATCAACCCAAACGGGCTCATCTGACTTCCAAGTAATGGGGTCAGCGCACCTTTGGGGTGCAGGTATGTCAGTGGCCTGAACTAAAAATTTCCAAACCCCTTTTTATCAAGTTGTCCTGAAACCAGTATAGGCTGTGGGATACCGTTCTCTCCTTTTCCAAGACCTTTACCAGGGGTGTATCCTTGAGTTAACATTTGTGCAGTAACTATATCATTTGGACTACACATTATAATTTTCATTGGAGAGAGTAGATCTCGCCCCCAAAGGTTAACAGGTAGGTGAGGAATGACAAATGGCTTAATGAGGCCTGAATTGTTTTCTTTATCTGTCCATGTTAGGTATTTAGAACTTTGTTTAGGATTACTGCTTTGTCCAATTCCTCTCAAGTGAGTTAAAGTTTCTGTAGTAGGCCAATGAGAGGGCCAATCTTCCTGTTTAATGATCGTTACATCAGCCCCTGTGTCTATTAGTCCAGTGAATGCCTTCCCGTCTAACCATAAGGTTAGAGAGGGTTTTTGATTTGTAATTGGTTGCACCCAATATATCTCTGATGATCCGAAACCTTTTATATTTCTATTAGAGTATTGGATATTATTATCTGTTTTAACCAAAGGTAGCAGGAGTAACTGAGCTATTCTAACTCCTTGAGGGACAGTAATAATACTATCAATAGCTCTGGCCATAATTTTAATTTCTCCTTCATAATCATTATCGATAACTCCAGGGAGGACTTGTAAGCCTCTCATGGTGGCAGTACTTCTTCCTAAAAGTAGCCCAAAAGTGTTAGGTGGTAAGGGTCCATATATTCCGGTATTTAAAGTTTGCGGTCCCATTTCAGGTGTTAGTATTGTGTGGGAGGTGGAACTGAGGTCCAATCCCGCACTTCCTGGGGTTGCTCTACTAAGTTTTGAAATGGATTGCTGTTGCTGGTTGGAACAAAGCTGACTGCCCCATATGCTTGTTTCAGGGCCTGAGGCTGGCCCTTCATCCCGTTTCCCTGCCTGGGGGGTAAAGGATTTCCTTGACTGTCAGTTTTAGATTTACATTTGTTTGCCCAGTGCCTTCCTCTTTTACACCTTGGGCAAAGGCCTGGGATTTTTGCTTCTGGACTCCTATTTTGGTTTTCACAGCAATCTTTTGCAAAGTGTCCCCTTTTACCGCATCTAAAACATCCCCCTTTATCTTTACCTTTGTTAATGAGGAAATCTCTTACTGTTTGGCCGCTAAAAGCGGCGGCCATTGCTAGGCCTTGTTGATATGAGGGCCCAATATCTGAACAAAGGCGAATGTATCCTGTTAAATCTGTTTTCTTTCGATAAGGTCTGATTGCCGCTTGGCAGACGGGGTTAGCATTTTCATAAGCTAACTGTTTAACATAATCTACACCCGTTTCTGCATTTCCAAAGATTCTACCTGCCGTGGTCATAAGTCTATGCACAAAGTCTGAAAATGGCTCATCGGGTCCTTGTTTAACCGCTGTGAGCGAGGCCCCTGGATCTCCTTTAACGGGAAGTTTCCTCCAGGCCTTTGTAGCAGCAGCCTGGATTTGTGAGAACAGTCCAGGGTCATATTGCATTTGGGCCTGAGTGTCTTTTACAAATCAAAAAATTTAAACAAATCACTACCTTTAACCTTTACTCCTCGTATCTTTAAAGCCTCTTTTAATTGTCCTACATATATTTGTTGTTGGCTTAATTCTTGTCCCATTTCGGACGCGTCACTTACCTTCGATTCTGACTCGGCAGGTTCCCGCGGTGATCGGAAGAGTTTGACTCCTTTTGTCTTCGTTAGCGGTCGACCGTCCTTTGGCGTCCTCTTCCTCACGGAGTCCCTCGTTTCCAGGTCCCTGTTCGGGCGCCACGTATCCCGACCCGCGGGATAGTCAGAGCAGGCCCTAGAGGAGGGGGTGGGAATTTGGGGAACAAGAGACACGAGAAATGGAGAGAAGACAGTGCTCTGATCAAGTCTCGTTTAATGGCGGTAATGCACTGCCTTATATACACTTGGAAGGGAAGGGGTTGGGCTAAGGCAGAAATGATCTCATTGCCGAGGGCGTGGCTAGGATAGTTTCGGTTTCTCTGGTCGGACGTCATGTTGCGCTTGCGCTATTAAGTAACAATTTTCCCGGGCGTGGGAAAAGTGAGTGAAGAAGAAGCAGGAAGAGCGCCATCTTTAACGAGGTATTAGTACAGGGGAAAAAGGCAAAGATAGGGAGAAGGTGTGGGGTGGAAATGAATATAGCTCAGGCGTTTAATCCTTAATTATTATTCGCTATGGCCGGGGCGTGCAGCTCCGGACAAGAACATTTTTTTTTCTTTACAGAATATTTCACTTGTTCCTTGAAAGCCATTAAATTTACATACACATTAATTATTCATAAGATGATGACATCTCTTTCTGGGGATATAAATGGCCAACATCTCCATGTTTATCAATATCTCCATTTTTATCATTCTGCCCTATGTTGAACTTACTTTCAAAAAGCAAATAGTAACAGAAAAGGATATTCCCATCATGGATAATTTCCAAAGAAGGTATTACATTGAATAATTGAAAAGTGCAGTCTGTGTTTTTCTTTGGGTGAAAGTCAGTAGGACTGGGCCTTGTCATTGGAAAATGACAATAGGTAAAATAGGCTCTGCCAATCAGTTTTAATATGCTCTGCCTTTAAATGGAACTGAAAAGAGAGAATGACACTTTCTCAGTTGGATAACCCAAATTGTTGATCATTCCATGCGTCATAGTTCAAAACTATGAGGCTTAATTTTTAATTCTGTCCAGAGGGGTAATGGGTTTGTTCTATGTACTGTTATGAAAAGTATTCCATTTCTTGTGGATCATGCATATCAAAGAGTATTTACTAAGGCAGAATTTTTGCATAAACCACTGAAGCTGGGTGGGATGCAGTGGCTGATGCCTGTAACCTCAACGCTTTGGGAGGCTAAATCAGAAAAATTCCCTTAGCAATCTTGAACCCAGGACTTTGAAATTAGCCTGGGTAATATGGCAAGACCTCATCTCTACAAAAAAAAATTTTTTAAATTAGCCAGGTAAGGGAGTGCATGCCTGTGTTCCTAGCTACTCAGGAGGCTGAGTCAGGAGGATTGTTTGATCCCAGAAACTCAAGGCTACAGAGGACTCCAACTGGGCAACAGAACCAGATCCTATGCCTAAAAGACACACACACACACACACACACAGAAGCCCACCATATAAAGCTATATAGCTTGTATAGCTTCACTGGCCTGCTCTTTTTAGCTTAGTTTTATCTATTTGGGTGCTGACAGATGTTTTTCAAAATAACAAGTCTCCCACATATGATCTGGCCTGCCATCTGTCCCAATCATTTATTCAATTGTTACTAAGTAACAGGTAAGCATTAGAGATCAGTTTCCAATTGGCTCTGACTGTGTCCTGGTAGAAGGAAAATGTAGCCAGATATAAGTGTTAATTTTGGCCTTTTACATCAGCTACTAGCTGAAGCTTTGTATGCCTATGCAGGTCATCAAATCAAGATTATACGTCAGTGATCTCTCATTTTTCCCAGGATAAATGCCTTCTTCCAATCTCAGGAGAATAGTTACTGAAGTTGTGATATACTTATCCAAACTTCCTTAAAATGCAGTTAGTTAAATCATTCTCTTGTAGGTTTTCAAATGTACCTTCTCATTTTCTCTTAAAATCACAATAGCTCATGTTATTCTAAAATGCATGGTTTTGTTGATTAAAGTGTGCAATGATTTAGAGACTCCTCTTAATTATTTAAAATAACCTTAGTTTGATATCTAATATTGACATAATTTTCCTTCCAAAGTAAAGTTGAAGAATTGAGTCAATCACTGGAAAATTCTGCTTAGACTTCCATACAGGAGAGAGTCCAGGAAGAAACTGGCATTTTTCTTACCAAAAGATATTTGGATTCAACCAGGAAAATGAGGAAAGATTTAAAAAGTAGTCTAGAACTTGTTTTCTCAGATAATGTCTCAGCCTAGGTCTTATATAAATGTTGTCTTTTTTAAGAACCTTAAAAACAACAGCTTTGAAACAACGGAGGAAGACGTGACATCAATATGATGATAGTTGACTATAATAGTCATGAAATCTTGAAAATATTCTATTTAGATGAGCTGCCTTAACGGCATAAGAATGAACGCACAGGACTTTTAGTATGTTTTATGCCTGATATTGATAAAAACCAAAGTTACAATGCTCAACACATGTTTAAGAACTAAAGAGATATCAAATGGATTACACATACATTAATTTAGCTCATAATATAACTTGGAAACATAGTGATGAATTCTTGTTCCCCACTGTGTTTTCCTACTTTGAGGTGGCTTATTATTTGGGCAAAGGGAAGTTTGATATCTCTGTACAAGGTATTCAGAAAAGAAAATGTCATGCCTTGAAAACTCGTATCATTAGTGACTGCTCTATTTTCCACCTTAGCAACTTTCTTGCCACATGACTTCAGTTCTAGTTTTAAATAGTATAGTCTAAATGGGCCAGTCTGGGCCACTATACTCTTGCCTGTGGTTGGGGTCAAAGCTACAGTTTGTGTCTAGCCTGTTTCAGTTGTATTTCTTCTGCAGCACAGATAACTGGGGCCATGGCATGTCACTCGAGGTGAAGGTAAACCTACCAGTGCAGGCACCTGTTAACCTGCCACTCACATCAGATGGACTCATCTTCTATTGCCCAAACACTATCGTATGTTCGAAGTCAAGAGAAAAGAAATGTTTAGCAATGAGTGCATATATTATTATTTCCAGAAAAGTGAAAAATTAGGACAAATTGTTCAATCTTCCACATGCATCTTCTTGTGTGAGTTGGAAGATAAAGTGTTTACTGTTAGACAAGGATAAAACATTACACTTAAGTACAGAGGAACAGATGGATAAAGAGTGATGGCACAAGTATATACATATGTAACAAACCTGCACGTTATGCACATGTACCCTAGAACTCAAAGTATAATAATAATAAAAAAAGAAGACATTTATGTGTCAAATAAACATATATATATATAAAAAAAAAGAGTGATCACAGTCGCATGGGCTTAATCCCTGAGTCGACTGGTCTGAGCCAGATATGGGAGACAGAAATGACCAAGACAGTGACACTGGCTTAAAGGAGTAGAGTTTCATATATTTGAACATGATATCATGATGTAAGATAACTAGAAAGTGGATATCTATAAGAGAAGGGCACCAATTTGCACACAACCCACCTTGGAATATGAAGTCTGCATTCATCAAATAACACTTCTGAGACTCAGTATTTTCCACCCAAATGTCCCAGAAAACAGTACAATCTAAGTTACATGAATTTTTAAGATTCCCCTGACATAAAGCACGATTAAATTTGATAAAGGAACATGCAAATTATAGTGATACAGAGAACCTACAGCTTACTGAATTTGTCAGAGTTATGTAGAGTCAACAGAAGATCTCAAATATGAAACTGATGCTTCTTGTTGTCTTTAAAGTGATTAAAGGATTAAATTGGGAACTCTTGCCAATTCTAGAAAATTCCACTTCTTCTATACTCCTTCATTCCTACAGTTCCTACAAACTGGAACTTGAATCTAGAATTTTTATCAAATTCAAGTCCTAATATTTAGCAGCAGAACTGCTTCATATTTGGTGTTTTATTATTTCACCAGGAGCTGCATAATGCCTGTTTTTCCCTCTTTGGAGGAAGCTAATGTCAATGATCATTCATGAAATCTGTCTTCATAAGGAGTTGCAGAATGGTGATAGTGTAACTGTATACATCTTTCTATTTTAAGTTGGAATTCTTCTTTAAAGGGAAAATTTTCTTCATCAATTGTGTGGTTTCTAAGAATTCAAGACTATCCAAAACTACAGGATGGTGTTTAGAGGACATAACAGCTGACTTGAATGGACTCCCACTGGCTAAAGATCAAATACTTTGACCATCAGTAAGAGTGATACCTTAATGCATTTCAATACATCAAATTTGATAAAAGACACGCGTTCCCAATGATGTTTATGATAGGGACATTGATCACCTTTAGAAAACACTTAGGAATCATTTTATTATTTTGCAAACTGAAAAATAAATCAGAAAGAAATCGTATGTCCTACTTTTCCTAAGAAACTCTTGAACAGATTAATCAGAGACATTTAAAATATATATTTTTATGGAATCACCTATGAGATATATGTCTTATAAACACAGATCTTCAGTTTCCTATGTAAATTTTTAAGCCACCGATATCATATATGTGTGTGTGTGTGTATATAGTTACTATAATGTGTTCATAATATAACAAACAGTGAGGAAAGAGACCATGCTGTATTTTGACCTTGGCACAAAAACCACTGGATTGTTTCTTGACATGAAACTATGACAGCTGGTCAATGTTGTCTTTTGTGTGCCTGGAGGAAAACATATTCCTGACTTTATTTACTGGTGATGCATAGTAAACATTTTTAAGTATAACATTAGAAGAAATAAAAGATAATCTATCAAAGGATATTAACTTCTCAATGTCTGTTGTGTGAGTTATCTCCTAATGATTCTAATATGTCTAATATATGAGATCAATTCAACAAAATTAAGGTGAAATGAAAGAATTCAAATAATTGTGATAAAGTTAGGCAAATATGAAATAAATTATAATAACCATCTTAAAATACAAACAGAATGATTTCAGCTTTCATGATTTTAATTTACAACTTTATTTGCTAGCTAGTGCAGTAGTTTCTAATTTAATTAGACACAAAATTTTGTCTCAGACACAAACAATGGTAATTTTTGCTTGGGACATCAACTAAAGGAATCTTTCTTTAACATTAACGTATATTTTACATCAAAAGGAAAAGAATACAATGGTGGAAGTTTGGGAATATCACTGGAACACAAGTGCTCTGAAAGTCCCGAGACCTACAGGTTGCAAATCACTGAACAGGACATGGATAATTTAATGCGAATCCAGGCAGTGTTCCCGGAGTTCATTATTTCTCTGCTCTCCACTGAAAACACAGTGAGAGAGGAAAAAATTAGGTGGCATCAGTACAAAATATTATGCAAACACTAACTATTTGATATACCTGTCATTATTGTGATGTGAGGCATTGCTGTTTTCTGGTGGAAAAACAGATTTGGACTTTAAACAGTTATATACTTAAATAGCCATTTACTTTTATCATACAAAGCATTACCCATAATAATAAGGTCACCAAAATGTTGGTCAAAGAAGGAAAAACTGAAGAAAGAAAAAGCCCACTGATTTTGAAGAGAAGGCTCACTGTTTCATCATATTTATTTAGACATGGCAATTTGGTTATATATGAATATATTTTTAAATTTATTATTTCTATCTTGCAAAGAACTGTATCCAGAGTTTGTTCCTTTCGGTGGGTTCTTGGTCTGACTGACTTCAAGAATGAAGCCATGGACCTTCGCAGTGAGTGTTACAGCTCTTAAAGAGGGTGTTTCTGGAGTTTGTTCCTTCACATGTGTCTGGAGTTGTTTCCTTCCTGTGGGTTCGTGATCAGGCTGACTTCAAGGAGGAAGCCGCGGTCGTCCGTGGTGAGTGTTACAGCTCTTAAAGGTGGTACCAGCTGATCCAAAGCGTGAGCAGCAACAAGACATATTGTGAAGAGCGAAAGAACAAACCTTCCACAGCGTGGAAGGGGACCCAAGCGGGTTGTGATGCTGGCTGACGTGGCCAGCTTTTATTCCCTTATTTGTCCCCACTCACGTGGTACTGATTGGTCCATTTTACAGAGTGCTGATTGGTGTGATTACAATCCTTTAGCTAGACATAGAGTGCTGATTGGTGCATTTACAATCCTCTTCTAAGACAGAAAGGTTCTACAAGTCCCCACCCCACACAGAAGTCCAGGTGGCTTTACCTCTTAGAACCAACATATAAATTACAATCCTTCAAAGTTAATACCAGCACTTTGGGAGGCCGAGGCAAGCAGGTCACATGAGGTCAGAAGTTTGACACCAACCTGGTCAACATGGTGAAACCCTGTGTCTACTAAAAGTACAAAAATTAGCCATGTGTGGTGGCGTGTGTCTCTAGTCCCTACTACTGGAGAGAATGAGGCAGGAGAATCGCTTGAACCCGAGAGATGGAGGTTGCAGTGAGCCAAGATTGCACCACTGCACTCCACCTTGGGTGTCATAATAAGACTCCATCTCAATAAACAAACAAACATACAAACAAACCAATCTTGGCACTTACAAGCTGTGTGTTCTTGGCCAAGTTACTAAATACTATTTATTTTGGGGGACTGTTCTGAGAATTCGAGTTAATGAAGCTAACATTTTTGGCACAAAGGTGGGTATTTAATAAACAATAGCTCTTATACTGAGACTAAGTCATGGGGCCAGCAAAGTTTTTGAAATTCATCCCCAAACATAACTTTTATGGTGCCCACCACTGCCATGTATTAGTTTAATCATGTATTTATTTATTCAAACATTTATAAAATAAGTTTAAACACTGCCCTCTAATGAGCTTATAGATTATGGACAAATACATGTGTTTTAGGAGAGCACATTCTATTGGGAAAGAAAGATGAAACATCTAACAGTGAATTAGAGGAGCTAGAGACTAGATTGGTGTGGAAGTGAGGATTCAAAATGATCATGTAAATGGTGAATGTCTGCTAACAACCCAGGCAAGGCTAGTGGTGTGATAAATACTCAATTTTAAAAATGGATGTTAATTGCAGGTGGATGGGAGTCCAAAGCAGGAGGATCACTTGAGGCCAGGAGTTTGAGACCTACCTACAGTAGTCAAATTTATAGAGACAGAAAGTACAATGATGGGTGCCAGGTGCTGGGGGAGAGGAAAAATGAACAGTTACTATGTTATGGGTACAGAATGATAAAATTGTTTTTCATAACAGAGAGTGGTGTTGGCTGTATCACAGTGTAAACATAATAACAAAAGGAAATGATTGTTCCGGGATACAGATTACATACCACAGACAGATGCTCAACTTTAAACCAATCTACCCTACATTCCGTAAGAATGACTACATATTCTGGTACTTGTAAGCCAATGCCCTTTGTAGCAGTATTCACAATGACCAGAAGGTACACAAAACCCACATATCTATAGACAGACAAATGGATAAACAAATTGTGTTGTATATACAGTGGAATATTATTCAGCCATAAAAAGGAAGGGAGCTCATATATCTTTTACAACATAGATGAACCTTGATGACATGTTAAATGAAATGAATAGTTACTATGTTATGGGTACAGAATGATAAAACTGTTTTTCATAATAGAGAGTGGTGTTGGCTGCATCACAGTGTAAACATAATTAATGCCACCAAATTGTACAATTAAAAGTGGTAGAAATTGCTATAGATACAATTAGCAATTTCAACCACTTATATGTATACATTTATTTCATATTTATTATATATTATATAATGTTAAATAAAATATAATTATATATATTTTAAATAAAATTAGATCCACCTAAGCATGTCATCAATTACAGTTGTTAACATTCCTAAGTGTAGGTGGACAATCCATATAACATACAAAAAACAATGGTGAAAAATAGCTAAGAAGAGCAATGCATTATTTAAATGAGTGTTAATTAAATATCTAGGTTAGAGATGTCATCCAATAACGGTTTATTTTGCTGTGGTATTACACAGTAAAGAAGAGCATGGTTCTTAAGTCATAAAATACATTTGTTTTTTTGGCCCATCTAAGCCCCTGGATTCATGACAGTGATAGGAAGTACAGCCAGCCAGGTGTGCTGGAAAGACATTGCATGAATAAATTACAGTGTGTTGATTATTTGGACCTTTTGTCACAAGGAAGACCAAACATGAAGGAGGGAAGAGAATTTAAAATGTTCCAACTATGTTGTTGGGTCTTTTCCATAAACTTAAAAGTGGCTTAACTAGAGTCAAGTTCATATGTTCATTTCTTCCTAAGTGGGCCAGGGATGTTAGCACCTCTCTTTCTCCACTTTGGCTGCATGATTGAATCATCTAGAAAGATTTTGCAGAGTCTCGTGTATAAGCTCACCCAGGATCTTTTAAGCTACAGTCATAGGGATTAAAATATTGTCCTCAGTATTTTTAATGCTTATGAATTATGCTGGCTGGACATGGTGGTTCATGCCTGTCATTTCAGCACTTTGGGAGGCCAAGGAGGGTGAATTGCTTGAGCCCAGGAGTTCTGGGCAGTGTAGTGTGAAACCGTCTCCCTACTAAAAAAAAAAAAAAAAAAAAAAAAGTATTTTCTTTTACCTAAAAAAAAGTGCAGGGTTTGGGTCTGCCGACAGAGGCCCACACTACCTCGGAGGTCCCAGCTACCTGGGAGGCTGAGGTGGGAAAATCATCTGAATCCAGGAGGTCAAGACTGCAGTGAGCTGTTATCATGCCACTGCACTCCAGCCTGACTGATGGGAGTGAGACCCTGTATCAAAACAACACCACCAAACAAATGATGCTATATGCAACCATGGTTGAGAATTGCTATACTCAATTTCAATAACATCAAGTTACTAGGTGATAAACTCGCAATTTAGTTAAATATTTTAATTGTAAAAATAATCTCAAAAGCTGTCATGCCGCACTAAATCCAGGCACATTTATTATTATTTAGAGTTCAAAAAACGTTATTTTGCACACAGACTATGGTCATTCCATGACTGACCAATTCCTTAATGTCAGGTTCCTGATCTATGTAAGTCACCTACTAAAAAAAATAAAAGTCCTTTCCTAATGCTAGCTTTAATATTGGTTTGTTTTGGGAGCTGGAGATAAGAACCTGTATAATTTGAAAATAGTGTGAGTTATGTTTGATTGCAATATGTCACACAGTTTAGTGTCCAGATCTTAATTTTTTTTAACTCTTTAGACTTTTACAAAATCAGGAATTTATTTCCTTATAAAAAATTGTTTGGTCTTAATTGATTCTTTTTTTACTTCCAATTTATCAGCTTATGTTTCCTTAAATGTTGTTGCATCCAAGCAAATCACTCTTCAGAGAGTCCCTTTATTTTTTATTGCTACATCCTGCCTGTGGGATACTTAAGCATCATTCCAAAACACTGTGGTCTGTAGAGACCCAAAGGGTAGGTCTACTGTTGATTTATATAGCAGTATGTGAAATGATAAACTTCCCACCATAACTAAATTGGGCACTAGCTATTTTGTATCCAATTATGCCCTTCCTTCAAATCAATGGATTTACTAGATAGGGGGATGTTGGCAAGTCATATTACATTATGAATCTCTTGTTCCAGTTATTTATCTGTAAAAGAGAATAATTAAAGATATCACCCGTGGCAATATTGGCCAAATGAGTGAGGGGAGGTAGATGGAATACTTTTAGCACACTGCAAAGAGCAATGTAGAAAAAGCATTTCAATTTTGCCTCACACTGCTTCCTATTTATTTAATTGTGTGATACACTGGCAAATGAAATCAAATTAGGAAGTGAGTTTGGACCATTTACAGTGCTCTGCATTGACTCTCCCTCCATAATAGCTTCTGAGCAGAGTCCAAGAATAGCTACTACTTTCTAATAAGCATCATATGTACTAGATAAATCAAATTTTATCAAAAATTATAAAGTAGAACAAATCATTTTATTGCAAGAACCTATTTTATTGCTGTACTGAGAAAAAATAAGCAATACTGACATTGACAAAATCCTTTAAAGGTTTTCTTATTGTTGTTACCCAGTGCATTCACGTTTCTGAGAATGTTCATGCTTAGTATACTGGATATTGAGGGGTTGATTTTCTCCCAGTATTTTGCCATCAGCATGATGATCTCAAATGCATGTATCCCATTACCTTCAAAATGTGGGTATAGAAAAAATGAATGCAACAGTAAATATGTAAATTGATATTGTCCACTATTTTAAAATTACAAGTGCCAGTAGTTAAATAGAATTAGAATAGAAGCAAATTTCATTCATATTCAAAAATAGAGATGAAACTATCCTATATAGATTAAGTAACAAATATATTTTAACAAGGAATATATATTCATTGAAGAGTACAACTTCCCAGAGGACAAAGTCCCTCCACTCATAAATGTGCAATTTGTCTAACGTTGTACATTGGACTTTTACTTCCAGAGAGTAGAAAAACCATACACTGCGGATTCTTCTTTTCCTCTCCCACATCAAGTTCTTATATATATAAAAGAACAGACACTTATATATATAAAAGAACAGACACTATAAAAGTCAGACACTTTTCAGGACATAAGTGTTTCACATACCATGTTGGAAAATGATAAGCTGTCCTTAATGAATTAAAAGGGGGCTCTGATGGCCAGGTGCAGTGGCTCATGCCTGTAATACCAGCACTTTGAGAGGTTAGGGCAGGCAGATCACCTGAGGTCGGGAGTTCGAGACCATTCTGACCAACATGTAGAAAAGAGGTGGTTAGCTCTCATGCTTGGATGAACCAGCCCCATTGGGCTTGACACCTCCGACCAGTAGCCTTGCAGGCTGAATAGAAGAGGAAAGCACAGAGGGAGAGGGGAAAGAAAGGGAGAAAACAGAAGAAGGAGACAAAGAGCAGAAGGAGTAGAAGGGAAGAGAGAGAAGGAGAAAGAAACAGAGAGAGATGAAAGAAAATGAAGAGAGAGAGAAGTGAAAGAGAGAGGAGAGAGGAAAGGAGACAGAGAGGAAAAGAGGGAGAAAAGACAGAGAGGAAAAGAGAGGAGAGAAGGGCAGAGAGAGACGGCAAAAAGAAGAGGAGAAAAGAAAGACAAAAGGGAAAGAGGGAGGGAGAGAGAAAGGCAGCAGCACCTACAATTTGTCTCTATCCAGGTTGAATAGAAGAAGAAGAGAGATTGACAGAGAGGTAGAAGAAAAAAGAAAGAGACAGCAAGAGAGAAAGGAGGAGGGAAGAGGAGTGGAGATAAAGAAGAGATGATCCAATGGAATTCTCACACTTAGTGCACCGTGGAAATAATCACATACTGAAGGAAAGTGAATAGATAATAAAAGGGAGAAGCAAATTTAACTAATTCAAAAATTAGTTGAACCTAGGAAGCACAGCTAATTAAGTTACAAATTTATCACAATATATGAATGATCCTCTCGTGTGTGATGTGATGTTGCCTTCATTAAATAATATTTTTTTAAAATGTAAATATTTAAAAATTTGTCCTGAGTCCCCGCCCCCACCCAAAAAAAACAAAAATCAAACAAACAAACAAATGAAAAAAAATCACTTGGGAGGTTGATAACTCCTAAGTAGTAATAAGAAATATACAGTAGAAAAAGGAGTAAAATGGAATATAAGTTTTTGCTGAAAAACTTTCTCAGAATTCAGCCCAGAAAGCATGAATTTGAAAATTCACAAGTAATAATAAAGAGGTATATATTAAATCCAGTTTACAAAATATCTGCATTAATAGTTCTAGAAGGAGAAACTAGAAAGTACAGTGGGAATTAATATTTAGAGAATCAAATAATATACGCTCTGTAAAAGCAAAGAAAAACATAAAGAATGGACTCAGTGTCCAGTGTGATAAATATCTAAACAAATAAGCAAGTCATATTGTAGAATTTCATAAACAGTAGAATAACAAGTCCTCATATTAGAAAATTACCTACAAACCACAGAATCAAATTGTTATTAGATTTATTTTCTATGACACTACTAGCATCTGCAATGATGTGAAAAATATGTTTAAAAAATTAAGGCAAAATAAAATATGGCAATGATAGTCCTTACTCTTTTTCAAATTATTGACAACATTAAATAGGTTAATAATTTAAGGTATTTTAGTTTTCTGCTACAGTATAAATCAAAGTGAACTCTCTGTCTCTCTGTTTCTCTGTCACACACATATACAAACACTTTACTATTTTAGATCTATTGAATATCTCAATATGAAAAACATTGATATTTAAAAATAATGAAAAAAGATGACATATTATAATCTTTAAGACAGAGAAACTCCTCTTTTAAAAGACTTCAATTAAAAAAAACTACTCATGAAAATATTGAATCATTCGGTTACCTCAACATTAAAAACTCACAACAAACTACAGTCATATGTTGCTTAACAACAGAGTTATATTCTGGGATATGTCACTAGGCAATTTCATCATCTTCATGTGAACATCACAGAGTGTACTTACACAAATCTCGGTGGTATAGTCTACTACATACCTTGCCTAAATGGTGCAGCCTATTGCCCCGAACCTACAAACCTTTGCATAATGTTACTATACTGAATATTGAAGGCAAACATAACACAGTGGTAATTATTTGTGTATCTAAACACAAAAAAAGTACAGTAGAAGCATGGTTTTATAATCTTATGAGAACAGTGTGGTATTGTGGCTATTCAATGACTGAAATATTGTTAGGCAGTACATGACTGTATATCCAGAATCTGTATTTATAAACTTCTTCACAATACAAAGGAAGCCACTAATGAAAAAATTATCAAAAGATATGCTCAATTTATTCAGGATTACAAAAAAACAAATTAAATACTAAATACTAATTAACCTTATTGCTAACAAGGGAAGCACAATTTTCTCTCATCACTTTAGCACACATTTCAAAAGTATGATAAAATCAGGCCAGGCCTGGGGTAGGGAATTAGATGTTTGGCGTAATTGTAAATTTGCTGAATTTTTAAATGTTAATTTGGTAGAAGCTATTACTGTAGAAAAAAATCAGTCTGTGATTCAGCAATTCTATTTGTCATGGCTCATTTTAGAAAAAACATGCATCAAGAAGCATGTGTAAGGATGTGTTTCATGACTTTTCTTCTAAAAATGCATGGCTTAGAATGACATAGACACCCACAGGAAGCACAACGATAATATATACAGTTAGATAGATGGATAAATGAATAGATAATAGATAGAGTTAGTGTAGATGGATAAAGGGATAGATGCACAGATAGATGTTAAAGAGAGATGGATGGAAGGATGTACAGACAGATAGATAAAAGATACATATAGAGATATACATTAGATAGATATTCGTAACTGCATAAATGCTTCTCTAGCATAAGACATACCAAATTGATAGTGGTGTTTACTTTTAGAGAGGGAATTATAGTTGAACATGATTATTCAGTGTACCTTAGGATTATCTATATTTTTAGAACTTTCACAAACAGAATTAATCTATGTACTGCTTGTGAAATTAAAAGTTTACTTTGATAAAGATTGTACTTGATCAAGTCCATCAAGAAAAAATAAAAACTTACTTCTAATCTGTGAGGATTTACATGCTGCATAAGCAAACCTTAAGAGCTCTACAATGGAGACAGACCCCCCAGTCTGTTAGACTGGGATCTGCAGAGAAACAGAACCAAAGAAGTTTCTTCAAAGGCATGGGTTCATGTGACTGTAGCAGTTGCACATCCAAAAGCTGTAGGGCCAGGATGCTTATTGGGGATTCAAGAATGAATTGATGATGCAGTCTTGAGGTGGAAATTCTTGTTCACAAAACTGTTTTTGCTCTTAAGGACTTTCAACTATTGTTGGATGAGACTCACTCCTGTTATCCTCTTAAAGTCAACCAATTGTGGTTGTTAATGACATCTACAAAATACCTTCACAGTCAAGGCTATATATTAATGTTTGATAAAGGAGCTGAGTACTATGGCCAAGTCAAATTGATACATAAAACTAATGTCTCATGCAGCATACTCCTGCTCCAGTAAAGCACTGATGATTCCAGATTGGGGCATAAAGAATTAGAATCTCCATGGCACGAAGACCATCGGATTCCCATTGTTTCCATTTTATTCTGTTTAAACACACCTGCAATTACAGCATAAAAACTCCAATTATTTTGAATAGGTGGAAAATTCATGGAAAGACATTTTGTTGGGTATGCACCTCTCCTGTAGGTTTAATATCTGTGAGAGTTCCCTCTTTCTTTACATGCACTGTGGTACCTGAGAAAGTACAGGGTTAAGAACAAAGTCAGTTTTTTAAACTTGCAACCTGGGAGTCAGAACCAGGGCCCTGGCTGCATCATTAAGATATTATCACCTTTTATGTGGATCATTGGATGCCAATTATGCTTCAGTTACAATATGTTTCAACAAACTCAATTATATCACCACTTGAGACAAGAAGGCAGATTATTTCCATCTATTATATATTAGATATATATAATATATATTAGATATCTATTAGATAAATTAGATAGATATATATGTTATATATTACATATACAGATATATAGATAATATATAGCTAATATATAATATAATAAGTACTTAAATCTTACTTGTTAAAATGGAAATGTTAATATTCCTAGACAAAACACTTATTTGATACTTCAGAAGTTAATTCCTTTAACTGTATCTCTTTCTTTTTTTTCGATGTTTAACCAGTCATGTCTGATCCTTCCCATCTTAGCTCTGAATTGTTTATTCTGAAACCCCATGACACCATTTTTTGTGCATCCATGCTACACCTAACTTTCTTTAGACTGGGCAAATGACACACCACAATTCAATTTATCACTAGATTTTATTTATTTATTTATTTATTTATTTATTTATTTATTTATTTATTTATTTATTTATTTTTATTATACTTTAACTTCTAGGGTACATGTGCACAACATCCAGGTTTGTTACATATGTATGCATGTGCCATGTAGGTGTGCTGCACCCATTAACTTGTCATTTACATTAGGTATATCTTCTAATGTTATGCCTCACCCCTCCACACTCCCCACAATAGGCCCTGGTGTGTGATGATCCCCTTCCTGTGTCCAAGTGATCTCATTGTTCAATTCCCACCTATGAGTGAGAACATGTGGTTGGTTTTCTGTTCTTGCAATAGTTTGCTGAGAATGATGGTTTCCAGCTTCATCCATGTCCCTACAAAGACACAAACACATCCTTTTTCATGGCTGCATAGTATTCTATGGTGTAGATGTGCCATATTTTCTTTTTTTTTTTTTTTTTTGGTTTATCAATTTTATTGAGTTTTGTTGTTTTTTTTTCTTTCTTTTATTTATTTTTTATTATTATTATACTTTAAGTTCTAGGGTACATGTGCATAACGTGCAGGTTTGTTACATATGTATACTTGTGCCATGTTGCTGTGCTGCAACCATCAACTCATCAGCACCCATCAATTCGTCATTTACATCCGGTATAACTCCCAATGCAATCCCTCCCCCCTCCCCACCCCCATGATAGGCCCCGGTGTGTGATGTTCCCCTTCGCGAGTCCAAGTGATCTCATTGTTCAGTTCCCACCTATGAGTGAGAACATGCGGTGCTCAGTTTTCTGTTCTTGTGATAGTTTGCTAAGAATGATGGTTTCCAGCTGCATCCATGTCCCTATAAAGGACACAAACTCATCCTTTTTGATGGCTGCATAGTATTCCATGGTGTATATGTGCCACATTTTCTTCATCCAGTCTGTCACTGATGGACATTTGGGTTGATTCCAAGTCTTTGCTATTGTGAATAGTGCTGCGATAAACATACATGTGCATGTGTCTTTATAGCAGCATGATTTATAATCCTTTAGGTATATCCCCAGTAATGGGATGGCTGGGTCATATGGTACATCTAGTTCTAGATCCTTGAGGAATCACCATACTGTTTTCCATAATGGTTGAACTAGTTTACAATCCCACCAACAGTGTAAAGGTGTTCCTACTTCTCCACATCCTCTCCAGCACCTGTGGTTTCCTGACTTTTTAATGATTGCCATTCTAACTGGTGTGAGATGGTATCTCATTGTGGTTTTGATTTGCATTTCTCTGATGGCCAGTGATGATGAGCATTTTTTCTTGTGTCTGTTGGCTGTATGAATGTCTTCTTTTGAGAAATGTCTGTTCATATCCTTTGCCCACTTTTTGATGGGGTTGTTTGTTTTTTTCTTGTAAATTTGTTTGAGTTCTTTGTAGGTTGTGGATATTAGCCCTTTGTCAGATGAGTAGATTGCAAAAATTTTCTCCCATTCTGTAGGTTGCCTGTTCACTCTGATGGTAGTTTCTTTGGCTGCGTAGAAGCTCTTTAATTTACTGAGATCCTATTTGTCAATTTTGGCTTTTGCTGCCATTGCTTTTGCTGTTTTAGACATGAAGTCTTTGCCCATGCCTATGTCCTGAATGGTACTACCTAGGTTTTCCTCTAGGGTTTTTATGGTATTAGGTCTAACATTTAAGTCTCTAATCCATCTTGAATTAATTTTCGTATAAGGAGTTAGGAAAGGATCCAGTTTCAGCTTTCTACTTATGGCTAGCCAATTTTCCCAGCACCATTTATGAAATAGGGAATCCTTTCCCCATTTCTTGTTTCTCTCAGGTTTGTCAAAGATCAGATGGCTGTAGATGTGCGGTATTATTTCTGAGGACTCGGTTCTGTTCCATTGGTCTATATCTCTGTTTTGGTACCAGTACCATGCTGTTTTGGTTACTGTAGCCTTGTAGTATAATTTGAAGTCAGGTAGCGTGATGCCTCCAGCTTTGTTCTTTTGACTAAGGATTGTCTTGGAGATGCGGGCTCTTTTTTGGTTCCATATTAACTTTAAAGCAGTTCTTTTCCAATTCTGTGAAGAAAGTCATTGGTAGCTTGATGGGGATGGCATTGAATCTATAAACAACCTTGGGCAGTATGGCCATTTTCACGATATTGATTCTTCCTATCCATGAACATGGTATGTTCTTCCATTTGTTTGTGTCCTCTTTTATTTCACTGAGCAGTGGTTTGTAGTTCTCCTTGCATAGGTCCTTTACATCCCTGGTAAATTGGATTCCTAGGTATTTTATTCTCTTTGAAGCAATTGTGAATGGAAGTTCATTCCTGATTGGGCTATCTGTTTGTCTGTTACTGGTGTATACGAATGCTTGTGATTTTTGCACATTAATTTTGTATCCTGAGTCTTTGCTGTAGTTGCTTATCAGCTTAAGGAGATATGGGGCTGAGACAATGGGATTTTCTAAATATACAGTCATGTCATCTGCAAACAGGGACAATTTGACTTCTTCTTTTCCTAACGGAATACCCTTGATTTCTTTCTCTTGCCTGATTGCTCTAGCCAGAATTTCCAACACTATGTTGAATAGGAGTGGTGAGAGAGGGCATCCCTGTCTTGTGCCAGTTTTCAAAGGGAATTTTTCCAGTTTTTGCCCATTCAGTATGATATTGGCCGTGGGTTTGTCATAAATAGCTCTTATGATTTTGAGGTATGTTCCATCAATACCGAATTTATTGAGCGTTTTTAGCATGAAGGGCTGTTGAATTTGTCAAAAGCCTTTTCTGCATCTATTGAGATAATCATGTGCTTCTTGTCTTTGGTTCTGTTTATATGCTGGATTATGTTTCTTTTTGATTCTTCTCTCTTTTCTTCTTTATTCGTCTTGCTAGTGGTCTGTCAATTTTGTTGATCTTTTCAAAAAATTATTCCTGGATTCATTGATTTTTTGGAGGGTTTCTTGTGTCTCTATCTCCTTCAGTTCTGCTCTGATCTTAGTTATTTCTTGCCTTCTGCTAGCTTTCGAATGTGTTTGCTCTTGCTTCTCTAGTTCTTTTAATTGTGATGTTAGAGTGTCAATTTTAAATCTTTCCTGCTTTCTCTTGTGGGTATTTAGTGCTGTAAATTTCCCGCTACACACTGCTTTAAATGTGTCCCAGAGATTCTGGTATGTTGTATCTTTGTTCTCATTGGTTTCAAAGAACATCTTTATTCCTGCGTTCATTTCGTTATGTACCCAGTAGTCATTCAGGAGCAGGTTGTTCAGTTTCCATGTAGTTGAGCATTTTTGATTGAGTTTCTTAGTCCTGAGTTCTAGTTTGATTGCACTGTGGTCTGAGAGACTGTTTGTTATAATTTCTGTTATTTTCCATTTGCCGAGGAGTGCTTTACTTCCAATTATGTGGTCAATTTTGGAATAAGTGTGATGTGGTGCTGAGAAGAATGTATATTCTGTTGATTTGGGGTGGAGAGTTCTATAGATATCTATTAGGTCTGCTTGCTGCAGAGATGAGTTCAATTCCTGGATATCCTTGTTAACTTTCTGTCTCATTGATCTGTCTAATGTTGACAGTGGAGTGTTGAAGTCTCCCATTATTATTGTATGGGAGTCTAAGTCTCTTTGTAAGTCTCTAAGGACTTGTTTTATGAATCTGGGTGCTCCTGTATTGGGTACATGTATATTTAGGATAGTTAGCTCTTCCTGTTGAATTGATCCTTTTACCATTATGTAATCGCCTTCTTTGTCTCTTTTGATCTTTGATGGTTTAAAGTCTGTTTTATCAGAGACTAGTATTGCAACCCCCGCTTTTTTTTGTTCTCCATTTGCTTGGTAAATCTTCCTGCATCCCTTTATTTTGAGCTTGTGTATGTCTCTGCATGTGAGATGGGTCTCCTGAATACAGCAGACTGATGGGTTTTGACTCTTTATCCAGTTTGCCAGTCTGTGTCTTTTAAGTGGAGCATTTAGTCCATTTACATTTAAGGTTAATATTGTTATGTGTGAACTTGATCCTGCCATTATGATATTAACTGGTTATTTTGCTTGTTAGTTGATGCAGTTTCTTCCTAGCATCGATGGTCTTTACATTTTGGCATGTTTTTTCAATGGCTGGTACCGGTTGTTCCTTTCCATGTTTAGTGCTTCTTTCAGGGTCTCTTGTAAGGCAGGCCTAGTGGTGACAAAATCTCTAAGCATTTGCTTATCTGTAAAGGATTTTATTTCTCCTTCACTTATGAAACTTAGTTTGGCTGGATATGAAATTCTGGGTTGAAAATTCTCTTCTTTAAGATTGTTGAATATTGGTCCCCACTCTCTTCTGGCTTTTAGCGTTTCTGCCGAGAGATCTGCTGTTAGTCTGATAGGCTTCCCTTTGTGGGTAACCCCACCTTTCTCTCTGGCTGCCCTTAAGATTTTTTCCTTCATTTCAACTTTGGTGAATCTGGCAATTATGTGTCTTGGAGTTGCTTTTCTTGAGGAGTATCTTTGTGGCGTTCTCTGTATTTCCTGGATTTGAATGTTGGCCTGCCCTACTAGGTTGGGGAAGTTCTCCTGGATGATATCCTGAAGAGTGTTTTCCAACTTGGTTCCATTTTCCCCCTCACTCTCAGACACCCCAATCAGATGTAGATTTGGTGTTTTTACTTAATCCCATACTTCTTGCAGGCTTTGTTCATTTCTTTTTCTTCTTTTTTCTTTTGGTTTCTCTTCTCGCTTCATTTCATTCATTTGATCCTCAATTGCTGATACTCTTTCTTCCAGTTGATCGAGTCGGTTACTGAAGCTTGTGCATTTGTCACGTATTTCTCCTGTCATGGTTTTCATCTCTTTCATTTCATTTATGACCTTCTCTGCATTAATTACTTTAGCCATCAATTCTTCCACTTTTTTCCCAAGGTTTTTAGTTTCTTTGTGCTGGGTACGTAATTCCTCCTTTAGCTCTGAGAAGTTTGATGGACTGAAGCCTTCTTCTCTCATCTGGTCAAAGTCATTCTCGGTCAAGCTTTGATCCGTTGCTGGCGATGAGCTGCTCTCCTTTGCCGGGGGAGATGCACTCTTATTTTTTGAATTTCCAGCTTTTCTGCCCTGCTTTTCCCCCATCTTTGTGGTTTTATCTGCCTCTGGTCTTTGATGATGATGGTGACATACTGATGGGGTTTTGGTGTAGGTTTCCTTCCTGTTTGATAGTTTTCCTTCTACCAGTCAGGACCCTCAGCTGTAGGTCTGTTGGAGATTGCTTGAGGTCCACTCCAGACCCTGTTTGCCTGGGTGTCAGCAGCAGAGGCTCAGTTGAAAATGCAGAAATCACCGGTCTTCTGTGTCGCTGGCGCTGGGAGTTGGAGACTGGAGCTGTTCCTATTGGGCCATCTTGCTCTGCCTCTGTGCCACATTTTCTTAATCCAGTCTGTCACTGATGGACATTTGGGTTGATTCCAAGTCTTTGCTATTGTGAATAGTGCCACAATAAACATACGTGTGCATGTGTCTTTATAGCAGCATGATTTATAATCCTTTGGCTATATACCTACTAATGGAATGGCTGGGTCAAATGGTATTTCTAGTTCTAGATCCTTGAGGAATTGCTACACTGTCTTCCACAGTGATTGAACTGGTTTACAGTCCACCAACAGTGTAAAAGTGTTCATATTTCTCCACATCCTCTCCAGCACCTGTTGTTTCCTGACTTTTTTATGATCATCATTCTAACTGGTGTGAGATGGTATCTCATTGTGGTTTTGATTTATATTTCTCTGATGGCGAGTGATGATGAGCAAAGTCATTGAAAGATAGACCCTACCACATGATTTATATATATTTTTTTAAATGGTGAAATTTGAATTATTTTTCCTTAGTTTGCATTGATACTTTTATACTGAATAATTTCTCTTCTTGGACATACTACCTGATGTTGACCTATTTATGTTTCATCCTTGAACAAGAGTCAAGAGTAATTTTTCAAATTTTGAGTATTTCATAAATAAATATATTAGTACAATGATATTTCCTTTTCAAATGGCAGGAAATGATTCTAATAGCAGAAAAATGATTTTTCATATATATATATATCTACTGAGGTGAGTAAAGGTCACTTGATGACCATCAGGTAGACCATCTGGAAGCAAAACCCTTTGCATCTGAGGCATTCAAAAAGAAATTTGCAAGTAAGAAGAATTTCTTTTTTTTTTTTTTTTTTGAGATGGTGCTTGCTTTTTCATGTAGGTAGGAGTGAAGTGGTGAAATCTTGGCTCACTGCAACTGTTGCCCTCTAGTTCAAGTGATTCTCCTGCTTCAGCCTGCCAAGTAACTGGAATTGTAAGTGTGCAACCCCATACTCGGCTAATTTTTGGATTTTTATTAGAGGCGAGGTTTCACCATGTTGACCTGGCTGATCTCAAACTCCTGACCTTAGGTGATCCACCTGCCTCTGCCTCCCAAATTGCCAAAATTACAGGCATGAGCCAGCGTACCTGGCCTAAGTAACCAGAATTTCTGTACATCTCCAGAATGCATGTATATCAAAAGCTGTTGTGCAACCTTTGCTGACATCAAGACACCAAAATATCTACGTAAAATATATGGCTCCAATTACCCTTCAGCTCCTGCTCCAAGGTCCATAAGTAACCCTAATGAGAGTTTGGCACAGTGCACTTGGTCCTGTCTTGCTGAAGGGCACCCCCCTTCACTCTGCTGCAGCGTTCCTTCTGTCTAATCCAGCTTTCTTTCTCAAACCTATACTGTTTCTGGTAAATTCTTTTTAATACCTGTGAGCCAACCACTTGGCTACAGGGGCTCTGACACCTTTCATGGGCATATATGAAACATTTTTAAATATGTGTGTGTGTGTTTGTGTGTGTGTGTATAAAATTGAAACGTATGAAACATATATAATATATAGATATATAACTATACGTGTGTATATATGTATATTTAATATATTTCTATATTGATGTAACATTCTGACAGTATAGAAATGAATGAAATCAGAAATTATCAGGCATAACTGACTTGAAGGCCAGTTAATAAAAAAACAACAAAGTATGAGTCTACATACTAGTGTGGATATTCCATATCACATGGAAACAACAATGATAAAATATCTCATCATGATAATTTTTTGTCAATGTATTTCCCAAAAAGGCACTGTTCTTTCTGTTGTTCTTATTTCTGATGTACCAAACGAAAAGGAAACCAGGAGAAGCATCACTCCTTAAATGTGGAGAAATATACTATGGATCTATTAGCATTTCAAATTGATTGAGGCTTTTTTCCTTTTCAAATGAATCAGAGGAGTATAGCAAGCATTATATTATGAATCTTTCATTTTGCCCTCTTACTCGGGGGCACAGATTTACCTAAAAATAAATGTCACACTCTATTTCCTACAAGCATGCAGGGATGTTATCATCATCACTGTTTTGATTGAAATCATGTGCAAAAATGATTTCTAAATACGAACATCTGTTTTGAGCCAGAAGCAAAAATACCTAGAACATGAATTGTATTATATAGACGCATTATTGTGTGGATGTGTACCTGTGTGTTTGTGTGCTGGACTTTTGCAATATACACTGAAAACCTAGCAAAGCTAAGAGGCCACACCTGAATATATATGTTTGTTGACAGAATTAAAGTCCAACTTTGTGCCAATTTTTCCACATTCAAAAAACTACAGTGTGTTTTTTACAGAAAAGGCACTCAATAATTAGTTTTGTAGGCTGTGCTGAACATTTAGTTTGCCCTGATTATTTGCTGGGGGTCTGGAGGTACAAAATATATCATTACATTTGGACTCCCAACCACCTAATTTAATTCACCCATGCAGAAGTTGTCTTTCTCAAATGAGAAAATAAAAGAAGGCTGAAGTCACCTTCTTGCTCTCATGTTATTTGTAGGGTTATCTCCAACTTTATGATCTGTGAACATCTTCAAGTAACAGACAAGCTAAATTTCTATAGGAAACAAGCTTTTTTTATTTCAAAATTCTAAAAACCTCCCATAAACATTTTTAAATGTTCCTGGACCAACATATTTGTGTCATTTTCTGCCACATTTGATCTGATTCTACTGTATCTTTATTTTGAGAAAGATATTTTTATAATGGGTGATAGAGTTATGAAATAAACCCATTGTAACTCTGGCCATTATATCAATGATACAATATTCTAGGCTCAAATATTCTAATATATAATATAATTTCTCTTGGACAAAATTGTATGGAATGTCATTAGCCTCAAGATACAGATTAATCCTGCCAGGAAACACTGGCAGGTTGCATTTTATTTACTCAATAGTGGCCTCTGCCAGTCTTGCCTTGGAGAATCCTTTAGCACTCTCTCACAAATAAGTACCAACTGCCATTTTCCCCAGGGCAGCCTCTCTAATAAGACTGGACTTCGGCAGCAGCTGCTGCAAATCCGAGCTCACTCCATGCTAAGTCTCTGGAATTCTGGGTGCTCCTAGATGAGTCCCCAGCTTGTTTTCTCTTTCCAGAATGTCTGAAGAGAAACACATTTCTCCATATGCTGAAGCTGGGTTACTCTCTGAGTGTACATCTCAAATTCAAAGACCACTGAGTGCCTCTCAGTTAGAGGTGACCTCAGAGCCCTCCAGATAGCTTCTGGTTCCCTATAGTTAGCTGAGACTCATTCAACCTCTCTGTAACTTTAGTAGAAATGTTTCTGTACCACTCACATGCTAATGAAATAGATAATTATTTTGAAAATAACTTTTCTGTGTATAGCTGATATATGTATAGCTAATATATATGTAGCTATGTATATGTAATTTTACATAGCTAATTCATATAAATATATAACTAACATGTAATTATAACACATATGTAACTAATATATAAGTAATTATGTGTAGCTATACATATAGTTAATATATACATAATATGTAGCTACTATGTAATTATGTTTAGCTAATGTGTGTGACTTTATGTGTAGTTAATATATATGTAACCACATGTAGCTAATATCTGGAATTATGTATAAGTTATACATGCAATTATATATAGCTAATGTATATGTAATTATATATAGCTAAAATGTGATTTTATATATAGTTAATATATGTAACTATATATAGCTAATATATGTAATTTTATATCAGTTATCTATATCAAATGCAGATGTAATTATATGTAGCTTATATGTAGCTAAATACATGTAATTTTATGTAGCTTATATGTAAAATATATATAGCTTATATATGTAATTATATATTGCTAATATACATAGCTAATATATACATAATTATATGTAACTAATATTTATATATTATACATGTAGCTAATATGTATGCATTATACATTACTATTATATGTAGCTTCCATGTGTAATTACATAGTATAATTATACATTATTACATAATATAGAAATACCTAAATATGTTATAATTAAATATACATTATGTATAATTATTACAATATGCATAAAAGATCAGAGTTTATATATTTAACATGTATAGATATTGGAATATCTGTTAAATATACTAACTCTCTAATCTTTTATGAATACTTTAGGTAAAATATTTACCTGAAGTATATCTGTTAAATACTTCAGGTTAAATATATACCTGAAGTATATCTTTTAAATGTATACAAGAATTCTATAACCTGTTGTACATTTAAAAATTGTCTTTCATTAAACAAAAGGATGTGAAGTCTGTTTCCTGAACATCTTTTGTGGCTTTTCAGATGGACAGACACTGAAGAAGTTGCTTCTCACTAGGCAGGAAGATGGAATCAGGGATATAGAGAGGGCATGACAGCCTGATCAGAAGATATCACGGTACAATGCATCCCAAAAACTCACGTAAAAGCCAAAGGCAAACAAATCAGCCAACATATGCAAATAAATATTCAAGTCTCTGTGTTTTGTCTTGGTTTTCACCCTATTTCCAGAGGTTGTTCTTTCCTGTCTTCCCTTCTCTTTCATCTTTTTTTTTTCATTCCATTTTTTCTTTATCTTACTTGCCAAGAAAAAAAAAGAATGCAAATTGTGCTGCTATAAACCTATGTTTCCAATAGTGACAAGAAGTTCACTGTTAACTCTGGTCTTCATTTATCTCTAGGAAAGTGCTCTTCAAATTGCTTCTTAGCTTTATTCAAGATTTTCTTTTTCTGGTTTTCTGCCTTTTAAAAGCAAAACATTTAGGTGTAGTTGTTGGTATTCATCTTGGTTGGTATTCTCTGAAGTTTCTAGACTTTGATCAATGTCAGTCATTATGTCTAGAAAAATCTCAGCTATTCTTACCTCAAATTTTTTTCTGTTCCATTTCTTTTTCTTCTCCTTCTGTTCCATTTCTTTTTCTTCTCCTTCAGAATTCTAGGTTGAATGTTGTTTGGTTGTTTTCTTTCAACACTAAATATTTTACTGCACTCTCTTCTTGCTTGCATGGTTTTCGATAAGTCCACCATTTTGTTTGTTTTTTTTAATACTCAGCTCACTGCAATTTCTGCCTCCCAGGTTCAAGTGATTCTCCTGCCTCAGCCTCCCGAGTAGCTGGGATTGCTGGCAACTGCCACCTCCCCTGAATAATGTTTGTATTTTTAATAGAAATGAGGTTTCACCATTTTGACCATGCTGGTCTTGAACTCTTTACCTAAAGTGATCTTCCCTCCTTGGCCCCCCCAAATGCGGAGATTACAGGCCTGAGCTACCGTGCCTGGCCAATTCTTTTAAACATTTGTTTATGTTTTTATTTCCATAGACTTTTGGGGAACAGGTGGTGTTCGGTTACATGAGTAAGTTCTTTCGTGGTAATTTGGGAGATTTGGATGCACCCATCACTTGAGCAATATACACTGTACCCAATGTGTAGTATTTCATCCCTCTCCCACCCTTTCTCCCAAGTCCCCAAAGTCCATTGTGTTATTCTTATGCCTTTCCATCCTGGTAGCTTAGCTCCCACTTACGAGTGAGAACGTATGATGTTTAGTTTTCCATTCCTGAGTTACTTCACTAGAATGATGGTCTCCAGTTCTATCCAGGTTGCTATGAATGCCATTATTTCATTCCTTTTTATGACTGAATAGTATTCCGTGGGGTGTGTGTGTGTGTGTGTGTGTGTATCCCAAAATTTCGTCATCTACTCATTGATTGATGGGCATTTGGGCCAGTTCCATAGTTTTGCAATTGTGAATTGTGCTGCTATAAACATGTGTGTGTAAGTATCTTTTTTGTGTAATGATTAGAAGTCCACTGTTAATTCTTGTTCCCATTTATCTCTAGGAAAGTTGCTCTTCAACCCCCTTCCCAACTTTTTTCAAGATTTCCTTTGTTTCTGGTTTTCTGCAGTTTGAAAGCAAAATTCTTAGGTGTAACTGTTGGTATTCATCTTTCTTGGTGTTCTCTTAGGTTTCTAGACAATGATCAATATCAGTCATCAATTCTAGAAAATTCTCAGCTATTCTTACCGCAAATATTTTTTCTGTTCCATTCTCTTTTTCTTCTCCTTCTGATATTTCAACCATAAATAAGTAAGTCAAAACTTTTGTAATTATCTCACATTTGTTGGTTATTCTGTTTTTGTTCATTTTTTTTTTAATCTTTCAATTTGGGGTGTGTCATAAATGAAACAGGAAGTCTTTCTTTGAATATTTTTAGCATGTTATTTTGCATCGTGTCACAATATTGAACCCTCCTAGGATATCCCTCATCTGTTTTAAGATGGTGAGTGAACTGATCATCCATGGGTTACATAAGCAAGCATGGAAACTGGGTCCCAATAGAATACGATTGATCATCTAGAAATGAATCAACACCTATGCGTTGGGCATTCTGGAATTTTCTCTTCAGGAATTTATAGCTTTTATAATGAAAATGTTGCCAGTATAATATAAAATTTCATCAATGGAACAGTAGTAACAACAAAAAAATTAAAAAGCAAAACAATAACAACAACTTATGAAAACAACTGTCCGCAAGGCACTGCTAATACCTTTTTTGAACAAATTCTGTTTTCTTTCCAGTATAATATTTCTGCCATACCAGAGCACTGGGCTTAGATTAAATTAAATGGTTTACTAACTTAGTTAAGTCACTAGAAAAGAGAAGAAGAGAAATTAGCTTTATGGAATTAACAATTATATATCAAATAGCATGCAGGACATGCATTATCCAATATTATCCTCGCTACATGATGGCAAAGGCTAGCATATATTATCATTTTCCTTGCTAACCACTAAAGCCAGGGTTTCCCCGTCACAGAACATAGGCCTCCTTTTAATCTCATCTTGGCTTTCTTTCTCCCTGCATATAATTAGGGCAGATAGCACTTTTATTTTAATCATGTCTTCTTCCTTGTATCTCAGTAAGGACTTAGCACACATTAGACACTAGGTATGTCTTATATACACAGAAAGAGAGTGAGAAAAATGGGAGGCCATGTCAGTTTGACTTTGATATATTTTTGCTGCATCCCCATCCAAATCTCACTTTGAATTGTTAATAATCTCCATATCTCAAGGCCAGGGCCAGGTGAAAATAATTGAATAATGGGAGTAGTTTCCCCATACTGTTCTCATGGTAGTGAGTAAGCATCACAAGACATGTTGGTTTTATAAATGGGAGTTCCTCTGTATAAGCTCTCTTGCCTGCCACCAAATAACTTGTCACTTTGCATTGTGTTTGCCTTCGGTCATGATTGTGAGGCCTCCCCAGCCATGTGAAACTGTGAGTCAATTAAACCATTTTTTGTTATAAATTACTGAATTTTGGATATGTCTTTGCTAGCAGCATGAGATCAGACTAATACAATCTTCAATGCTTGTACCCTTTTATTGGCAAGATGTGCTCCAATACTTTGGAAACATTGCTTAATCTGCCTGATTCTAATTTTCTCTCCTCAACACTGAAGCGTAGAGATAACTATAGGAGCTCAGAAATCCCAGTTGCATTTCTCTTCCCCTCAGCCCCACGTTGACACATGGATATCAAAGAGCCTGAGAAGGAAGGAGGCTTGCTTTAGTGATGCTGAGTAAATAATGGGTGGAACTTTGGTATGTGAAGCGTACAAATCTTTATGAAGATGAGATTGATGGAAGAATAGAAGATTCAGGCTATTGGTGGAGCAACGTGGGTCAATGTTTGTAAAGTTTATATTGGGAATTTAATCTTGAACTCTGTGTGTGTATAAGTGTAGTCTAATGTGTGTATATGTATACAATTGACCCTGGGATAATGCAAGAATTAGAGGTACCAACTGCCACCTAGTAAATAATATGTGTATAACTTTTGACTTGCTGAAATCTTAACTACTAATAGCCTATAGTTGACCTGAAGCCTTACGCATAATATAAACCACTAACACATATTTCGTGTGTTCTATCTATTATATACTGTGTTTTTACAATAAAGCTAGAGAAACAGAAATGTTATTAAGAAAATTATAATGAAGACAAAATATATTTACTAATTTTTTTTGTTTTGAGACTAAGTCTCACTCTGTCGCCCAGGCTGGAGTGCAGTGGCACAATCTCAACTCACTGTAAGCTCCGCCTCCCAGATTCACACCATTCTCCTGCCTCAGATTTCCAAGTAGCTGGGACTACAGGCACCTGCCACCATGCCTGGCTAATTTTTTGTATTTTTAGTAGAGACGGAGTTTCACCATCTTAGCCAGGATGGTCTCAATCTCCTGACCTTGTGATCCACCCACCTCAGCCTCCCAAAGTGCTGAGATTACAGGCATGAGCCACCTCACCCAGGTGTGTTTACTATTTGAAGTGGATGTAAATCATCATAAAGGTTTCCATCTCTGCCATCTTCACATGGAGTAGGCTGAGGAGGAGGAAGGGGGGGTGTTGTTGATCTTGCTGTCTCAGAGGTGGCAGAGGTGGAAGAAAATTCAAGTCTGTGTTGTTGAACAGTTGGCTGTATCTGAAAGTGTATCTATTCTCAAGTTGCTGCAAAATTCTCCAGAGGGTAGTGTATCAATTTTTATCAGTGAAAAGATAATATTGGCTAGGTCACAAAGTAAATATAGGATGAAAGTAAATGTTTTCATAGGATTTATGGAAACTAGGGCAAATGCGAAGAAAAATTCATAAATAGTCATTTAGGAAAGACTTGCGAACATTTTCCAAAATGCACTGAGTTAATTAGTCAAGAACACTCTAAGTCAGAATGGACCATGTGGAAAAATATTCTTTTGACAGAACATCTTGCTCTTAACCATATGTTTACACATGACAGGTGAGCATGTATAATTTAGAAATAATCCACATCCATTAATTGTCTTCTCAAAACTGTGTCTGCAAATGATAGAACTGAAAAAATGCATGAGAGATTTACATTTTCTTGATATGAGCAACAAATAATTGCAGAGTTCTGAAACCTTAGTCTGTAAGGTTTTTGGAGGACATATTGAAGGGAAGCTCCTTGTAGTCAAAGAAGTGTCAGTAGCCTAATATCTGAAAGCTTGGCCCTATCTCAACAGGAATGTCACACAGGATAATTACTTCCCTGTAAGAAGGTGAAGTTGTTTAATTCCTAGGAGACTGCCAAACTATTTGTATCAGTGGGCTCTTTGAAAGTGCCATTAGTATCGGGAAGGCATTTTTTATTTTTATCAGCCCCATATATTCCTCTCAGATCAGCTTCATAAACCAGCCCTTATCTCTGATCAGTGGACAGAGACTAACAAAGTCCCAGACAAGAGCCAGCAGTGAAAACAATTTATATTCTTCAAAGAGAACAAAAATATCCAATTCTATGCGTACCCTCAGATAGAGGCTTAAATATAAAATTTTTGAAATAGTGTAAATCTCCCTTAAACTGCACTGTATTTATCAATTAGGATTGTCTTTAAAAATGGCCTCATCAATTAAGGTTTTTGTTAGGCAGATAATGACCTTCCTATGGATATTTAGTGGAATTATAGACTATCACTCAACTATATATACAAAACATAAGACCTTAAAAACCCGAAACATACATTTAAATGGGGTTTTCCTTAAAATATTATAGATTAAAGAACAAAAACCAAATAACAACTAACTATGTTAGCCATAACTATTCCTGCCTGATACATTCAAAGGCAATTTGCAGCCCTTATAATTTATGGATTTCTCAAAAAGAAGAAAATAATATAATATATAATATATTTTTTTCCATTATATCTGTTAAATAAATATTAGATGTTATATGTTACATATGTACTCATATTTATAATGTATATATCTATTTTTATTTTTATTATTTTCTTTTTTTATTATTATTATACTTTAAGTTCCAGGGTACATGTACACAAAGTGCAGGTTTGTTACACATGTGTACATGTGCCATGTTGGTGTGCTGTACCCATTAACTCGTCATTTTCTTTAGGTATATTTCCTAATGCTATCGCTTCCCCCTACCTCCACCCCGCAATAGACCCCGGTGTGTGATGTCCCAGTGTGTGATGTTCTCCTTCCTGTGTCCAGGTGATCTCATTGTTCAATTCCCACTTATGAGTGAGGACATGTGGTGCTTGGTTTTCTGTTCTTGCAATAGTTTGCTAAGAATGATGGTTTCCAGCTTCATCCATGTCCCTACAAATGACACAAACTCATCCTTTTTTATAGCTGCATAATATTCCATGGTGTATATGTGCCACATTTTCTTAATCCAGTCTGTCACTGATGGACATTTGGGTTGATTCCAAGTCTTTGCTATTGTGAATAGTGCCACAATAAACATATGTGTGCATGTGTCTTTATAGCAGCATGATTTATAATCCTTTGGGTATATATCCAGTAATGGGATGGCTGGGTCAAGTGGTATTTCTAGTTCTGGATCCTTGAGGAATTGCCACACTGTTTTCCACAATGGTTGAACTGGTTTACAGTCCCACCAGCAGTGTAAAAGTG
This sequence comes from Macaca mulatta, assembly GCF_049350105.2. NCBI lineage: Eukaryota > Metazoa > Chordata > Mammalia > Primates > Cercopithecidae > Macaca > Macaca mulatta. The sequence continues at coordinate 6,823,741 of NC_133427.1, forward strand.
TTCCTATTTCTCCACATCCTCTCCAGCACCTGTTGTTTCCTGACTTTTTTTTTTATTATTATTTTTTATTTTTGAGACGGAGTCTCGCTCTGTCACCCAGGCTGGAGTGCAGTGGCCGGTCTCAGCTCACTGCAAGCTCCACCTCCCGGGTTCACGCCATTCTCCTGCCTCAGCCTCCCGAGTAGCTGGGACTACAGGCGCCTGCCACCTCGCCCGGCTAAGTTTTTGTATTTTTAGTAGAGACGGGGTTTCACTGTGTTAGCCAGGATGGTCTTGATCTCCTGACCTCGTGATCCGCCCGTCTCGGCCTCCCAAAGTGCTGGGATTACAGGCTTGAGCCACCGCGCCCGGCCGTTTCCTGACTTTTTAATGATTGCCATTCTAACTGGTGTGAGATGGTATCTCACTGTGGTTTTGATTTGCATTTCTCTGATGGCCAGGGATGATGAGCATTTTTTCATGTGTCTGTTGGCTGTATGCCTTCTTTTGAGAAGTGTCTGTTCATCTCGTTTGCCCAGTTTTTGATGGGGTTGTTTCTTTTTTTCTTGTAAATTTGTTTGAGTTCTTTGTAGGTTCTTGTTATTAGCCCTTTGTCAGATGAGTAGATTGCAAAAATTTTCTCCCATTCTGTAGGTTGCCTGTTCACTCTGATGGTAGTTTCTTTTGCTGTGCATAAGCTCTTTAGTTTAATTAGATCCCATTTCTCAATTTTATCTTTTGTTGCCGTTGCTTTTGGTGTTTTAGACAGGAAGTCCTTGCCCATGCCTATGTCCTGATCAGTATTACCTAGGGTTTTCTTCTAGGATATTTATGGTTTTAGGTCTAAAATTTGAGTCTCTAATCCATCTTGAATTAATTTTTGTATAAGGAGTAAGGAAAGCATCAGTTTCAGCTTTCTACTTATGGCTAGCCCATTTTCCCAGCACCATTTATTAAGTAGGGAATCCTTTCCCCATTTCTTGTTTTTGTCAGGTTAGTCAAAGATCGGATGGCTGTGTGGTATTATTTCTGAGGGCTCTGTTCTGTTCCATTGGTCTATATCTCTGTTTTGGTACCAGTAACATGGTGTTTTGGTTACTGTAGCCTTGTAGTATTGTTTGAAGTCAGGTAGTGTGATGCCTACAGCTTTGTTCTTTTGGCTTAGGATTGTCTTGGAAATGCAGGGTCTTTTTTCGTTCCAAATGAGCTTTAAAGCAGTTTTTTTGCAATTCTATGAAGAAAGTCATTGGTAGCTTGATGGGGATGGCATTGAATCTATCAATTACCTTGGGCACTATGGCCATTTTCAATATATTGATTCTTCCTATCCATGAGCCTGGTATGTTCTTCCATTTGTTTGTGTTCTCTTTTATTTCACTGAGCAGTGGTTTGTAGTTCTCCTTCAAGAGGTCCTTTACATCCCTTGTAAGTTGGATTCCTAGGTATTTTATTCTCTTTGTAGGTATTGTGAATGGGAGTCCATTCATGATTTGTCTCTCTGTTTGTCTGTTACTGGTGTATAAGATTGCTTGTGATTTTTGCACATTGATTTTTGTATCCTGAGATTTGCTGAAGTGGCTTATCAGCTTAAGGAGATTTTGGGCTGAGACGGTGGGATTTTCTAAATATACAGTCATGTCACCTGCAAGCAGGCACATTTTTTTTTCTTTTTTTCCTAACTGAATACCATTTATTTCTTTCTCTTGCCTAATTGCCCTAGCCAGAACTTCCAACACTATGTTGAATAGGAGTGGTGAGAGAGGGCGCCCCTGTCTTGTGCCAGTTTTCAAAGCGAATGCTTCCTGTGTTTGCCCATTCAGTACGATATTGGCTGTGAGTTTGTCATAAATAGCTCTTATGATTTTGAGATACGTTCCATCAGTACCAAATATATTGAGAATTTTTAACATGAAGCGCTGTTGAATTTTGTCAAAGGCCTTTTCTGCATCTATTGAGATAATCATGTGGTTTTTGTCTTTGGTTCTGTTTATAATGCTGAATTATGTTTGTTGATTTGCATATGTTGAACCAACCTTGTATCCCAGGATGAAGCCCACTTGATCATGGTGGATAGGCATTTCAATGTGCTGCTAGATTTGGCTTGCCAGTATTTTATTGAGGATATTTGCATCGATATTCATCAGGGATATTGGTCTAAAATTTTTTTGTTGTTGTTGTGTCTCCACCAGGCGTTGGTATCAGGATGATGTTGGCCTCATAAAATGAGTTAGGGAGGATTCCGTCTTTTTCTATTGATTGGAATAGTTTCAGAACGAATGGTACCAACTCCTCCTTGATTCAGAACGAATACTACCAATTCTCCTTGGTAGAATTCAGCTGAGATTCTGTCTGTTCCTGGACATTTTTGGTAGGTAGGCTATTAATTATTGCCTGAATTTCAGAGCCTGCTATTAGTCTATTCAGGGATTCAATTTCTTCCTGGTTTAGTCATGGGAAAGTGTAAGTGTCCAGGTAATTATCCGTTTCTTCTAGGCTTTCTAGTATATTTGTATAGAGGTGTTTATAGTATCTCTGATGGTAGTTTGTATTTCTTTAGGTCGGTGGTGATATCCCCTTTATCATTTTTATTGTATCTATTTGATTCTTCTCTCTTTTCTTCTTTATTAATCTTGCTAGGAGTCTATCAATTTTGTTGATCTTTTCAAAAATCCATCTCCAGGTTTCATTGATTTTTTTGAAGGTTTTTTTTGTGTCTATCTCTTTCAGTTCTGCATTGATCTTAGTTATTTCTTGCCTTCCGCTAGCTTTTGAATGTGTTTGCTCTTGCTTCTCTAGTTCTTTTAATTGTGATGTTAGGATGTCAATTTTAGATCTTTCCTGTTTTCTCTTGTGGACATTTAGTGCTATAAATTTCCCTCTACACATGTTTTACATGTGTCCCAGAGACTCTGGTATGTTGAGTCTTAGTTCTCATTGGTTTCAAAGAACATCTTTATTTCTGCCTTCATTTTGTTATGTACCCAGTAGTCATTCAGGAGCAGGTTGTTCAGTTTCCATGTAGTTGAGCGGTTTTGATTGAGTTTCTTAGTGCTGAGTTCTAGTTTGATGGCACTGTGGTCTGAGAGACAGTTTGTTATAATTTCTGTTCTTTTACATTTGCTGAGGAGTACTTTACTTCCAACTATGTGGTCAATTTTGGAATAAGTGCAATGTGGTGCTGAGAAGAATGTATATTCTGTTGATTTGTAGTGGAGAGTTATGTAGATGTCTATTAGTTCTGCTTGGTGCAGAGTTGAGTTCAATTCCTGGATATCCTTGTTAATTTTCTGTCTTGTTTATCTGTCCGATGTTGACAGTGGGGTGTTAAAGTGTCCCATTATTATTTTATGGGAGTCTAAGTCTCTTTGTAAGTCTCTAAGGACTTCCTTTATGAATTTGAGTGCTCCTGTATTGGGTGTATATATATTTAGGATAGGTAGCTATTCCTCATGAATTGATCCCTTTACCATTATGTAATGACCTTCTTTGTCTTTTTTGATCCTGATGGTTCAAAATCTGCTTTATCCGAGAATAGGATTGCAACCCTGCTTTTTTTTTTTTTTTTTTTTTTTTTTTTTTTTTCCATATGCCTAGTAGACCTTGCTCCATCCCTTTATTTTGAGCCTATATGTGTTTCTGCATGTGAGGTGGGTCTCCTGAATACAGCAAACTGTTGGGTCTTGTCTCTTTATCCAATTTGCCAGTCTGTGTCTTTTAATAGGACCATTTAGTCAATTTACATTTAAGGTTAATAATGTTATTTGTGAACTTGATCCCATCATTATGATATTAGCTGGTTATTTTGCTCGTTAGTTGATGCAGTTTCTTCCTAGCGTCAATGGTCTTTACATTTTGGCATGTTTTTGCAATGGCTGGTACCGGTTGTTCCTTTCCATGTTTAGTGCTTCCTTCAGGAGCTTTTGTAGGACAGGCCTGGTGGTGACAAAATCTCTAAGCATTTGCTTGTCTGTAAAGGATTTTATTTCTCCTTCACTTATGAAACTTAGTTTGGCTGGATATGAAATTCTGCATTGAAAATTCTTTTCTTTAAGAATGTTAAATATTTGCCCCCACTCTCCTCTGGCTTGGAAAGTTTCTGCTAAGAGATGTGCTGTTATTCTGATGGGCTTCATTTTTTGTGTAACCAGTCTTTTCTCTCTGATTGCCCTTAACATTTTTTCCTTCATTTCAACTTTAGTGAATCTGACAATTATGTGTCTTGGAGTTGCTATTCTCGAGGATTATCTTTGTGGTGTTCTCTGCATTTCCTGAATTTGAATGTTGGCTTGCTTTACTAGTTTGGGGAAGTTCTCCTGGATGATATTCTGCAGAGTATATTCCAACATGGTTCTATTTTCCCTGTCACTTTCAGACACACAATGAGATATAGATTTGGTGTTTTCACATAATCCCATATTTCTTGGAGGCTTTGTTCATTTCTTTTTACTCTTTTTCCTCTACACTTCTCTTCTTGTTCCATTTCATTCATCTGATCTTCAATCACTGATAGTCTTTCTTTCACTGATAGTCTTTGATTGAGTTGATTACTGAAGCTTGTTCATTTGTCACGTAGTTCTTGTGTCATGGTTTTCATCTCTATCAGTTCTTTTAAGGTCTTCTCTGCATTAATTATTCTATGCATTCATCCATTCTTCCATTCTTTTTTCAAAGTTTTTCGTTTCTTTGTGCTGGTTACATAGTTCCTCCTTTAGCTCTGTGAAGTTTAATCAACTGAAGCCTTCTTCTCTCCTCATCAAAGTCATTCTCCGTGCAGCTTTGTTTCATTGCTGTCGATGAGCTGAGTTCCTTTGTAGGAGGAGATGTGCTCTGATTTTTTGAATTTCCAGCTTTTCTGCACTGCTTTTTCCCATGTTTGTGGTTTTATCTGCCATTGGTCTTTGAAGTTGATGACATACTGATGGGGTTTTGGTGTGGGTGTCCTTCCTGTTTGTAAGTTTTCCTTCTAACAGTCAGAACCCTCAGCTGCAGGTCTGCTGGAGTTTTCTTGAGGTCCACTCCAAACCCCGTTTGCCTGGGTATCAGCAGCGGAGGATGCAGAACATTGAATATTGCTGAACAGCAAGTGTTGCTGTGTGATTCTTGCTCTGGAAACTTTGTCTCAGGGCTGTACCCAGCCATGTGAGGTATGAGGTGTAGGTCTGCACCTAGTGTTGGATGTCTCCCAGTTAGGCTACTCAGGGGTCAGGGACCCGCTTGAGCAGGCAGTCTGTCCATTCTCATATCTCAACCTCTGTGCTGGGAGATATACTGCTCTCTTCAAAGCTGTCAGATAGGGACTTTTACATCTGCAGAGACTTCTGCTGCTTTTTGTTTAGCTATGCCCTATCTCCAGAGGTGGAGTGTACAGAGGCAGACCGGCCTCCTTGAGCTGCAGTGGGCTCCACCCAATTCGAGCTTCCTGGAGGCTTTGTTTACCTACTTAAGCCTCAGCAATGATGGGTGCCCCTCCCCCAGCCTTGCTGCCACCTTGCAGTTAGATCTCAGACTGCTGTGCTAGCAATGATGGAGGCTCCATGGGTGTGGGACCCTCCAGGCCAGGTGTGGGATATAATCTCTTGGTGTGCCTTTTGCTAAGAACCTTGATAATGTGCAGTATTAGGGTGGCAGTGACCTGATTTTCCAGGTGTCATTTGTCTCAATTTCCCTTGGCTAGGAAAAGGAATTACCTTCCCCCTTGTGCTTCCCAAGTGAGGCAATGCCTCTCCCTGCTGTTCAGGCTGCACCCACAGACCAGTATCGACTGTCTGACATGCCCCAATGAGATGAACCCAGTACCTCAGTTCAAAATGCAGAAATCACCTGTCTTCTGTGTCACTCACGCTGGGAGCTGGAGGCTGGAGCTGTTCTTATTAGGTCATCTTCCATGTCGCCTGTATATCTATTTTTAAACTTCAATACCATTACCTTAAATCACTTTTAGGGTAGGAAGTTTCAAATAGTAGAGGTCCTATTTGAAATTAATCATTGACACTTACTTTTATTTGTCTTCCAAAATACTATAGAGTATTTGATTCTTTCCAAAGTATTCAATATTGTTTTTGTCTAAAGACTTCAGAAAACCAGATCATCTATCAAAAACAATTTATTTCTTGTTTGCTTGCCTGGCTATTTTCTAATTTCATCCTTAACATTTTATAACAGTTATAAAGTTGATTTTTGTTTGTTTGTTTGTTTGTTTGTTTTGAGACAGAGTCTCACTCTGTCACCCAGGCTGGAGTGTAGTGGTGCGATCTGGGCTCACTGCAAGCTCTGCCTCCCAGGTTCATGCCCTTCTCCTGCCTCAGCCTACCATGTAGCTGGGACTATAGGTTTTTTTGTCTTTCAGATACTAAATTATACTCACAAAAGAACAGCAGATAATATATGAAAAGCACAAAGAAAAAAACATATTTAGTAGTTTTATGATTATTTTTAGCAATACAAATGGCTGTGGAAAGTAATTTATGGCTAGGATTAGTGGCTCAGTCCTGTAATCAAAGCACTGTGGGAGGCTGAGGCTGGTGGATAATTTGAGGTCAGGAGTTGGAGACCAGTTTGGCCAACATGGTGAAACGCCATCTCTATAAAAACATAAAAAGTTACCCTGATGTGGTGGCACATATCTGTAATCCTAGATAGTCAGAAAGCTGAGGCAGAAGAACCCGGGAGGTGGAGGTTGCAGCGAGGTGGGATCGTGCCACTCCACTCCCGAGTGAGACTCTGCCTCAAAGAAGAATAAAATTTAAGATCCAAAGAGTGTTCTTGACATTTTGAATTACTAGTTAAGCCTTTTCTTTTAACTGAATTAAAATGGATCAAGGCTAGCTAGATAATCCTAAATTTCCAGTCTACTTTGTGTTGTGTAATTGTTCTGACACTTTTGTTCCTCAAAGTGTGAAAATAAACTAGTGACAATTAGACCGTGCATAGGTAAATAGCCAAATAAATGTTAAAATATAAATATATATGATGTGGTTAAGCTCCAGGAGATGAAGATGGTAGTGCCACTGGTGATTCTCTGAGACAAAAAAGCACATTGAAATTCATGTCATACACAAATTTATACAACAAATATTTATGAAATGGATGAGTAAGTGAATAAATACAGACATGACTATTAAGACCAGAATATTTTCTGTGTCAAAGAGTAATAATGTTCATTGTAAATTAAATGAAGAGAAAAAACTACACACACACAAAGAAGATACAAAGTTAAACACACTTCACATCAGTTTTTCAATACAATATTGATGAGGTCCTAAATGTACTTGTTGCATTATTTGAAAAAAACTTAACAACCAAGATGCACTATATCAGTGCAACTTTAGTACAAAATAACAATGACCTGATACCACTAGGCCAACTTAAATAGAGATTCTATTCATACTCTAATGTGGCTAGATATTCCTTCAATTACTACTTGAAATGTAATTTATTGCTTCATTTAATTTCCTAGTAAATCATAATCTGGGATGTAAGTTTTGATTTTATCTTGGCATGGCCAATATATTGCTAATTATGGAGATATGTGGATAAGATTTTGTCTTTAAAAATATATAAGGTATATTAATATTCTGTGAATGATATTTAAAAACACATTAGTAAGCACAAATGGATTAAGTTATATATTGATATAATGCTGTTATGAAATTTTATTTGATCATTATATATTCAAAGTACATATGAGGAAAGCTACAATGAACCTAAATAATATGAAGAATTGCATATTGGAAGTATCAATTTGCTCCTTCCCAGAAATAACACAATGTAATTACTTTGCTGAGAAATGTTTTAAACAATAGTTTATTGTCTTTTTTTCTTTTTTTCTTTTTCTTTTTTTTTTTTTTTTTTTTGAGACAGAGCCTCATTCTGCTGTCAGGCTAGAGTGCAGTGGCACCATCTCAGCTCACTGCAACCTCTGCCTCCTGAGCTCAAGCAGTTGTCCTGCCTCAGCCACCTGAGTAGCTGGGACTACAGGTGCATGCCTCCACCTCTGGCTAATTTTTTATTTTATTTTATTTTAGTAGAGATGGGGTTTCATCACATTGTCCAGGTGATCTAAACTCCTGAGATCAGGCAATCCTCCCACCTCAGACTCCAAAAGTGCTAGGTTTACAGGTATGAGCCACCACATGTGGCCAATAGTTTATTTTCAAAGGAGATAATTTCTACTAATTTAAAATGTGGAGTGTCACAGAGGTACTTGATAAAGCAAGCTCTCTGTAAGAAAAAAATATATAGTTTAGGAGAGATAATTATTTGAAAGATAATCATTATAAAAATAATCCCAAATGCTTCAGTACTAGATACCTGGTGATTTCTCAAATATTTGATTGTGAAAACAACCCCATTAGATCAGTAAATTCAGTGGTATTAGAATTATTCTTGTCTTAGTACTCAGGAACTGGAACACCTGAATCAAAGATAACTGTGTAAGTTGGAAACAAAAAAGGAAGGAAGGAAGGAAGGAAGGAAGGAAGGAAGGAAGGAAGGAAGGAAGGAAGGAAGGAAGGAAGAAAGGAAGGGGAAAAGGAATGAGGAAAGGAAGGAAAGATAGAAGATGGAAAGAACAAGGGAGGGAGGGAGGGAGGAATCAGGGAAGGAAGGAAGGAGGGAAGGGAGGGAGAAACAGGAGAGAGCTAGGGAGAGAGGGAAAAAGGAAAAGATGGGGTAGGAAGTGGGCAAGGGATGAAAAATAGAGAAAGGAAAGAAGAAGGACCAGAGCAGGGAGGGAAGGATAAGGAAGAAAACATGAGCAGTAAATGTCAAGAAACAAGTTTCTTTTGTATCTTGTTACACCTTGTGATATGGTTTGGACGTGTCTCCACCTGAATCTCATCATGCTTTGTATTTCCCATAATCCTCACATGTTGTGGGAGGATCTCAGTGGAAGGTAATTTAACCATGGGGGTGGTTACCCCCATGCTGCTGTTCTCTTGGTAGTGAGTTCTCATGAGATCTGATGGTTTTGTGAGAGGTTTTTTTCTCTCTTTGCTCAGCATTCTCCTTCTTGCCACCATGTTAGGGATATGTTTGCTTCTCCTTCTGCCATGATTGTAAGTTTCCTGAGTCCTCTCCAGCCATGGGGAGCTGTGAGTCAATTAAACAACTTTCTTTAATGAATTACCAGTTTCAGGTATGTCTGTATTAGCAGCGTGAAAATGGACTAAAATATCCCATCTATAATCATTCATGAGTAATGCAATGCACAAGTATTGGATAACTTGGTATGACTTCAAGGTGTGCAGTATATGAGAAAACTCTGGATTTTCTCACAAGGCCTTTCCTGTGCTAGCTGTGTGACAGGGTAATTTCCAGGCACCTTTCTCTCTATCTGTTCATCAGTAAGTGGAGGGGAATGATTCCTCCCTGTCCTAATTGATGTGTAGAGTAAGTGGGATATTTTGATGGTGCCCAGAACAGGGGCTTCCTTTTAGTTAGTCTCTTATTTTAGTCCCTTGGACTTTTGGTACTTTTGCTTACATTTCAGAAATTGTCTTTGGTTGAACTTGAATATTATCCATTTCATGGCCTCCTTCTCCCTTCTCAGAAGGCACATTTCTTCTTCTGCCACAGCGGGATATTTATCTCTAAATAAATCTGCCCTTGTTTTAAACCCACATTGCTGGCAATTAGGTCAGATAATGCAAAAAGGGAGTAAAGCGTCAAAAAACAAAAAACAAACCAACAAAAACCCCTCAATATCATTGTGGTTTGTTAGTTTGTTTCTTAAAATGAATTTATTCTGTTTCATGAAATAAGTATTTCATTTATAATGTCTGTTTACCCATATTTTTTGCATGCAATGTTAGAGGAAAGAATAGTTCCATCTCTGTGACATAAATATTTCAAATATTCCAAAATATACAATCAAGTCATTTGTTTGTTTGAGACAGAGTCTTGCTCTCTTTGTCTGAGACACAGTCTCGCGCTGTCACCAGGCTAGAATACAATCGCATAATCTCGGTTCACTGCAAGTGCCAACACCCTGGTTCAAGCACTGCTCCTGCCTCGGCTCCCAAATAGCTGGGATTTCAGGCACACACCACCATAACAAGCTAAGTTTTGTATTTTTAGGAGAAATAGGGTTTCACCATGTTGGCCAGAATAGTGTCAATCTCCTGACCTTGTGATACACCCACCTTGGCGCCCCGAAGTGCTGGGATTACAGATGTGAGAAATCATGTATTTTAATTATGTACTCATGCAAGGAAATATTCAGATTTTCTTAAAAATGTATAGTCTTTTTTTTGTTTGTTTTATTTTCTATTGCAGCTCAAAATGTTGAAATTATCTATGAATAAATTTACACGTAAGCAGTCTCTAAAACAATTTATATTGTTTACAATTTGATTCAGCTAATGTTTGAGTAAGTATGTTCAAAGTGCTGTATTATGAGATATGTGGAGAAGAAACCTGCATAGTTTTTGTCCTTCATGAGTTTATTTATAGTGAAGGCAGCATATACAAGTGGTTAATTAAAATTCATTGCAAAAATAGTACTTCTATGCCAGAGATGGTAAAGGCAAAGTAGTGATTCATTAAACCTTAGAGGATGAGGTTACACATTTTTAGGGATGAGGCATTTTGTTTCAAAGTTAAAGGCTAACGAAAACGTTAACAGGCCCAAAATGTAGGAAAGACCCTAATCTAAAAGAACATGAGGCAAGGCATAAAACATCAAAATTAAAAACTCATATACACAACATGCAATTTTTTTTTTTAATTTGAGGAGGTGCAGAAGCAGAATTGTCAGCATTTGATGGACAGAAAAGAGGAAGAATTCTTGCTAGAAATTTGAGTCTTGTTCTTAAAATGCCTTTGTTGGCATAAGAAAGTAGCCTTGTTTTGCAATAGAGAATGGTAACCACTATAATTACAATGACTAGTCACTAGCATAATTTGTTTTGGAAAAGAGACAAGAGGTATAAAGAGAAAGTAAAGTTAAGGAAGAGATGATAAATGTAGAAATAAATTACATATTTCATAAAGAAAAAAGCATAGATTTTGTTTTTAAAAACTACACCTTGATAATCACAATTAAAATAATTTAAAAATTCAAAGGAAGAATTAGTAAATTGGAATGGAGTCATAAAAAAAGAGAAAATGCATTATAAAGGAACTCGACAGAGAAAAACTAGGCAAACCCTCAAGCAGAATGTTAGAGAAATATTAATAAATATGTTATGGGATATGTCTTTTTGTGTTTGAAAAGATAGTAGAGTAACATATGAAGAGTTAAAGGAAAATATGACTTCTCTGTGCAAAAATATACACCATACAATCAGATTTAAATATTCGACAGTCAATACAATAAATAAAAAGAACTAAAATAAAGGAAAGTAAAGCCAGCTACGGGACAACAACAACAAAAAATAACTAATCATAAAAAAATGTCAATAAGATTGACAGATTCTTATCAGCAACAGTAGAACCCATTTAAATAGACTCATATTGCAACGTGTTCTAAAAGGAAACTTTCAACCTGTAAGCATATGCTCAGTTAAACTGTTTCTCAATAATGGTAAAATAAGTACTTTGGGGACATACATAACTGAAATATTTGCAAAACAAACTCGATTTTTCATAAAACATACTAAAATATATACCTTATATAAAAAAACAACAAAACTCAATAATAGGGAAACAATGACCCCAGAATTTGTCAATTTTTTTTTTTTAAGGTGCAAGCTACCAAAACATTTCACTCAAAAACTTCACCAAAGTTTTTCAGGTAAGTTAAAGCACACAAAATGATTCTTGGCAGCAGTGGTGGGGTGATTCTGAGGCTGCCATTTTGTGAGGAAGCCCAGGCCACATGTGAAGGCTATCTACATGTAGATACTTCCATTGATAGCCTGCTTGAGCCTAGTGTTCAGTATGTTTCGGTCCATATGCATGACATGTAAATGTCTTGATATTATTATTATCATGACATTTATTTACATGATATGTAAATAAAGAAGATTCCACCAAATTCTGGCTCCCATCCATCTGAGTTACACAAGACTCTTTGAAACTTATCAGCTAAACTTCCAGACTCCATGGAACAGAGACAAGCTATTTCTATACCTTGATTGAATTATAAAAATCTGGCAAACATTAGCATAATAAAATAGTTATTGTTCTGTGCTATGCAGTTCTGGAGTAGTTTGTTATATGGTGATGGAGACCTCATCAGTTGTTTAGTAATCAGTATCTGTCATTTTAGAGAAGTATGCATGGACACGCCAGGATAGTTCAGGTTATGTCAGTGGAAAATGAAATATTTTATACACAGGACAATAAAAGGTTTAAATCCCACTAGATTTATTTATTTTTTTTAAGTTTACATGTAAGCATTATATAAGAACAGACCTCCTTCTATAACCAAACAGTATGTGCTCTTGCTGCCTTACTCATAGGTTGTGTGACCTATGTCTTTAAGCCATTGCATCTCACCATGCTTTTCGCCATAAAGACATCTTCCATTAAGCTAACAGATGTCATAGATTTTGTTTGTTTGTTTTTGTTTGAGATGGAGTCTCACTCTGTCAACCAGGCTGGAGTCCAGTGGCAGTATCTCAGCTCACTGCAAGCTCCACATCCTGGGTTCATGCCATTCTCCTGCCTCAGCCTCCAGGAGTAGCTGAGACTACAGGTTCATGCCCCCACACCTAGCTTTTCTTTTCTTTTTTTTTTTTTTTTTCAGTAGAGACAAGATTTAACTGTGTTCGTCAGGATGGTCTCAATCTTCTGATCTCATGATCCACCCACCTCAGCCTCCCAGGGCAGAGATCTTTCACCTAAAACATAACCTGCTAAAATAATGTATGCACCAGAGTTCTCCAGAAAATCAGAAACCAATGAAAAGATTTTTAATCAACCATTAACTCATGAAATTACAAAGAGTGAGAAATCCGATGATCTGCTGCTGTATGCAAGCTGGAGACTCAGGAATGCCAGAAGAATGGTTTGAAGCCTCAGAAGCAGAGATCATGATGTAGATTCCAGTCAGAGTCTGATGATCTGTGAACCAGAAGCATAAAGGCCAGGAGAAAATCTATGTCCTGGCTCAAGCTTTCAGGCAGAGGGAGACCAAACCTAATCTTCCTCTGTGGTTGTTGTTTTAATCAAGCTTTTCCTCTGTGGTTGTTGTTTTAATCAAGCTTCCAGTGGATTGCATGATGCCCACTCACCTTGGATCGGGCAATCTGCTTTACCTGAATCCAAATGCTTTTCTTGTAACCATTTCTTGAATGCTTGAAACTCCTCTTAAACTTCCTCCAAGACACACTGAGACATGTTTCATCAGATATAAGGCCATCCCACAAACCAATCAAGTTAATACACAAAATTAACCATCACAGATGACTCAATTCCCAAGCAAAGCTTTAAGGGGTTCCTATTAGTCCTAAATACTGACCCTGTACAACAACAACAACAAAATTTAAATAGCAAAAATGCACTGTTAACACTGGCATGAATAGTAGATTATATCAAAGAGATTTTTAAAACTGTCATGAGGCATTTTTTTTAAATTAAGCTTTGCTTAAAACATTCAAGACATAGAAATGTATACTGATGGAAGAGAGTTGTTTCTTTTCTTTTTTTTTTTTTTTTCTTTTTCTTTCGATGGAGTCTCTGTCAGAGTAGGAGCGTTGTCATCTTGGACAAATAACACGGCTTTAAGTTCTAGCTCCCTTTTTAGCCCCATGCATTTCAAGGAAATCACTTCCCTTCTAACAATAAGCAGGCAGAAAAAACAGTCAGTAAAACAGATAGGACAGCTCAGGCATAGAGAGAGGTAGGGGAAAAGCCTTTTGAGTAACTGCGAAACTTCACCCTCATACAATGGGCTCCAGTAAAATGGTGGGTCTTAATAAGCACATTCCTTTCCCTTTATGTACACTAAGATAGGAAAGCTAAAAGCAGATTCGTGGGGTATGCTTGCAGCTGCAGGAAGATACATGGGAATAGATACACAACTCTCCCTCTCAGATAAGAACAGCAGAGAGACACAGAAGCAGTCCAAGGCTCTGATAAATGCTCCCACCTGGAATTCTTAAAAGTTCTAAGTCTGTAAGAAGTGTGCCTCTAACCTAACTTGGTCCGAAGGTTCTTCTCAAGTTTGTTTTCTCTAAAATAAAACTGTCTTGACTGGTGAGTCACCTTTCATGTTTCTTTCCTCTTTCTGTAATTCTTAGTCTCGCTCTGTTGCCCAGGCTATAGTGCAGTGGCATGATTTTGGCTCACTGCAACATTTGCCTCCTGGGTTCAAGCGATTCTCCTGCTTTAGCCTCCTGAGGAGCTGGGAGTACAGGTGCACAACACCACATCTGGCTAATTTTTGTATTATTAGTAGAGACAGGGTTTCACTATGTTGCCCAGGCTGGTCTTGAATGCCTAGCCTCAAATGATCAGCCTGCCTTGGCTTCTGAAAGTGTTGGATTTACAGGTGTGAACCACTACGCCTGGTCTGCTGGTTGTTTCTTAATACTCCCTTTGCCGAATGCATCTTTCATGGGTTTATCTGTATTCTGTGTACTATCACATTTCATTCTCTTTCTTTCTTTCTTTCTTTCTTTCTTTCTTTCTTTCTTTCTTTCTTTCTTTCTTTCTTTCTTTCTTTCTTTCTTTCTTTCCTTCCTTCCTTCCTTCCTTCCTTCCTTCCTTCCTTCCTTCCTTCCTTCCTTCCTTCCTTCCTTCCTTCCTTCCTTCCTTCCTTCTTTTTTTTTGCCTTTAAAATCTTAGATTCTCCAAAATGGTATTATGCTTTCTCTCTCCTCTGAACAAAAAGACATACTATTTTTTCTACTCTTTTGGTATTTGTTATCCTACTATACCATGAGAACTTCTTTCTCATACTGATACTTTCATTGACCTTTTCCTATTTTCTCTCAGGAAAGTAGCATAGAAAGCATACTTTGCTCTTGCAAGCAGCAATTCCCATGAGGGCAGAGATTACTTTCTGGCATGTGCCATTTTTTCCTAAGTAATTCATTAAGGATGTATTAGACTCACTAAGGTTGACTTTAATAGTTCCACATGTTGCTATGCTACTTTGAATACATGTGCCCCTACTTGGCTACATAGTTTTCTTACTGTTATATACTATTTGTACCTATTTATGGGGCACATGTGATATTTTGTTCCATGCATAGGATGTGTAATGATCAAGTCAGGGTATTTGTGGTATCTATCACATTGAACGTTTATTATTTTTTGTGTTGGGAATGTTTCAAATCTTTTCTTCTAGCTATTTGAAATATGGACTAGAATTGTTGCTAACTATAGTCACTCTGCTGTGCTGTGGAACACTAGCACATGTTACTTCTATCTAACTGTGTGTTTGTGCCCATCCACCAGCCTCTCTTCATCCCTCACCATTCCCAGCCTCTGGTAATCTTCATTCTACCCTCTACTTGCAAGAGGTCAACTTTTTTCAGCTCCCACATATGAATAAGAATATGCAATATTTGTCTTTCTGTGCCTAGCTTATTTTCTTTACCATAATGATCCGCAGGTCCACCCAACTTTCTGCAGTGACAACATTTCTTTATGTTTAAATGCTGAGTAGCATTCTGTTGAGTATATATACCCCATTTTCCTTATCCATGTATCTGTTGGTGGACTCTTAGTTGATTCAATCTCTTTATTATTGTGAATAGTGCTGCAATAAACATGTGAGTGAAGTTATCTCTTTGAAGTGCTGACTTCTTTATCTTTGAGTAAATACCCAGTAGTGGATTTGCTGGATTATATGGTAGTTCGATGTTTAGTTTTCTGAGAAAAATTCATGATGTTTTCAATAATGGCTGCACTATCTGCTAGCACATTGATAAAGAGCATATATTTTGTAGCAAGAATGTGTTTATTTTAGTGTCAATTTCTATCATAAATTGTTTAGGCCAAAAGAGAAATGAAGTGAAATGTATATGTCTTGCTTCCATTCTTCCATAAATAGTGAAAAATATTCATTTCAGGAGAATGAAGCAAAGAGAAACAAAACCACTCCATATTTATTCACAGACAGCCCACGGTATATGATTTTGTCCAGAGTTATAGAAAACTTCAGCATGGACAGTGAGATGCCGCTTAGCCAGCAAGCAACCTTCCCTTACAGCTATCCAACCCAGGGTCTGGCCACTCCTCACCAGGATTTGAAGACACATGTCTTGCTTGATTGCTGTTAAAACTGACTTAAGCTACCAAATCCACTTGGTTAAACCCCACATACCCTCCCATGATTTCTCAATAATGTTTAAGGGATTATTGTTGGCTACTGAGAGAGTTTTCTGAAATGCTTTCCAGCTACTTTTCTGAAGAATACAAAACACCCTACAAATTCACCAGGAAAAATCACCAAGACATAAGGAACTCTAGTAGTCTTTGACCAAAGGTATGTATAACTTGGTTGAATTCATGTTCATCTTGCCAGAATCTTTTTCTAGATATCCAACCTCCAAAATAACTCACAATTCTAAGGCAGCAAAACAAGGTGGTTCTAAATGGTTGAGACCAGTAGCTTTAGGTAAAAGGGCATCTCAAACCACAGTAACAGGAACCTTCCCACAGAACCTCTATAGGAGCACCTGTCCCTTCCATTAATATAAAAGGAATCTTTTCTTATTCCAATTTTGTGTCCAAAATATCATCCAGTTATTTCACAAATGCATTTATTCACCTCTTCAATACGAGGTATTTTCTCTTATCCTTCATGCTTTTTCTTTTTCTTTTCTATTTTTTTTTTAAATCACAATGTACACAGCTCATATTAGTTCAGTGTTTACACATCATTTATTATTCAGGACAATGCCATACATTTTTGATTAGTGATTTCCCTTTTCTTTTATTCACACTCTCACTTTGAGCTTTTTTTTTTTTTTTAAAACATATTAGTCATTTTCTGATGTTTCCCCTGAGGTTTAAACTTCATTTTCCAATTCTTATTTGCTAGGATTTCATTTTCTGCTGGTTTAGCTTCCCTTAAATCATAGAATAATGTTTAATTTTTAAAACCTGACCTGTTTTTATGATTTCTTCTATCTCACTTGCTTAGTTGTATGCTTTCTTAGAGTAATACACCTTCGGCTGGATTTTGCAGAAAAGGAGCAACTAGCTGGATTATTAGGAAGTAGAATCCTTTCTATCAAAAACCAAAATTTAAAGGAAGTGATTCACATGCGGCAAGAATTGCAACTTACACAATTACTTGACACAGTAAAACATTGGGAAATGTGTCTAATGTATATCCCAGGAGCATTTCCCAATGCATATAAATGAGTTTAGGGACCAGACTCCACTTACATTTCTATTTTATTTATTTATTTTTTAATGATTATGCTCCTCAGTTCTGGTGAACACTCAATTAACTTACCTGGAAGGTAAAGATCTTACCTGGATTAGTTGTTGAAGGTGCTGCAGCATTAACCCTGGTTTTCAGCAACAGGTGATGCTCTCTTTCATGAACTTTGTTCCCAGATGACATGAATTCTGCTCCTTTTTTTCTTTTTTTTTTTTGGTAAGGCTGTGTTTGCTATATTTTTAAAATTTATTTTATTTTATTATTATTTACTTATTTCAACAGCCTTTGGGGTACACATGGTTTTTGGTTACATGGATGAATTATATAGTGGTGAAGTCTGAGATTTTAGTGCACCTGTCACCTAAATAGCGTACATTGTAGCCGATATATAGTTTTTTATCCTTCACCCCCCTCACTTTTTTAGTTATGGTCTTCCTTTTTTCAATCAAATCTGGCAACTGGATCCGTGTCACACACACCTTCATTTGAAACTCTAAACTCTCTCATCTGCCAGGCGCTGCAGTAATTCATCATGTTGAGAAGATGGGATAGTGATATTTAATTGATATCCACAAGAATCACTTAACTGACTCCACAATCTTCGATAGACTTTCCATTTTGTTCTTTTTTCAGGGGGCAGGAGAGTGATATTTTTCTTCGTATTCTTTTTATATATTTATTTTCTTCCAACTTTTATTTTAGGTTCAGGGTTACATGTGCAGGTTTGTTTTATGGGTAAATTGAGTGTCAGAGGAATTTGGTGTACAAATTATTTCTCCAGGCAGGTAATTAGCATAGTATTCAATGGATGGTTTTTCAATCTTCTCCCTCCTCCCACCTCCCACCTCTCACCCTCAAGTAAGCCCCAGAACTTATTGCTCTCTTTTTTGTTTCCATATGTGCTCAATGTTTAGCTCCCACTTACAGTTAAAAACGTGGCATCTGTTTTTCTGTTTCTGTGTTAGTTTACTTAAGATATTGACCACCAGCTGCATTCATGTTGCTGCAAAGAACATGATTTTGTTCTTTTTTTATGGTTGCATAGTATTACATGATGCATGTGTACCACATTTTCTTTATCCAGGCTACCATTGACGGACATCTAGGTTGATTCCATGTCCTTACTAGGGTGAATTGTGTTGCAATGAGTGTACATATGCATATGTCTTTTTGATAGAATGATTTATACTCATTTGGGTATGTACCCAGTAATGAGATTGCTAGGTCAAACAATAGTTCTATTTTAAGTCCTTTGAGAAATCTCCAAACTGCTTTCCACAGTGGCTGCTGGTGGGAATGTAAACTCATTCAGCTATTATATTATTTATATCTTCATATAGTATGTCTGCAAATTACTCATAGTTCTTTAAATAAATTGTTTATTGTCTGCCTTTCCAACTCATTCATAATTTCCATGAAAGGGACAAAATAAGTTTCTTCATCTGTCACTGTCCTCCATCACCCCAGGATGAGGCTGTCTAGTTGCAGAAAAACAAGCTCAGGGCTCCCACTGGTTCTACATTATGGTGAGTTATATAATTATTCCACATATATTATAATGTAACAATAATAGAAATAAAGTGCACAATAAATGTAATGTGCTTGAATTACCCCCAAACCATCTCTAACCCTCCCCTGGCCCATGGGAAAATTGTCTTCCACAAAATCAGCCCTTGGTGCCAAAAAGGCTGGTGACCCCTGATCTAGATGAAATAGATAAATTCCTTAAAAAGACTTAATGAACCAAATCTCACCCAAGGAAGAATACTTAATAGAACACACCTATTCAATAAATTAAATCAATAATTAATGCCTTCCAAAAATTATAATCAGATTTCCTGACTTCTTGTGGCCCCTAACTGGGTTTGAATTTGGGAGGGGTTTAGGATGCTTAATGAATGAACAGAAATAATATAATGCAAAAATATTTTGTGGAAGCAAGGAGGGCACTGTATAGCAGCAGCCAAAACGGAGTCATGGACCTATGAAACTATGCAAAGAGGGAAACAGGATAAAGTGAAGACACAGCTTAAAAAGGGAAACTCTGAAAAATACAATGAGACAAGAAATGCAATAGGAATTTTAGCAAATGCAAAAATGGGACACCTAGTTAGATTTGAATTTCACTAAACAATGAATAGTATAGTATGTTCTAAATAATACTTGGTACTTATTCTTCCTAAGAATATGTTTGTTCTTTATCTGAAATTCAAACTTAATTGGGTGACTCTACATTTTTCTGGCAATGGTTGTATTTCTCTTTCCAAGCAATTGAAGCAAGGGTGAGGCAAATTTTATTCTGAAGTTCAGTGTCTGGGGAAGAGGACTGAGGGATGAAGGAAAGAGGTAAGAGAGGCTGTGGAGAAACATGATGCTTGCTGGCTGCCATGTTTGTATTTTTGATTGAGATCAGCTCATTCATTATTTGAGTGGGAAATTTGTTTTAGTAAGGTGAGGATCCTCAGACAAGTAAAACAAGTTTAAATAATAGTCCTGGCATACACAAGTGAAATTCCAAGAAGATTCCTCAAATCACCAGGAGTCCTGGATTATGAAATCCATGGGTTAACATGACTATGTGAATGTCTCATAGAATCTCAGTTCAATTCAGCAAATGTTTATAAAGACCTCCTCTTTCATTACTCTCTACATGCTTTTCAGAGAGAAGATAAATATGCATTTCTTAATCTTTAAAAAAAGAAAAGGAAAAAATAAGTGAGAGAAAAACTGACAACCTAGTGGGAAGAAAGCTGCAAAAACAGATAGTCAATAGAATATGGTGATATTTCCTTTGTAGGCACTTGCAACAGGAGGCTTTCATATAGCAAAGTCATTCGTTGTGAAGACTGAACATGGAAGACTATAAACCGTGGAATGTGTCTGCTTTCCCTGCCTTCACATATGCTCTTTTGAAGTTCTCTGTCCAGTCTCTGAATAATCACATGAGGCCAAGTTCTTAGCTTTCTGGTGGCAATAATAATAATGGCCAGTCCTGATTGCCTAGTTTAAAAAATTCAACCTCATATCCAATTTAACACCCCCTAATTTCCCTTCCTAATTCTGAGCTGACTCACTTGCGGTGCTGGGGTGGGGAGATTAAAAAGGGGAGATAAATACATGGAATCTCTCACTGATCCACAACACTGTCCTCTTCCCTTGGCTCATAGAGGCTATTGAGGCACTTGGTATGGCGGCTCTTGCATGAGACACATTGGGGAGTTTTGGGGAAGGCCAAACCACACACTGTCTCCAGTGATCATGACAAATAGGATACCCAGACTTTCTTGTCACTTGAAATAGCCAAAGGGCAGCTTGCTCTATTGCTACCTGGTTTCACTCTTTCTTCACCTGGAAACTCTCCCTAGTTCCATACCTCCTGGCTTGTATTAGTAGGAGTACTCCAGAGAAATACAGACATAGAGCCAATAAAATATACACATATATATATACACATATATATCTTTACACACACACATATATATGCGCATATATATATGGGTTTAGGTGTATATATATCGGTTTATATATATGAGCATATATATGAGTTTATATACATATGAATATATACGTGGGTATATATGAGGATATATATGTTGGGCTGTATACATATGAGTATATATATAAAATACACATGGGATATATATATCATACATAGATATATGTACAGTTACATATATATATGGGTATGGGAGTGCATATATACGTGTGTGTGTATATTTATAATGTCTGAATTCTTATTGGTGAATAGTCACTGGACCATATATATAGAGAGACCTAGATGATAGATATGATAACTGTATCACATGTATACATATATAAAAATATCTTCATATATATGTTTTTATATATCTTATTGGTTCTATAATACAGATTTAGACATATATAAAGAGAGTTGGCCTTTGGTATCTGTGCATGATTGATTTCAGGATCCTTCAAGGATACCAAAATCAATGACTACACAAATACTTCCTATGAAATGGTGTCGTATTTGCATGTAACTACACACATTCTCCAGCATACTTTAAATCATTTCCATATTACTTATGATCCCTGATACATGTAAATGATATGCAAGTAAGCATTATACTTCATTTTAAAATTTATTATTGTTCTAATTGTTGTAGTGCTATTATTTTTTAAAATGGATTTAAAACACGGTTGGTTGAACCCATTATGCAGAGCCCACAGATAAAGAGGTCCCACTGTATTTGTTTTGTTTGTTTCTTGAGACAGAGTCCCAGTCTGTTGCTCAGGCTGAAGTGCAGTGTCACGATCTCAGCTCACTGCAACCTCCATCCCCCAGGTTCATGTGATTCTCATGCCTTAGTGTCCTGAGTAGCTGAGATTACAGACAGGTGCCACCATGTCCGGCTAATTTTTTGGGGGGTTTTAGTAGAGAGGAGGTTTCACCATGGTGAGCAGGCTGGTCTCTAACCCCTGGTCTCAAGTAATCCTCCTACCTTAGCATCCCAAAATGTTGAGACTACAGGTGTGAGTCACTGCACCCAGTCAAGGTCTAGCTGTATTTAATATACAGGTAGATGATATCTCTATATACCTACGTAACTATCTGCCTATCTATCTATCTATCTATCTATCTATCTATCTATCTATCTATCTATCTATCATCTATGTATTAATAGATTTATTATGAGAAATCGGGCTACACAATTATGAGCTGAGAAGTCCCATGATCTGCCTTCCGCAAGTTGGAAACTCAAGAAAATCTCTGGTATAATCTGAACCAAGACTAAACACCAGAAAAGCCATGAGAACCAAGTGAAAATCTTAGCTCAAGGGTGGCAGCAGCCTCATGTCCTAGCTCAGGCAGGTAGTCAAGGAGCGAAAAGAGAAAACTACTTCTTCTTCTGCCTTTTTGTTTTACTGAGACCCTCAACAGATTGGCTATTTCCCACCCACATTGGAAGAGGTCATCTACATTATCAATTCCATAGATGCACATGCCAATCTCATCCAGAAACACACTCACAGACACACCCATAATCATAAGCACCCTGTGGCCCAGTCAAGTTGACATAAAATTTACCATCACAGTGCCCTGCAAGGGAAAGACATAAGATATGCTGATGCATACATAGGCAGGTGCTTCACAAGAAATGAGATATCATTCTCCTTCCTTTGATGTGGAGTTCTCCAAATTATCTGATTATCTTCTGCCTCTCTTACTTGGTTTGGGAAGGGAAGGATGGTATCCATTTTGGTGCAGAAGGAAAAGTCGTAGTTCTCCTTACCAAACCAAGGTCTATACCTCGTCATCTTCTCTCCAAATCTGTTGCACTTTATTTATGTATTTATTTTATTTTATTTTTTTAAAAAAATTTCTTTAAAGACACAGTCTCATTCTGTCACCTGGGCTGGAGTGCACAATCATAGCTCACTGCAACCTCAAACTCCTGAGCTCAATCTCCCACGTTAGCCTCCTGAGTTGCTAAGACCACAGATGCATACCAGAGAAACTGGTTAATTTTTTGTTCGTTTGTTTGTTTTTGGTAGAAAATAGAGTCTCACTATGTTGTCCAGGGAGGTCTTGAACTCCTAACTTCAAGAAATTCCCCTGCCTCAGCTTCCTAAGCTGCTGGGGTTACAGGCAGGAGCCATTGCACTTGGCTCTCTGTTGCATTTTTAACTTGGGGCAGAAACAGTAGTAATGAGTGAAGTACAGGCTTTCAGGGGATAACCATTTCTCAACTCTGTGCCAAGAACAAATGTTTGAATTGGTTTAAAAGGATAATGACATAATTTGATATGTACTGTGGTAAATCTATCTTGATCTTCTGTGATGTTTTCTTTCCCATTTTTGGTCTGTTTTAGAGTGAATAGGATGTTCTGTACTAGCCTATCAGATGTAAGCAATACATTTTAGATTAAATTGGAGAAACAACTTATATCTTAGCAAAATTGTCTCTTCCTCTTCATGAAAATGGTTTAACACTTTATCTTTTTCACATTTATTTGTATATTATTTGTATTAAGTTCTCGTGGAGGCTAATTTTTAAATGCCACATATTTAGTGACTTAAAACAACAGAAATTATTATCTCAGAACTTTGGAGGCCACATGTCCAAAATCAAGGTGTGAGCAGGGCTGTGCCCCCTCTGGAGGCCCCAGGGAATGATTCTTCCTTCCTCTTCCAGGTCTGGGTGGTTCAGGTGTTCCTTGGCTTGTGGCCAAGTCTCCCCTATCTCTGCTTCCGTCTCCAGGTAGCCTTTTCTCTTTTGTCTTTCAAAAGGACACCTGTCATTGGATCTAGGGCCCACCTAGATGATCCAAGTTAATCTCATCCTCAGATCCTCACCATAATTGCATCTTCAAAGACGTTTTCTCAAATAAGCTCATATTCACAGGCTCCCGAGATTATGATAGGGACATATCTTTTGGGGAGACACCATACTGCAGCCTTCAACAATGCTTCCTGACTTTCTTTTAAATTGTGTGTTTATTTTCTGTGTGTGCTCCATTCACCGAACTGATGACACAAATATTCTAAACAGCTTTTGGCCCTCAAATAAGCTAGCTTTCTGTACTCTTATGCCTAGTGGTACCAGGCTGGTGGAGGGAAGTTCCCAAAGCCTCACTGCTTGACAGCCACTCCAACCTGGGCTGCAGGGCAGCTTGCCATGACAGCTTTGGGCACTCTCTGTCCCAAGCAGCTGTTGCCTCATAGTTTTTAGCTGTCTTAGCTTCCTCCTACTCTGTCAGTCTGTTTCCCTACTTTTCTGAGCAGATGTAAAATAAATTTTTAAAAAAGTTACTCTCAGATGCAGAGCATGCATACTTACCAGGGCTCATTTTCTTAGCCCCCACCTACAGCGTTATAGTTAGGGTCAAATTATCTCTCACGATATACAGCACTGCTGGAAGCTTACCAACTGATTCTGGAACCTGCACCTTCTCCCTGGATGTAGATAAACAGAACCAGGTGTGCAGAAACAGGTGAGAGATGCTTTGGGCTGAGGACAGACCAGTGTTACGCTCTGGAGAGTTGGAAAATTTCTGTACATTTTATTTATTCGGGAGTTTGTTGATATTTGTATGTTTATTCTGGCGCTATTCACAATAGCAAAGACTTGGAATCAACCCAAATGTCCATCAGTGACAGACTGGATTAAGAAAATGTGGAACATACACACCATGGAATACTATGCAGCCATAAAAAAGGATGAGTTCATGTCCTTTGTAGGGACATGGATGCAGCTAGAAACCATCATTCTGAGCAAACTATCCCAAGAACAGAAAACCAAATACCGCATGTTCTCACTTATAGGTGGGAATTGAACAATGAGATCACTTGGACACAGGACGGGGAGCATCACACACCGGGTTCTATTGTGGGGAGAGGGTAGGGGGGATGGATAGGATTAGGAGATATACGTAATGTAAATGATAAGTTAATGTGTGCAGCACACCAACAGGGCACATGTACGCATATGTAACAAACCTGCACGGTGTGCACATGTACCCTAGAATTTAAAGTATGAAAAAATATAAAAAAGAATGCTTGTGATTTTTGCACATTGATTTTGTATCCTGAGACTTTGCTGAAGTTGCTTATCAACTTAAGGAGATTTTGGGCTGAGACAATGGGGTTTTCTAGATATACAATCATGTCATCTGCAAAAGGGGACAATTTGACTTCTTCTTTTCTTAACTGAACACCCTTTATTTATTTCTCTTGCCTGATTGCCATAGCCAGAACTTCCAACACTGTGTTGCATAGGAGTGGTGAGAGAGGGCATCCCTGTCTTGTGCCACTACTGCGGATATACCCAAAGGATGATAAATCATGCTGCTATAAAGACACATGCACACGTATGTTTATTGTGAAACTATTCACAGTAGCAAAGACTTGCAATCAACCCAAATATCCATCAGTGACAGACTGGATGAAGAGAATGTGGCACATATACACCATGGAATACTATGCAGCCATCAAAAAGGATGAGTTTGTGTCCTTTGTAGGGACATGGATGCAGCTGGAAACCATCATTCTTAGCAAACTATCACAAGAACAGAAAACCAAACACCGCATGTTCTCACTCATAGGTGGGAACTGAACAATGAGATCACTTGGACTCGGGAAGGGGAACATCACACACCGGGGCCTATCACGGGGAGGGGTGGGGGGAGGGATTGCATTAGGAGTTATACCTAATGTTAATGATGAGTTAATGGGTGCAGCTCACCAACATGGCACATGTATACATACGTAACAAACCTGCACATTGTGCACATGTACCCTAGAACTAAAATTATATAAAAAAATAAAAAATAGAAATAAAAATAAATTAAAAAAAGAACTGCTATCTTCATTAAAAAGAAAAAGAAAGAAAGAAAGAAAGAAAGAAAGAAAGAAAGAAAGAAAGAAAGAAAGAAAGAAAGAAAGAAAGAAAGAAAAAAGTAAAAGCAGCAAATGCTTTTTGCCAAAAAATCATTTTGCCAAATGTTATGGTGCTAGTAATGAAAGAGCCAGGTGGCAAGGGCTTCTGGCAGAGCCTCTGGCCAACCTGTGCCCTGGAAGCACTCACAGTGGGGTGGAGACACAGAAGTTTGCAGGGGTTGCAGTGGGGAGGAGCTAGGCCCTGCGCTTTCCTGGATGGTACCTGGACTTCACGCTGTAAGGTAGGAAGCACACTAGAGGACTTCTGGCCTTGTGGAGAGTACCTATTTCCCACTTTTTTTTTTTTTTTTTTTTTCCTTTTCACCCAATAAAACCCTGCTTCATTCACTCTTCAAATGGTCTGTGAGCATAAAGTTTCATGGCTTTGTGACATGGCTTTAGCTGAACTAAGGAAAAGTCCCACAACAATAACATGGAAGAGTTTCTGTAAAAATGTGCAGAGATGGTTAAGATATGTATAAAATGAAAGTATACTGATTGATACAGATATCCTATAGTTAACACAAAACTTACCCCAGATGTTTTGTGGAAGTTCAAGTTAGAGTTGTAGGGAAGGTATGGAAATACATGTCAATTGGAAATGACCCTAATAATGATAGAAATCGTGTATCTACCAGAAAAAGGCAAAGAAGTGATGGTGAGCGGCAAGGATGAATCTTTTATTTTATAATAGAATGTAATTTAAACGTAGAACTCTTGAAATTCATAGAAATGTACACAGAAAATAATCAGCATTATCTTAACAGTCTAAAAATAACTAATATTAATTATTATACAATTTAACGATGTGATGCCTAGTCCGTTTTCCTCCTGCTAAATGTATTTTAAGTGGTGTGATTGAGTAACTAAAGGGAATGGTGTCATTTAAGGTACTTCAAAGCCAATAGTAAAAAAGATATTTAAAATGAAAGACAAATATAGTTTAAAAATTAACTTAATATCCAGTGTTTGTGTGTGTATGTTTGTATGAAAATCTGAACACCAGTAAAATAAAAGAGTGTGATGTGATTTGCATGGGAAATTCAAAAATAATTTGAATAGGAAATTAAATAGGACTTCACCTTCCCCTTGAAAACATGTTTTGAAGGCAAATTGTTAATGATTTGGTCCTACAAGTGCCCTTCAGGGAAATTCTATTTGCTTTACAAGGTATTGAACATGATTCGATTTAATCACTCTCTGAAAAGGACAATTGCTTATAAAAACATACTTTGGAAATGATCATTTAGAGGCTGATATTTAATAAAATAATAATATTTCACTTTTCCTGTGAGCCTACTGCCATATCATGTATATAAATAAGCATTATTCACAGTGTGAGTTTTTTTAAAATAATATTTCCCCTTTCCTGTAAGCGTATTGCCATATCGTGTGTGTGTGTATACACACACGCACACACACACACACATATACATACACACATATATATATTTATTTATTTTGAGACAGAGTCTCACTCTGTCACCCAGTCTGGAGTGTAGTGGCACAATCTCGGCTTACTACAACCTCCTCCTCCTGAGTTCAAGTGATTCTCCTGCCTCAGCCTCCTGAGTAACTGGGATTGCAGGAGTGCACCACCATGCCCAGCTAATTTTTGTATTTTTTTTAGTCGAGACGGGGTTTCGCCATGTTGGCCAGGCTGGTCACAAACTCCTGATCTCGGGTGATCCACCCTCCTTGGCCTCTCAAAGTGGTAATCCAGGCATGAGCCAACATGCCTGGCCATTTATTTATATTTTTATATTTATAATTAAGTAAACTTTTCTTGTCTAATGATTTTTTCCCTTGAGAGAACTATCCTCCTAAAAATTAATATAATGACAAAATTTGTTTCCATTTTTTGATGATAACAGGACTTCAAATCATATGACCATAATACAAGCACAGATAAGATATGATATATGGTGTGTCTGAAATTCTCTCTCATTTTTGCATTTAAGGGCTTCAAAGGTATACTACAGAAATATGGTCTCAATCCCACATGTCCTTATTCCTGATAAAACTGACGAGCATAGAAGCTATCCCTATTAGAATGTCCTTTGTTAAAATAATAAGATATATGCTCAATTAAAATGTGCCAGGCATAATCATAAGCATTTAACATGTATTATTATGTCGTTTATTGGCCACAGGTTGAGGAAAAAAATCCATTATTTTCCCTATTTTACAGCTGAGGAAACCGAGGCATAGCAAAATTAAGTAGGGTGTCTGTTCACATGGGTAGTAAAAGGTGGAGCAGAGAGGTAAACTCAATTTATGCTACTCCAGTTTCTTTGCTTTTAAATTCCTATATTTAGACCCAAACATATGCTCAGCACTGTACATAAAATAGTGCATGTGATAGGCGTGTATTATCTTTAATATAGATATGCATGTACAAGATGGAGATGCAGGAAGTCAAAATCATTATATTGCTTGTCTCCGAGCCAGGAAGCCATGCCTGCACCTGAATGTAATTGCCTTTGGAAGCCCATGGTCTTTCCTTGATGCCACATTTTCTCCATATGAACGGATGTGAACATCACAGAGAGCTCTTACCAAGATCTGCAGACATTGACACAAAACACTTCACAATGGTGGAAATGGGCTTTCAGACATTAAGCTACTCATTTGCTTTTGTACAATTCCCTTCATGAGCAAGAACATTCATTTACAAAGCAGCTCATTTAGCTATGTCACTGGAGCAAAAATAATGTGCATAGAGCTGATAAAGATGTTCTCTTTGACCCTGTTCTCAAGTTCAGGCTACTCAACCTTGCAGATATGAGCTCAGGACTGAGCACATAGGACTATATAGAGTTTTAGGATGTCTGATATAGTTCTCTTTTCCTCTCACCTTTTCGTGGACCTGTCAGTCTTTCATAAGGTCTTAACAATGGTCACTTTTTCCGATTATGAGAGAGAAAAGGACTACATTTTGTAACATAATACTGCCAAAAAATTGAACAGCATTTTAACACAAGACAGAGAGACTCACTTGGCTGTGTTTACAATTAATTTTCAGCTGGACAATGGAGACTGGTGTTATATGCCATATTTAGAAGTTAGTCCTTTATGCTCTCATAATTTTATTCCTAATATAACTGAAGACGTGGGATTTAGTAGCAGTGGGAATTATAGCCTCCCTCAAGAGGGTACAGAAAGTCATTGTTTAACATTTACTCTGTATGTTAAATAATAATTTCACACTAAGAAAGTCTATTTATGAGGTGGAACAGAAGGGCAGTGTGCATGTAGCTTACCGAGCAACAAAGTAGTTACTGTGGTAACAATATTATTAAACAAATTAAACTGAATGTACTTAGACAGACAGAGGGATCAAACATATACAAATAAAATATCCCATAAACAGGAAGATTTTGCTGTATTCTTGTTTCTGCTCAAGAGTCTGTGTTGATGAGCAGAATTACAAAAGGTCAACCAAACTGGTTGTGTAATAATAAAATTCAAGTAAATGATTTGGCCACAAAGGTCTTCCGTGAGCTGCACTTAGAGTATGAATACTATCACGCTACAGAGGAGGACAAAAATTACATAACTAAAAGGTTAAAGTAAAGAAGATGTAATAGATTTCTGTGTCTTCCTTCTACAAATACCATTGGCGGGAAGAAAAGGTCTGTGGAGAGGAATGTGAGAATAACAGATTTATGGAAAGGTCAATGGTACACTGAGAGAAGCTTTGTAGAGCGCCCAGAAATGTTTCCTTCCGGCAAAAGGAAACCAACCATAGCTATCCATCAATACCCCGATCCAGTGTGTACAGACCACATTCACAAGTGGATGTGGGCACAAGCTCCTGACTAATTTTGTCATAAAGCTACACTGTTAGCCTATGAGAATATGTTTTTCCTAAAATGTTTACCTCTGTAAATTAAGTACTCATTCAATAGTTTCAAACTTGTCTAAAATTATGCAAATGTTTGGTTATATTTTTATACTGAAGGTCATTCTATTGGGTCAAATGGTCCCCCCCACAAATACACACACACACACATACACACACACACACACCCACACACATATACACACTCTGAACCTATAAAAGTGGCCACATTTGGAAACAAGATTTTTGCAGACATAATCAAATTAATATGCTATCATCCTGGATCAGGGTGACCCTAAATCCAATGGCCAGGATACTTCTAAGAGACAGAAGAGGAGACACAGATACAGAGGGAAAGTCTACCTGGAGATGGAGCCAGAGACTGGAGGGATGCAGCCACAAGCCTGGGATACCTGGAGCCCTCAGGAGCTGGGAGAGGCAGGAAGGATTCTCTCCTAGGGCCTCCAGTGTGAGTGCAGCCCTGAGACACCTTAATTTCTGACTTTTGGTCTCCAGAATGTTTGACCTTTTTTAAATTTTAATTTCAGTTTTTAATCCCACTCAGTTTGTGATGTATTGTTATTGCAGCCCTGGGAAATGAAGACAGTTCTTGATAGAACGCTGGACCAATATAATAATGAATGACTTGGAGTCTGATTAAGAAATAGAAGTTTTTCAGCAGGTACAAATTGATATAGGATTAAAATTGTTTCTTTTCCTGCCTTGGTGTTCCCTTTGGAAATATATTCAGGCAAATGCATTTGTCTGAATTAGATACATTTCTAATAACTGATCTTTCCTGTGGGGGTGTTATGAGCATTCAAATTCACATTTCTTGAGTCCCCCCTGTGAAAACATAGTAAACAATTAGCCAAGAGATCTGGGAATAATATCGCAAAATCATCACTGAATCTCTAAAGCCCCCTTAGAATGTGAAACTGAAAGTGGCATTGGGCATTGAAACCAATTTAATTGGGAAAGCAGCAATTCTCAAATTATTGGTTGCTTAAGAGTCACTTGTACAATGCATTTAAAAGCAAACTATCACAGGGACTGAAAACCAAGCTCCGCATGTTCTCACTCATAGGTTGGAATGACAATGAGAACACATGGACACAGGGTGGGGAACATCACAGGGCGGGGAAGTTCACACACTGGGGTCTATCAAGGGATAGGGGCCTGGGGGAGGGATAGCATTAGGAGAAATACCTAATGTAAATGATGAGTTGATGGGTGCAGCAAACCAACATGGCACATGTATACCTATGTATCAAAACTGCACATTTTTTGTGCACATGTACCCTAGAACTTTAAATATAGAAAAAAAATTGCAGATTCTGAATCTGCACGGTGATTCTCATTCTGTAAGTCTGCGGTGGTTCCCAATACCTGCATCTACGTAAGATGGGGGTGGTCCCAAAGAAGCCAGTCCAATAGGATATGATTCTAGAGCCATTTCATGCTTATATCCCCATCCTGACACTTCATTACAGCTCCTAGGAAAGTTAACCATAACCCCTGGGCCTCAGTTTCCTCATCTGCAAAATAAGAAAAATATTAATACTAACACCTTGCATTGATACCAAGCTTATATGAAATTTGAAAACGTACATACATATCCATCTATATATAACATAAAATTATATCGACTTTATAATATAAATGTAGGGTATAATTAACATTAATATAATATTCATGTTATATATAAATATGCAAGCATATATTACAAATATGTAAATAAATGTGTATTACATATGAAAATTTTTATGAACATAATGTATATGATATATATTTCTGAGCACAGTGTGGATATCCTATTGAATCTGGCATAAACAGCACTTTTTATTTTTATTTTAATACTATTGTTTAAAGAGAACACTAGAACATCACAGAGAGCCTGTAATAAAAATCAGATTTTCTTCTTCCAATCCTGTCCTTTCAAATAACATCACCAACAAAGATACTTTATTTTACAAGCTTTATTTTTCATGCTTCATATTTTTAGAACTGCCTCATTTTTATGTGCATTACTGTTGTAAGGGAAAACAATCACGCAATGCTGCTTACTGAACATTTGGTCATACAATTTAAGACCCTGGTTCATTGTTAAGCTATGTAACTTGAGTGTGGTGTTTTCCTTCAAAGGACAGCCATGTATGAAGGAGACTATAGATGACATTATAAATATGACACTATTATTGGTGATATTTTAAAACAAATTATATTTTGAAGCCAAGTCATTTCTGAGTGATATACTCCAGCATCCTGAATTATTTCATGCACAGAAAATCAGCCTTTGCACTTTTTGTACCCTGCACATACATCTCAAAGACACTCAATCACTCTGCAATTGGAAACCATACATGAGAGCAGAGAAAATTCATAGACATTTAATATTTGTGGAGCACCCGCAGCAGATGGGATAGAGATAATCATTCGTAAGACAGACTGAACGCTGGTTCCCGGGAGAGTGCTCCTTGATGATGGAATAATGATAACTTTTCCAATAGCACTGATCCAAACATGCTTTATCTTCATCAAGGTTGTAATTAGAGCCAGGCAGGTGGCTCAAGGACTGTTTTGCCTTGGAGTGGACGGAGGCATTAGGTGGGGGATGAGATGGAGAGACCGGTCTACAAGCTATGATTATGCTGCCTGGGTTAAAATGCGTGAGAATCCACCATCATGCTGCTTGTTATAGACACATGACTGAAGAGGCCAGAATGAATCAGCCTCCATCTCCCCGTCCTGAAGATGCCTGGCCATTCATTCTGTTCAGGAGAGGAGAGAGTATCTCCTTGTACAAAGCTTCCAATCCACAGTCAATTCTGCAAGGGCCCTTCCTTTTTCTAACACTTTGCCATTTATTTTTTCCTTGCCTAGTAATTCAGTTCTACATTATCCTAGTTAAATAGAGTGACATAACTATATGGCTAGTCACGCATGGCATGACCATATGGCTAGACATGACTATGTGGCTTAAAGACAGTTATATTTTTTCCTGTATGTGTGTGTGTCTTTTTCTTTATATTATTTCAGGAGTCTAACACTCCTAGGTGCCAAGACATGCAGAAGTCATCTTTTGTCATCCTTAAAAGACGCACCATAGACAAAACTGATCTCAATGAAGGTATTTTAGAATTAAGTCTGTATGAGTCAGTGAGGGCTTCTGAAAAAACTGCCACAAACTCAGTGGCTTCCAATAGCAATTTATCATGTTTCAGTTCTGAAGGTCAGAAATCTAATATGGATCTCACTTGGCTGAAATCCAGGTATCAGGAGGACTGCACTCCCTGTAGAAAGATCTAGGAAAACCACAAAACAAAACAAAACAAAACAAAACAAAACAAAAAACTTTTTGCCTCTTCAAGATCCTGGAAGCCACCCGCATTCCTTGGATTGCTGCAAAACAACTTCAAGCTCTTTTTCTGTCATCGATTCTCGATCTTTGACTCTGACCTCCTGCCTCCCTCTTTATTTTTTTATTTTTTATTTTTTTATTTTTTTTTTAATTTTTATTTTTTTATTGTTATTATACTTTAAGTTCTAGGGTACATGTGCATAACGTGCAGGTTTGTTACATATGTATACTTGTGTCATGTTGCTGTGTGGAGCAAGATGGCCGAATAGGAACAGCTCCAGTCTCCAACTCCCAGCGTGAGCGACACAGAAGGCCTGCCTCCCTCTTATAAGAAAATGTGTGATGACTTTGAGCTCACCTGGATAATGAAGGATCATTTCCCATTTTTGGATCCATAGTTTCATACCATCTGCAAACTCATTTTGGCCGTGCAATGTAACTTAACTCACAAGCCCTGAGGCCTAGGACTTGAGCATCTCTTAGTGGGGGAAGGGGAGGTTGTTAATTTGCATATCACAGTTCTGATCTCAGAACATATAAGCAGCCACACTGGGTACTTGGAGGCTCTCGATTTAATACAGGCTTGCACAGCAAAATGGGACCAAATATTCAACAATTACACTGTGAATAAGAGCAGTAAATACTGCAAGGCTGAATTAAAACACCAAATTAGACTTCTCGCTTAACTTTGTCGGGGAGATTGCACTATTGTGGGGATATAGTTCTATGAACTAATATAAGCTAGAGTTGTAAATTTTCATACACAATGGGATTTAATTTTCATAGATATTGGGAAGGTGATCTTTATTTACATTTAAAATGATGTATGGATGAATTAATAAAATAATATAGGAATGATGGACAGGGTTATTAGAAGCAATATTCCAAGGATGATTGTCTTTGCAAATGATCATTCCGCTGTCCAGACATGGAAAATTGATGAACCTCTACTTATTGTTGTGATAAGGGTCCCACAGCACAATATATTTATAAATATTTTCCTAACTGCCTTATGGATTTAAAAATTAACAAAGCAGTATCTATCATACTGGAAGGACTGTTTTAACATTACTGCATGAAGAAGAGGTTTAGAATGGGATTTAATAGTGCATCATTCTAAGATTAAAAACATCATGACCTCCAACAATTTTACAAGTATATTAATGCATCTGTTCCTGAGCCTTAAACTGTTTTAGTGTGAAATGAGAAAGTAGTGACATCATTTCTAAGATAGTGGTAGACATTAAATGTTCTTATGACTGAACTTCTGGACACATTTATTTATTCATAAATGTTTATTGGGCACCTAATAACTATCAAGTAGCTATGTTAACTACAATGTATCAAAGGATGGAAAAAGCTGTAACACTGACCTTAAGCTGCTCAGCACATACAGGATATGCCCAGAAGTAATCAGACAAGGGCTACACTGTGTTCCCAGTCTCATGGAAGCAGTACACATGAGCTGCTCTGTGGCAAACATTTCCTGGAGTCTGTTAGTTTCTTGGAACCAACACCCAGGTGTAGATTTAGAACCAAGGTACAGCAGTGGAGGATTCAGCGAAGAAAGGTATCCTACCTTCTTAATTGAGAGACTAAGATCCTTATTACTCAAAATATGACCAAGGTATCAATTGTGTATCAGTTTTCAAGAGCTGCTGTAACAAAGATTCATCAACTATGTGGCTGAAAACAACCGATTTTTATCCTTTCTCAGTTCTGGAGACCAGAAGTCTGAAATCAAGGCCAGAAGTCTGAAATCACTTCCCCGGGAGGCTCTAGGGGAGGATCCTTCCTGCCTTTTCCAGCTCCTCGTGGCTCCAGGTGTCCCTGTGCTGGTGGCCACATCTCTCTCCATCTTCCAGTGGTCTTCCCTCTGTGCATGCCTGTATCCAACTCTCCCCTTCTTAAAAGGACGGTAGTCATTGGCTGTAGGGCTCATCCTTACTTGATGAAATCTGCAAAGGCCCTCTTTCCAAATAAGGCAATACTCACAGATATGTGAGGTTAGTACTTCAACATATCTTTCAAAATATTTGAACACAATTTAACACAGGACATGAAACATCAGCATCACCTCCAAGACTGTTAGAATTGCAGAAGCTCCAACTACATCCCAGACTGACAGAGTCAGAATATGTATTTATCAAGTTCCCCAGGAGATTCCTAGGCATAGGAATGTTTGTGGAACACTTCCCTAAAGACAAGAGAGAATAGAAACAGTTGTTTTTTTGTTTGTATGTTTGTTTGTTTGAGACAGAGTTTCACTCTATTGCCCAGGCTGGAATGCAGTGGCACCATCTCAGCTCGCTGCAGCCTCAACTGCCTGGGCTCAAGTGATCCTCCTGCCTCAGGCTCCCAAGTATCTGGGACCACAGGCATGTACTACCACACTCAACCAATTTCTTTAATTGTAGAGACAGGGTCTCACTATGTGGTCCAGGCAGGTCTTGCTCTCCTGGGTTCAAGCAATCCCCCTGGCTTGGCCTCCCAAAATACTGGAATTAGAGGCATGACCCACTGTGCCTGACCAGGACCAGTTTTAAGATATGAAAATAGCTCATATGCTTGTGCTAGTGACATGGAAGTGGAGGTTCAAGAGAGGATGTTAGTTAGAAAGCAAGATTAAGAGGCAAGGAGAGGATAAATCCTGAAAGTCACAGAGTATGTGGCTAGAGAGGGTTGACTTTTATTTGGCAGATGGGAGAACAGCACTGGGGGACTTGGCATCATGTGGATATCATGATCACAGTTGCCTTTCAAGAATGTGTGTGTGACTGTCATGGGAAAAACATGATGGGGTCAAATTGGACAAGGGGACATACATCAGCAAGATTATCCAAAGTTGTACAGCAGAGTAACAGGGGCTGCTTTGAGGCAACTGAGGTAGAAGCCAAGAGATTCAAAATATAGTTGTTTGTCTGTACGTGTGTGTGTGCACGTGTGTGCACACATTAGGAGTGACAGATTGCCTCCATGACTCTTGATGGGCAATTGAATTTGGAGAACCAAGAAGGAAAAGTGAACAACGACCTGTCATGGCAGTGAGCAAGCATACACTGAGTGTATTAGTCTGTTCTCACACTGCTCATAAAGACACACCTGAGACCGGGTAATTTATAAAGCAAAGAGGTTTAATGGACTCACAGTTCCACATGGAGGCCTTACAATCATGGTGGAAGGCAAAGGAGATACAAAGCCATCTTACATGGTGGCAGGCAGGGAAATTTCCCTTTATAAAACCATCAGATTTCATGAGACTTATTCACTACCATGAGAATAGTATGGGAGAAACCACCCCCATGATTCAATTATCTCCACTTGGCCCCATCCTTGTAATTGTAATAATGTGGGGATTATTGTAATAATGTGGTGATTTGTACAATTCAAGGTGAGATTTGGGTGGGGAGAGAGAGCCAAACAATAACAGTGAGTGACTTGCCAGCTCACTGATGAGGATATCCAAGAAGAGGAGCAACTTTGGAAGAGGTCATGGGAATGCTATTTTACAATATTTACATTCCCAGGTGTCTGTGCCACTTGAAGAAACATGAAATATACATCTGAAAATTTCAGGATTGGATCTGTTTAGAAACTCATTTTTTAGTCTGTTCATTTGGAGTCATAGAAAAGAGTAATTATGTCAGGAGAGCATTTAGAAAGAGAAGACAAAAAGTCAGAACCAGGTCAGAATCTTAGAATAAATTTTCTCGAGTGAGTGAAAAACACCACTTGTTTGCAACAATGTACGGAATCGATAAAACCGTTTGGATGCAATACATACATATCAGTTTGGGTTTGTGATATGGTTTGGCTATTTCCCCACCCATATCTCATCTTGTAGTTCCCACAATACCAACATGTTGTGGGAGGGACCTGGTGGGAGATAATCGAATCATGGGAGCGGGTCTTTTCTGTACTGTTATCTTGATAATGAATAAGTCTGATGACATCAGATAGCTTTAAAAATTGGAGTTTTCCTGCACAAGCTCTCTCTTTACCTGCTGCCATCCACTTAAGATGTGACTTGCTCCTCTTTGACCTCCACCATGATTGTGAGTCTTCCCCAGTCACATGGAACTATGAGTTCTCTGTTAAACCTCTTTCCTTTGTATATTTCCCAGTCTTGGGTATGTCTTTATCAGCAGCATGAATATGGGGTAGTACAGTTTGTGGAAGAACCAAGGGTGAATTCATTCCTGGAGATAGTAATACAACATATTTGTCACATACCTGGACTTGGGATTCAGACTCTCTGGGTTTTTCACTAGCTGTGTAATCTTGTACTTGTTATTTAATTTTATTGGCCTGTTTCCTCATTTGCAAAAATTAGGGATCATGGTCAAATCTCCTCATTAGATTGAAACAATTGTCTAACATATAGTTAAATGTATCTGAACATTTGCTGTTTTGATCATCACCATTAATATGTTATTATTATAGTTTCTTGCTGAAGGAGTGCTTTCCCTTCTGTGAGGCTGTTGTTAACACTAAGTGCCCTTTTTAGGAAAGCGGATTAGGGAAGTAACTTGTTACACTGCTGCCAACCAGTGAGCACTGTCAGCATCTTCCTGGTTGTCTCAGTTGTGGGGAGTAACCTCAAAGGGTATACTCCCTGTATGTTGGGAGCCTGAAAGCTTGGCCACCCAAGACCCCTCCTCCAAGGCCCCCCTGGAGGTCTCATACCCTCCAGGATTCACCTGGGGTTGTTTGAGGTTTTGTTGCACCAGCCCTGCAAGTCCTTTTGTCTTCTCCACCTATTTCCTATAACTTGGCTCAAGCACACCCTACACCAACCTCCAACATCTCAATGCTGCTTTATCAGCCTTCGACATGAAACAATCTGTACTTCATGCATGCTGTCAGAAATGCGTGCATTGTCTGACACGTTTATGAATTTTTTGAGAGAGAAAGCAAACAGTTGGGGTGATACTTCACAATTTTCTGACAATGAAATATGGCTCTTCTAGAAGTAGAAGAAAATGATACACTTATTATCTCATCTATTTTTGTCAAATACTTAATGGACACTACGGGTCCCATCTCAGAAGAGGTGACACTCAAATTAGCATAGCTTAAAGGCGGTATTGACAGAGTGTGTTGGTTTCCTATGGCTGCTGTAACCAATGACCCAGCCATGCATTAACTTACAGTTCTGGAGGTCAAAAATCAGAGATAGGTCTCAGGAGGCTGAAATCAGGTTCTCATCTGTACTGGTTCATTCTGGAGGCTTTAGAGGAAAATCTATCTCTTGACCTTTTTAGCGTCTAGAAGGTGTCTGGATTCCTAGGCTTGAGGGTCTTTCCTTTATCTTCGAATCACATCGCATCTCCTTCCATCTCCTCACGTCTCTTCTCTGACTCTGATCCTCCTGTCTCTCTCTCTCTCTCTCTCTCTCTCTCTCTCTCTCTCTCTCTCTCTCTCTCCCCCCTTTCTCTCTCAGTGGGATCTCACTCTGTTGCCCAGGCTGTAATGCACTGGCACAATCATGGTTCACTGCAGCCTTGACCTTCTGGGCTCAGGTGATCCTCCCACCTCAGCCTCCCAGGTAGGTGAGACTACAAGCACACAGCACTACACCTAATTATTTTACAGGCAGTGTTTCACCATGTTGCCCAGGCTGGTCTCAAACTCCGGGGCTCAAGTAATCTGACTGCCTTGGCCTCTGAAAGTGCTGGGATTACAGGCATGAGTCACGACACCTCGTCCTGCCTGACTCTTAAAAGAAATTTTGTGATTAAAATCTTCTTATTGTAAGATCCGGAACTTTAGTCACATTATCAAAGTCTTTATGACATGTAATGTAAGATGTTCTTGAATCTGGAATTTAGAATAGTACATCTTTGGATTTCCATTAGGCTGCCATGCACACGCTGGCAAAAGGTGGCTGGGTTATAGAGGAATTGAGAAGGAGTCACAAAATCAGTTGTGTTTGATATTATTGTTTGGGAGCCCATATGGAGTACAGGAAAGAGCTTACAAAAATCAAAAGAAGAGTCCAGTGGAGAAGGCAACATTGTAGTATGTTGCTTTGGGTAAAAAGACCTTACCATCAAAAGAAACCTCACAAGCTAGGCACGGCAAGACATGTAATCCCAGGACTTTGGGAGGTTGATGGGGGAGGATTGCTTGAGGTCAGGAGATTGAGACCAGACTTCAGAACATAACAAGACCTCATCTCTGCAAAAATTAAGATAAAAAATTACTTTTTTATTTTATGCCTTATACAGACACATGTCTGTAGTTTCAGATACTCAGGAGGCTGAGGTGGGAGGATTGTTTGAGCCCAGAAGTGGGAGGTTGCAGTGAGCTATAATTGTGCAACATTCTAGCCTGGGCTACAGAGCTTGTAAAGAAATGAAGACAGAAGAAAGAAAGAAAAAAAGGAAAAAAAAAAAGAAAGAAGAAAATAAACGAGAGAAAAAAGGAAAGGAAAAGGAAGAAATAAAGAAGGAAAGAATAAAAGAAAGAAAGAAGAAATAAATTTCAAAAGGAGGAACCCAGCAAAATAAATAAATAACCTTACATCATGTTCCCTTCACCTCACACTCTGATTTCTTGGTAGGACTCCCCATTGGCCAAATTTGAGCAAAACCCAGGGTGCTCACTGATGGAATCCATACAGGTCACCATCCCTGGGCAGGGAAGCTGAGTTAATTTTGAGGACTGTTTCTTCATGTGCAAATGAAAATTCCCAGCACTGTGTGCCCTCTACACTCCTCAACATCTGCCCTCATCCTCCATCTGGGACAGTATTGTATGTCCAATGTCACCTCAATCTTTGTGTCACTGAGGGTCAATGCCAGTCTCAGTATACTCCACATGAAACTTCACATGTCAACCGCTCTACTCTTGATATACAAGAGAAAGAGGTGGAGTAGGGGAAACATTGATAAAGTCATTGCTGCTGTAGACAGAATGTCTGTGTCCACCAGAATGCACATGTTAGAACTGCCATTGCCATGGTGATGGTCTTAGGAGGTAAGGCCTTGAAATCATGGCCCCATGGAGGGCAATGAAGTCATAAGGGTGGAGTCTAATGAATGTGATTAGTGTCCTTATCAAAGGGACACCAGAGAGCTCCCTGGCCCCTTCCACCATGTGAGGACACAGTGAGAAGACACTATGAACCAGGAAGCAGGTTCTCATCAGACACTGGATCTTCCATTACTTGATCTTAGACTTCCAACCTCCAGAACTCTGAGCAATAAATGTCTCTGTTTATAATCCACCCAGTCTATGATTTTTTTTCTTTTTTTTTTTTTTTAAATAATAGCTTGAAAGAACTAAGACACGTACAGACTGCAGCTCTGAAGCTGGTCACATGACCCAAGTGACAATTATATCTGCCTTTTTTCATCCTGAGTTTCTGTTCCTTTACCCATCTGCCAGCAGGCTAATTGGTTGGTGTTGGTTTAGCTTTTTGTTATTTTCTAAGAAGGTTCCATTTTCATCCTCTTGTCAATGAGGTGTGAACTGACTTGCCTATAGTTATACAATCCTGGGTAAGGTTCTGCAGGAGAAAGAACACCTGATTTTAAGGAAGCTTTCTCTAATGACTTCCATTACATTGTTTGCCTAATCAAAAGTTGCAGGTGTCCCAACCCAGTTACAATGGCTTATATCCAAAAGACAAGCAATAACAAATGCTGGCAAGGATGTGGAGAAAAGGGAATCCTTGTATCCTGTTGGTGGGCATGTAAGTTACTACATTAGCACATTAGAAGTCCTCAAAAAACTAAAAATGTTCTGAGGAAGCTAATATTTGGAAGCAACCTCAGTATCTGCCAGCAGATGACTGGATAAAGAAATTGTGGTACATATACAAAATGGAGTGCTATTCAGCCATAAAAATAATCAGATCTCGTCATTTGCAACAACACGGGTGGAACTGGAGATCATTGTGCTAAGTGAAATAAGCCAGGCACACAATGACAAGCATTGCCATGTTCTCACTTTTTTGTGGAACCTAAAAATCAAAACAATTGAACTCATGGATGTAGAGTGTAGAAAGATGGTTACCAGAGGCTGGGAAAGGTAGTTGGGGGTGTAGAGTCTGAAGGTGGGATGGTTAATGGGTACAAAAATAGAAAGACTGAATAAGATTTACTATTTGATAGCACAACAGAGAACAGGGTGACTATAGCCAATAATAATTGCACATTTAAAAATAAGTTTTTAAAAAAGTGTGTAATTGGACTGTTTGTAACTCAATGGATTAATGCTTGAGTGGATGGATACCTCAGTCTTCATGATGTGCTTATTTCACTTTGCACGACTATCAAAACATCTTGTGTATCCCATAAATATATACATCTACTATGTACCCACAACAATTATAATTTAAAAATTTTTCATATTGCAGGTGGGCCTGGAACTTGGCAATGTCAGTGGCTGGTAATTAGGAGGATGTGGGAAAGAATTGCATAGATTGCACGTTTCATGAAATATTGATCATGATATTCTTTTAATGTATCTCAGTTGGCAAAGCAAGTATGTGTGAGTCCTTCTGAAAATGCCGTTAAAGAGACTCTTGCAATAGAAATGAAATAAATGCAGACAAGTTCAGGATAGGCTATTAGGAAAATTAAATACATGATTCTATTTTATGTACTAGAATGTACAGATTTTTGTCTTAGTAAGGTGAACTGCACATAACATGAAAATTAATTGTTACCTATTTTCGGATATATAGTTCAGAGGCCTTTAGTACATGAGCAGTGTTTTGCAACTCTCACGTCCATAAAGATCTGAAAAATTTTTCATTATCCCCAAAGCAACACCATTCCTATTAAGCATTCATTCCTCGTTACTCCTCCATCCAGACGCTGTCTTGGGTATGTGTGTGTGTGTGTGTGTGTGTGTGTAATATTGTCACATAGGAAGAAAAAAAGTCATTCCACTTAACTTGTTTTATTTTCAAATGGCCAACCCTAGTAACAATTAATGTAGTTTTGGGTATTTTTAAAATCTTATATTATTTTGCTTTATTTTTAATTGGTAAAAACAAATTCTATATATTTATGGGGTGCAATGTGATGTTATGACATATGTTGATATATGTACAACATATTTGGAATGATTGAATCAAGACAATTAGCATTTCTTTCACTTTATCTACATATTCCTTGGTGGTAAGAATATTTATAATATCTTTTAACAATTTTGAAATATACAGTGCATTATTATTAGCCATAGTCACCATACTGCACAGTAGATCACCAAAAGTTATTCCTCCTGTGTAACTTAAACTTTGTATACTTTGGGTAACATCTCCCCCTCTCCCAATCCACTCCCCTCTCCCAGTCCCTGGCAACCATGATTCTACTCTCTACTTCCATGTGTTCAACTTTTTTTAGCCCCCACATGTAAGTAATTTCATGTGGTATTTGTCTTTCTTTGTCTAGCTTATTTTACTTAAAAGAATGTCCTCCAGGTTTATCCATGTTGTTGCCAATGACAGGATTCCTTCTTTAAGGCTGAATAATAGCATTATTCTCAGTGGTAAAGATATAGAATTAACTTGCATTCTTCAACAGATGAGTAGATAAAGGAAATGTACATATACAAAATGGAAGATCATTGCTATTTTAATATCTTTATATAAATTGTTTTATTATACAGACACCCAAGTACATACAAAAAGAAAAAAGAAAAAGGTGGGAAAATCCATAGACCTGTCATGAAGGTCTCATAATAAACACTTCCTAAAGTTTTTTTCCCTGAATACCTCTGTTTCTTTTTTATTTGTTGCCTTAACAGACAGTTCCAGAGACTATGTCTTCTTACCTGTAATCCTTTCGACACTTATCTCTTACAGATATGAATTGTATAAATAAACCCAACGCTACTATCACACCTCTAGTGAGTTTGATAGTGTCCCCCAAAGATATGTTCACTTGGAATCTACGACTATGACCTTATTTAGGAAAAGATCTTCGAAGATGGAAATTAAGGATCCAAAGATTAGATCGTGTTGTATTACCTAGAAGGGATCCAAATCTAATGACAGGTGTCCTTATAAGACCCAGAGGATGAGATACAGGCACAGAAGAGAAGACCACATGGAGGTGAAGGCAGAGATTAGAGTGATGTGGCCACAAGACAAAAAATACCCAGCCACCAGTACCTCCCAGAGAGGCAGGAGACCAAGTCTCCCTCTATGCCTCCGCAAGGAATCAACCTTGCTCACACCTTGCTTTCCCATCCTGGCCTCCAGAACTCTGAGAGCATAGATTTCTGTGGCTTTAAGCCCCCTGCTTTGTGGAAATTTGTATGACATTCCCTAAAAAACGGACACAACATCTAATAAAATTCACATTCGTTCCTTAATAACATCATCTAACACTGCTTCTGTCCATGTTTCCCTGATTTTCTTAAAATACTGGCTTTTGTTAAATAGTTTGTTTCAATCATATTCAGTTCAGCTTTGTAGAACCATCTTAAGAAGACACACAAAACTGTAAAATGTCATATTTTGAAGGGTGGCTAAATTTAGCCGTGCACATAATAAACTCAGTTTCTGTAATTTCATAGAATAACTTGGACAGAAAATAGTTTGCTCAGATTTATATTAAACCTACAGGTAATCAATCCAAAAGGCATCCAAGACTTAGGATGTCTCTGGATACGCTAGGGTAAAACACAAAACCTAAGCAAAGTATAAAAAAAAAAAAACCAGACTGTTTGTGAATGGAAATAGCTCCTCTAGGAAGAGTCAGTACAAAGATTTGTGGGTTGGTTTTTTTTGTTTGTTTTTTGTTTTTTTCCATTCCCAAAAGACATCTGAGATAATCTATGCCCTGAGTAGAGGGTAGTACTGGATACGAATTTATTTCCCAGTTACTCTCCATCATAAAATACCTTTTGAAGCAGCCTGTTTTGAATCAAGATACTTAGGGGATTCATATACACCTTATAGTTTGAGACATACTGCCTTAGTAACTATTAGATTCTCATTAAGGGCTTATTGAACTCAACTTAGGTTTACTGTGCCAAATTTGAGGAGTAGGAAAATGAATCTCACTTGTCTTTTGTCCTCGGTGGAATTAGCTCATGGGAATGAAATGTTTAGAGTCAAAGCTGATTTTCATCTTCTTTGGCTTTGGTACATAAACCTGGCTCTGACCTTCTTAGCTAAACACCTCAATTTTCGATAGAGTGGGCACTCCCTGTAGGGGTCACAGGTAGTGCTTTTTCATGCTTTTTACTTTCATTAACTTTCCCACTCTGCAATGAAGCTAATGAATGCACCAAATGAGATGTAATTAATAAATGGTTTTGAGCTATCTGAGAGAGGTATTGAATTTTTTGTATGTTCCTAATTTTCCCCTTCCTCATGGGCAGACATGCTTACATAAAGATACTAATTTAAAACTGTGATTAAGAAGCCTAATGCCTCCGAGTGATGGATCACGGGAAACAAATTACTCAGTATTTTCACATATCACATTTGAATTTTGTATTATATATCACACTTTCGATACTACCACAAAGAGCTTCTTTGAAAATCATCATGTACTTTTTAATGTGTTAAAAGTAGAACTATAGTTAGGACTAGGTGCTTTTAAACATTCTGTGGGAAAAAAATCTTTAAAAAATTAGTTAAAATGATCCTTTGGCTACTTGAAACGTATTTCAATACCTTTGAATTTTTGATATCAATAATTATACCAAATATGAGTATGATTTTTAAAATTATGTATTTATTAAAATTAGGTTTCATTTGGATGTAGTTTTAAAATCATGTCATGGAGTTTTACTACACAAT
Source organism: Macaca mulatta (assembly GCF_049350105.2). NCBI lineage: Eukaryota > Metazoa > Chordata > Mammalia > Primates > Cercopithecidae > Macaca > Macaca mulatta. The sequence goes on from NC_133427.1 coordinate 6,868,380, forward strand.
TAAATCTTCAATACTAATATATCTATATAACGTGTTAATGAGAATTAAGGATAATCATGACAATTGATTCTGATATTATGGATGGATAATGAATTCATTTTAAGTGGCATGCACCAATAATGAATACTTAAAATATTTGAAGTGATGTATTCCCTGGAACTAGAGGAAGCAGGGATACTCATGCATTTAACTAAATTCAAAAATGTAGGTGATTTTTGAGCCAAAATCTATTAACCCATTCCTCCAGATTTAACAGATTTAGATTAGATTGAGTTTAAACATAGTTTGTTCAATTTAAACAAACTTCACTTTGTGTAATGTTAAACAATTCTGCAACTTCATTTTCCAAGCTGATTCCCAACCCTGGATTCTCTCATGAGTTGCATTCATAAAGAATTTTATATTCTATATGCACAGAGCAAGGGGGAACTGAAAGGGGTTCAACTACCACAGAAGTACCTGTATATGGTCCTTCATTTTTTATCTATTGCATATTAAGGCAAAGCTTCCTTCTTGGGATGCTCAAATGTTTCTAGTACATGATGCTATGAGTTTCCAAGGAGGTCACTGGCTATCTGTGGTGTTTCTCTTTTTGACCAGAGCTACACTTAAAAAGGGTACCTTCGGTTCCATAAATCCATGCAGGTATTGACCTTAGCTTCATGAAAATGTCACAATGATCTGTCAACTCTAACCCCTTTAGCATGATTCTTTGTTACCAAGGAAACCAACCAGGTCCATTATTACACTTGTCTTTAGTAGAGTAGTACTAACTCAGTTGGAAATGAGCCCATCAATAACTTCAGCTTGCAGCGAATAAGTTAGGAAGACACCTTAAGACAAATTGGCCAAATTCTTTGGCTAAACTATCCAACCCATGTGATGCCTCTCCCCACTTGTGTCCCTAGCGACCTTTCCCAATAACAGCATAAAATGCACACAATAGAGGGACATTTTTATGTGCTTTTGGAGGTGATCATGTTTAGCATCTTAATCTATTAATTCATAAATATCAATATCCCTGATTCCTGTAGTTCCAGGGAAGACAACCACTGGAAACATTTCACATATTCATTACTAGTGCATGAGAAATGCCATACTCATTTTGTTACCAAAGTTTTTCTCACTTCAATAAAGGAGAAAAGCAATATTGTCTCATTATTGCTTTCTCACATTTCCTCATTTATTCCATTTACGTATTTTCCATGCATCCTGCATGAGTGCTGTAGCAAAACATGTTTTAATTCAATAAGGAGTCATCCTTACGTCAATAGTTTTTCAAAATTTCATGTTACACCTGATTTATTTTGAAAGCAAAACTTGCAAGCAGGAGAAGCGTTGTTTAATTCATAGATGTTTGTTGCATTCTGTAATTCTTCCATGATACATTATTTGAACATTAATTTTAAGAAAGCATCTGAATTTAAGGTATGAAATTCTGAAATATTATGAATATCATGCAAACATTATTTTCAGTGGATCTTAAAAATATTAATAATTCAGCATTTTTTATGAATACATAACAACTCTGATTCAGACAAGATAAAATGTTTTGAACTGATGTGTTTAGAGAGAACAGAAGGAAAACATCAGTCTCAAGTGAAAGCCAATCTGACATTGCCCTTTATTTATAGTCACTGGATAAAGGCATAATTAGGGAAAAGGTTTGGGATTTTTTTTTTTTTTTTTTTTTTTTTTTTTTTTTTTTTTTTACCTCACTACACACTTATGTAATTATACAAACCAAGACTGGTAAGGCACTCATTGTATTAAACCTTTTGTTCATGAGCTTAGGAACCACGGAAGCTGACTTTCCATACTTGTTATCAGTGGAACAGAGAGGATGAGATACAATTCCTACCTCAAGGGATGGCTTTGAGGATTACACGAGGGGAAAGTTGTGAGCCCAGAGAAGTGTCTGCTGTCATGCTTTATTTTATAATTTACTCATTTTATGTTTTTGTCTGCTCATTGGAGACACATACACACACACACACACACACAGACACACACACACGCACAGTTATTATTCTGATGCTGGTTAATTGGTTTATCCATCTTGAATATCAACATCATTCCTATAACACTGCAGGAAGTCTGCCCTCTATAGAGACCTACTGATGAAAAATCTGAAAGATACATATTTTCCTAAGTACTTTTTATCATAGCTAGAAAAAGGAGGAGTAGTACTCTAGTAAACTTATAGTTCTGTAAATTTCCTAAAACTTCTGGAAATATATACATAAAATGGGTGAATCATAAGGTCTGCTAATTATAACTTATTAAAGATGTTTAAAGAACACTGATATTATTATACAGTCAATCTGAGTGCAGCTGTACACATGCAGATACATCAAAATGACAGACTAGACACTACATTTTTTATTTAAAAAATCCCTTCCTTTTTACAACTGATTAAAGGATTGGTTACCTTCTCTAAATCATTTGCAGCCAAGGAAGCAGATGGAGTTTCTTCTGCCTTATCTATAATGAGTTCCTTCTGCTATTGTCTAAAACCTGTTAAGTTTCTTTTGAGTAATCTTTCTTGTCCCTGTCTGGGATGTCATTTTCATGCAAATGACTACCTCAAGGGATGGCTTTGAGGATTACACGGGGGGAAAAGTTGTGAGCCCAAAGAAGTGTCTGCTGTCATGCTTTATTTTATAATTTACCCATTTTATGTTTTTGTCTGCTCTTTGGAGACGTACACACACACACACACGCACACACACAGAGAGACACACACACAGAGTTTTGGAAAACCTTTTCTGCACATCTTAAGTACTACGTCTTCATTAGCATTGTTTCCTCAGAGCTTTGTATTCTTCAGTATATCACATCAAATCTTCACCATTTCATCTTTATTATTGTAGAAATGAAATGATATCTCTAAAGGAAAAGAAAATGCTTGTCTACCTAGAATGATATGCCTAGCAAAAATGTTCTTCAGATAGAAATTCTAAAGAATAGAGTGGAGAAAGAAAAAATAGAGAATTGTAAAACAATACAGAGAAACATTGAAGATAAATGTTGTATGATTGAAAACAAAACAAAACAAAAATAAAACAAGAGTGAACACTCTTCAGCTAGCCTGACCAAGGAAAAAGGATTAATGAGGACCTTGTCTGAGAAGCAGACAATGCAATAGTACAGAAATCAAACATGATTGAGTTAGAATATTCTATTTTGTAGCTTTTTTATGTGCTGGGGAGGAGTAGGGAAAGTGCATCTTTCTAGTAGGAAAATAGCCAACACGTGGAACATGCCAGAAAACTTTGAATCCTTTTTAAAAATACTTCATTAGTATAAGTGGCCTGAGGGTAAGGGCTATTACCTAAAAATACTGTCAGTGATCTCACAGTTGCATTAGTAATGTTTAACATAGAATCATATGTAGAATTTATGTTGGAGAGAAACATGTGGACTTAGGTAACTGTTGGTCCATATTCTTTTGTGCAGGTTTATCAATATATTCAGGCTACACTTATAAGGGTTCTACCCATATTTATTTGAAATAGTTCATTAGGATTACGTCCGGGAATCTCTCTTACTAAATTTATAGAATCTTTTAATCTCATACCTTCTTGACTTCACATTGCCCTTTTCCAAAATCAGAATTTTATAACACCATCATTTCAGAAACTTAATTTTACAGAAAGGAAGTCCAATAGATTTCAGAAAACAACTCTCAAGAGGTTCTGTGACCCCACAAGCTCACTAAATAAATTCAATAATACAACTATATTAAAAATTCCCAAATATTCAAAAGAGGTGGATGGGTGGAAGTACTGAATAATAAGATATCTAGGGAAAGAGGAATGGTTCAAAATGAACCCTGTTCTATTTTTCATCATAAGTTTTGTGATTTTTTTTTCTTTGAACAAAAAATCCATCTCAGCATCAGTAGCCATATCTATTGCTTTTTGTTAATCCCATTGTACCATTTCTGTGAAGACAAAATAAGTGTTAGACCAAAAAGGGAAATGTGAAGGAGAAAGAGTATAGCTTATTTTTGTGCTTTATTCATCTAGAAATGAGTTCTGGAGACACCTTCTGTTTGTCTCAAAAATATAAATCCAAATAAATACATCCCATTAATAATATAACTGTGGCTTCTGTTCCTAACGTTTTTTTCCCTAAAGCTTGGGGCAAAAATCAGCAATTATCGGAACTGACAAGAGTTTGCCTGTCTCTACCTTTAAATTGGAAATCTTCATTTTAAATGTATAGTTTCACAGAAAGAAGGTTCCCCTGGCTCCTCCTTCCTGTGTTGTTTTTTAAATGATTTTAGTGAAACTATCTATAGCAGGTAAGTGATAGGATGGAGTTTATGAAAACCATGCAGAAACAATTTCCCTTATAGGTTCTTATTAATTCTCAGGAAAAGGTTGAGCTCTTCTTGAGATATTCATGCTATTTGAAAAGATCTAAACTGATGTATTCTATTTATATTCTGTTCAGAATCATTTCTTTGTGTGAGGGTTTAATTGTTTTTCCCTGAAATCGTTCAGTCTTTCATTTCTCATTTTATACATTACAAGAAATATCCTTTAATCTCTCTTTAATATAATTCTGTAACAGTAACCTAAATCAATTTGAACCAGTTGCAAAATTTAGTTTCCAAGATTGTTTTATGTGCATTTACCATTTTTAAATTGAGAACGCATCATATTTTATAGAATAAATATATATGGCAATAAGTGAATTGTATCTATTATTTGCTCATAAGTGTTTATATTCATATTTATGTTATGCTGACATTTAAAAGTCATACACCGTATATGTATATATCTGATTAAGTGAATTTATTTCAAATAGTGTCCTCATGTCATTTAGACATTAGGTTGATACATACTATACAATCATTTTAAGTTAATTGATAAAGCAAGCCTTTATCAAGGCTTTATCAAGCAATTAATAAAGGTAATTCATGTGAAAAAGAAGGATGCCTTAAAGTTACATATGATATTAAAGAAGTTCCATTTAAAGAAAGAATATAATATGTGTAACCATTACTGGAGAAGAAAATATACTGGATTTGTCTTTAAAACAGCTAGTGAAATGTTGCAAATGCAACATTAAAAGATGCTCTTTTATTAGGTGCTAACTTGAATCTTCCTAACTCCCATAGGGAGATACATTACAAGATTGTTTTCTCATCTTTCTGAAGACAAATCTTGAACATTGTGTAGATGCAATCGTTTTGCTGCTACATAAAGTAAACTACATTTTTTTTCCTTTTATTTTGTTCACTTGCAAATTGAATTCTGGTAATTTCACTCCAATGGCAGAAAATTCATACAGGGCCAGAATAAATGGTATTAGTACTATGGGCTCCATAAGAAAAACTTGAATTTGCTTTTAAATTTCTCTATTATTGTCTTGTGTCACTGAAGTTCCAACTGAATTGGGAACTCTTTTGCCTGTATGATGCATGTTTTCAGGATATTTTCCTTTGTGTGGAACAGACAAGAGCACTACCCTGCGGTGTGCATTAATCCACTTTTTCCCATATGCTTTTTAAGAACGTGTAACAAAATGAACCTCCTTGACTTCTGTGATAAACCCCAGATGGGGAAAAGAAAAAGTACCTCTTTATTGCCCTGCAGTAAGAGGCATTGGAGACGACAGGGACACATTTTCCAAATGTAGGACATATAGTGGAAATAGTGTGTTTTTTAGAATTCCATCATTTTGGACATTACATATTTATACATATTACTATAAATAAATACAGATAATATGCTATTCATCCACCCAGTCATAGAAAAAGTTGTGTTAAATGTACTCAACCTGTTGTGCTATTAAATAATAGATCTTATTATTTTATTTTGACTCCATTTTTGCACCCATTCATTATATATTTAAATATAACTAGAAGAGTGAAACTGGAATGTTTCTAACATAAAGAAATGATAAATGCTTGAGGTGAGGGATACCACAATTACCCTGGTCTGATTATTCCATGCTGCATGCCTGTGTCCAAAAGTCATATGTACTCCATCAGTATATATACCTATTATGTACACATAAAAATTAAGTAATTAAAAATTAAAGAAATCTGTGTTGATGTTCAGTGGATTTATTATTTTCTTTGTCACTACTATATACACTTTAAATAAAAGCTAGGAACTTAGGCAAATATCAATTTGACAACATTTGGTTCACTGGAATGTAAGTTTCACTCTGTTTCCTTTTTTTTTAATTTATTTTTTTATTATTATTATACTTTAAGTTCTAGGGTACATGTGCATAATGTGCAGGTTTGTTACATATGTATACTTGTGTCATGTTGCCGTGCTGCACCCATCAACTCATCAGCACCCATCAACTCGTCATTTACATCAGGTATGACTCCCAATGCAATCCCTCCCCTTTTCCCCCTCCCCACGATAGGCCCTGGTGTGTGATGTTCCCCTTCCCGAGTCCAAGTGATCTCATTGTTCAGTTCCCACCTATGAGTGAGAACATGCGGTGTTTGGTTTTCTGTTCTTGTGATAGTTTGCTAAGAATGATGGTTTCCAGCTGCATCCATGTCCCTATAAAGGACACAAACTCATCCTTTTTGATGGCTGCATAGTATTCCATGGTGTATATGTGCCACATTTTCTTAATCCAGTCTGTCACTGATGGACATTTGGGTTGATTCCAAGTCTTTGCTTTTGTGAATAGTGCTGCGATAAACATACACGTGCATGTGTCTTTATAGCAGCATGATTTATAATCCTTTGGGTATATCCCCAGTAATGGGATGGCTGGGTCATATGGTACATCTAGTTCTAGATCCTTGAGGAATCGCCATACTGTTTTCCATAATGGTTGAACTAGTTTACAATCCCACCAACAGTGTAAAAGTGTTCCTATTTCTCCACATCCTCTCCAGCACCTGTTGTTTCCTGACTTTTTAATGATCGCCATTCTAACTGGTGTGAGCCATGTGATCTTTGACAAACCTGAGAGAAACAAGAAATGGGGAAAGGATTCCCTATTTAATAAATGGTGCTGGGAAAATTGGCTAACAATAAGTAGAAAGCTGAAACTGGATCCTTTCCTTACTCCTTATACGAAAATTAATTCAAGATGGATTAGAGACTTAAATGTTAGACCTAATACCATAAAAACCCTAGAGGAAAACCTAGGTAGTACCATTCAGGACATAGGCATGGGCAAAGGCTTCATGTCTAAAACACCAAAAGCAATGGCAGCAAAAGCCAAAATTGACAAATGGGATCTCAGTAAACTAAAGAGCTTCTGCACAGCAAAAGAAACTACCATCAGAGTGAACAGGCAACCTACAGAATGGGAGAAAATTTTTGCAATCTACTCATCTGACAAAGGGCTAATATCCAGAACCTCCAAAGAACTCAAACAAATTTACAAGAAAAAAACAACCCCATCAAAAAGTGGGCAAAGGATATGAGCAGACATTTCTCAAAAGAAGACATTCATACAGCCAACAGACACATGAAAAAATGCTCATCATCACTGGCCATCAGAGAAATGCAAATCAAAACCACAATGAGATATCATCACTCTGTTTTCTAAATCAAAATACAGAACATACAAGAAAACTAGTCTCATGTAATACAAACACACATATACACAATTATACATATAACACACACAAAATTCACAACCTTGTAAATAATTTCAGTATGTGGAAGACAAATGCCTGAATACAGAGTACATCAGGAAACATTAAGAAGTTAAACCTGATGACAGATTTAATATAGACTTGTTTATATTAACTGTATCAGGATAATAAACAGCCCTATGGGGGAATAAGTGTGGATCTAATTTCAGAACTATAGGATATTAGATATACCAGTGTGATATTGTAGTTACAGAAACTTTATTAATAAAAGCTTCAAATACAACTTTCTTTTTATTCACTTATATAGATGGTGTCTCTCAGGGCATTGTGTAGATTGAGCCTTAAAGTGGCTGTCACTGGACTGTCTTCTGTTATTATTCACCAAGGACAATGGAGTTCAGAATGATAAGGGAGAAAATGCACTTGGAGACTGTGTTCCACCCAGAAGGGCTAAGTCATATGGATCCTGTCATTGTAGCATCAATAACCAGAGTACCTTGTGCCACTTTCTCTTTCCTGTGTCTCAACTTTTTTGCCTGCCATATTGGTCTTGCTTGTACCATTGGGCATATACCTGCCATGGTTTCTTGCTCATTTCTTTGCAATGTCCAAGACTGGGTAATTTCTAAAGAAAAGAAGTATTAAACAGACTCACACTTCCACATGGTTGGGGAGGCCTCAGAAAACTCACAACCATAGCGGAAGGGGAATAGATGCATCTTACATGGTGGCAGGTGAGGAAGAGCATGTGTGAGAGGAGGAACTGTTAGACACTATACAACCATTAGATTTCATGAGAACTCACTCACTATCATGAGAACAGCATGGGGCACACCACCCCCATGATCCAATCCCCTCCCACTTCGTCTCTCCCTGGACACATGGGGATGATGGGGATTATGATTCAAGATGAAATTTGGGTGGGGACACAAAGCCTACCCATGTCAGGCAAAAAAGTGTACGTTTTCACAATTAACTCAGTAGTGAGGACTGAAGACAAAAATGAGACCCAATGTGTAACATCAGATTCTGGGAGATACTTAGAAGACTTAAAGAAGGGAAATGTCCACTTTTAAAATAAACAACCCCATCAAAAAGTGGTCAAAGTATATGAACAGACACTTCTCAAAAGAAGACATTTATGTGGCCAACAAACATGTGAAAGAAAGCTCATCATCACTGATCTTTAGAGCAATGCAAATAAAAACCACAGTGAGAAGCCATCTCATGCCAGTTAGAATGGCAATCATTAAAAAGTCAGGAAACAACAGATGTTGGAGAGGATGTGGAGAAATAGGAACGCTTTGACACTGTTGGTGGGAGTGTAAATTAGTTCAACAATTGTGGAAGACAATGTGGCAATTCCTCAAGGATCTAGAACCAGAAATACAATTTGACCCAGCAATCACATTACTGGATATATACCCAGAGGATTATAAATCATTCTAGTACAAAGACACATGCACATGTGTGTTTATTGCCTCACTACTCACAATAGTAAAGACGTGGAACCAACACAAATGTCCATCAATGATAGACTGGATAAAGAAAATGTGGCACATATACCGTGGAATACTATGCAGTCATAAAAAAAGGATGAGTTCATGTCCTTTGCAGGGACATGGATGAAGTTGGAAACCATCATTCTCAACAAACTAACATGAGAACAGAAAACCAAACAGCACATGTTCTCACTTGTAAGTGGGAGTTGAACAACGAGAACACATGGACACAGGGAGGGGAACATCATATACTGGGGTCTGTTGGAGGGTGGGACCTCGGGGAGGGAAAGCATTAGGAAAAATATCTAATGTAGATGATGGGTTGATGGGAGGAGCAAACCACCATGGCACTTGTATACCTATGTAACAAACCTGCACGTTCTGCACCTGTATCCCAGAACTTAAAGTAAAATAAAAAATTTTAAAAAATAAAAAAGAAGGGAAATGTCTTCATGTGTTTGGAAAGATGTGCATTTTCTTTCGCTAATGTTTACAATACACAGGTGAAAAGTTTTATTTTTTCATTTTTAATTATTATGGGTACAAAATAGGCATATATATATAGGGAGTACATGGGATTTTATTTTGGCACAAACATAAAATGTGTCATGATCAAATCATGATAATTGGGGTATCCCTCACCTCAACCATTTATTTATTTATTTATTTTGTATGTTAGGAATATTTCAGGTCCATTGTATTAGTCAGGGTACTCCAGAGGAAGAGAACTACGTGTGTGTGTGTGTGTGTGTGTGTGTGTGTGTGTGTGTGTGTGTGTGTGTGTGTGTGTGTATGTGTGTGTGTGTGTGTGTGTGTGTGTGTGTGTGTGTGTGTGTGTGTGTATGAATTTATTAAGTATTAACTCATGTGATCATGAGGTCCCCTAATTGGCCATCTGTAGGCTGAGGAGCAAGGAGAGTCAGTCTGAGTTCCAGAACTGAGGAACTTGGAGTCTGATGTTCAAGGGCGGGAAGCATCCAGCATGGGAGAAAGATGTAGGCTGGGAGGCTAGGCCAGTCACTCCTTTCATGTTTTTCTTCCTGCTTATATTCTAGCTTCTCTGGTAGCTGATTACTAGTGCCTTTCCCAGCCCACTGACTCAATGTTAATTCCTTTGGCAACATCCTATCAGGCATGCCCAGGATCAATACTTAGTATTCTTCAATCCAATCAAGTTGACACTCAGTATTAACCATCACATCCACTTGTTAGTTATTGTGAAACACACAGTAAAATATTATTAACTATAGTCACTCTATTGTGCTACCCAATACTAGATACTATTCATTCTACCTAAATATACTTTTTTGTATCCATTAACCATCCCCACTTTACACTCCATTTTTCTCTGCTCTTCCCAGCCTCTGGTAACCTTTATGTTATTTTACATGTCCATGAGTTTAATTTTTTAAACAGTTTTATCTCCTTCATATGAGTGAGAACATGCGAAATATGTCTTTCTGGCCTAACTTATTTCATTTAACATAATGACCTCCACCTCCATCCTTGTTGCTGGGAATGACAGGATTTCATTTTTTAATGGCTGAATAATATTCATTGTGTATATATACCATATTTTCTTTATGTGTTCATTCACTGGTGGATACTCAGGTTGATTCCAAATCTTGGCTATTGCAAACAATGTTGCAATAAACATGGGAGTGCAGATATCCTCTCTACATACTAATTTCCTTTCTTTTGGACAAATACATAGTGATGAGATTGAACTCCATACTCTTCTCCATAACTGCTATATTAATGTATATTCAACTGTGGAAAGTTTTAGGGGATATTGAGGTTGACACTGGTTTTAAGAAAGTTCATTGATTAATTAATTAATTTTTAAGGTTATTTCACAGAGGTAAGCAGGTGGCGTGCACAATTAGCCACAATCATCCCAGTCTTATTATTCTCCTGTGTTTTTGGGAAGGGAGATCTAGAGATTCTAGAACATGGTAACATCACACAGATATTCTCTACTTATTAATTCTTCTGACACCTGCTCTTCAAAGGAATGAGGTTGAGGGGATAAAAAAGAAATGTACCATAGACACATTTCCCTTTTTAAAAATGTGGCTTAGATTGGTGAGGAGGGGTTAAACTTTTTGCTATTAAAGGAAATATATTCGTTTGTTAGGAGTGTCATAACAAAGTACCACACACTGACCAAGATTACAAAATAGAAATGTATTATCTCAAAGTTCTGGAGAACTTCTGGAGTTCTGGCCAAAAGCCAAAGATCCAAGTGTCTGCTGGATTGGTTCTTTCTGAGGACTCTAAGGGAGAATCTCTTCCAAGTCTCTTTTTTAGTGTCAGGCATTTTGTTGACAATCTAAGGCATTGCTTGTCTTTTAGACACCTTGCCTGGATTTTTGCCTTTATTCACATATGTTGTTTTATTTCTGTGCATTTTGTGTCCAAATATCCTCTTTTTAGAAGGACTTTAGTCATTTTGGACTTGTGGCACACTGTAATACAACCTCGTATTAATGAATTATTTCTGTAATAGCCGTATTTCCAAATAAAATCACATACTGAGTCAGTTAGAATTAGGATTTTAACGTATGGATTGGGCAGCAGGACACAGAATTCAACTCATAACAGAAGTTGTGAAAAAAATGAGAGTTTTGAATGATTAGTAAATAGGACCAGTGTAGAAAGATTCTTATGTAATCATTTTGCAAAGTTGGTCATAACCTACTGCTGATTATGGCTTTGACATTTCTGATTAATGTCTGTTTTTATTACATCCACATGAGGAATGTGGTTTGGGTTTTTGTGTTAGAAAACTTGGGAATATTAGTAAACTTTTATTGTGTTTATTTATTTTTAATTAATAGTACTTTTTATTGAAAAACCATAATTATATACACTTCTAGGTACAATGTGATATTTTTCTATATGAATATAATGTGGAAAGTATCCACAAGGATCTGAACTTTTATCATTATTGTTATTAATTATTATTATTATTGAGACATGGTCTCCCTTTATAACCCAAGCTGGAGTGCAGTAACAAGATATTGGCTTGCTGCATCTTCTACCTCCCCGGTCCAAGTGATTCTCCTGCCTCAGGCTCTCATGTAGCTAGGACCACAGGTATGTGCCACCACACCCAGCTAATGTTTTTTTATTATTTGTAGAGACAATGTCTTGTTATGTAGCCCAGACTGGTCTTGAACTCCCGGGCTCAAGCAGCTTCCCAAAGTGCTGGGATTACAGCATGAGCCAGATCAGGCATGCCTGACCTGATCTGGACTTTTAGAATTACAATTTTGATGAAAAGTTTAGAGAGTAAAGAGAAAATGGAAAGTGTGAAGAGATGGAGTTACAAAAATAAAGGAGGTCCTGTGAGGTCTTATATGCTATTATTGTCCAATTAAATTTATGAGAAAAGTTATCAAAAAAGTGTGTATGAGATAAACCAATGAATGAACTACGTGAGATGATGAATATGATAATTAGCTTGGTTTGACTGTAGTAATCATGCCACTATGTATATGTATACCGAAATATTATGATGTCTACCTTACATAGATACCATTTTTAAAAAGGTGGACCAATAAAAAAATCCACTGTAAAGCAAAATAAATAAATACAAAAAGACTTGAGATCAAATCCTATTTCCAGCTAGTTCCTAATTATGGTTAAATTTTGTATGTCAACTTGTACTTCCATCTCCACATCCCCACTGCAAACAATGACCTACATCTCATGCCACAGGGCTCTTGGGAAGTTCAAGTAAGACAATTTATATCTCAAAGTACATTATACACTGCTCAGTTGATTTGGCTACTTTCCGAAAGTCTGCATGGTTATCTGGGAAGAGACGGCTGATTATTCCAGTGAGAATGGCAGGCTATGATCAGAACATTCCACGTGCATCCATTCTTGATATCTGAATATTCCAAAGCTATTAACAATAGCTAATAAACAATAGTTAATACTCTTTAGCTATTGTTTTTGTGCATGCCCCATGTATTGTTGGCTTAGCTGTGGTGCTTTCTGGTTCCCATTGGTACTCAAGAATTTTGAGGGACATAACAGAATCCTTAGTGACTTGAATCTGTAAAGAAAAGTAAATGGAAATCTAGACAGATTGGGTGGTCATTCTTTGATGAGGTATTTGTATTATATTAATGAAATGAGTCATTTTTTTGTCTGTTTGTTTTGTTTTTGCTTTTTTTGTTGTTGTTTATGCTTGTATTCTTTACAATGCACATTTTTGTCATCTATATCCCGTACTCAATGGTCAAAAAGTTATGTTGGCATCATCCAATGTTTAAAAATGTTTTTTAAAAAACTACACAGAGATACAATTGCCTAAAGCTTGCAGATGCTCATCTTGAAATATTCTGTGTTCCGTAGTGACTCTTCACTGGATGTTAAAATTAGAAGTAGCCTGGGCAACACAGCAAGGCCTCATCTCTATAAAAACTATATACAAAAGAAGAGCTGGGCATGTTGGTATGTGTCTTGTGGTCCCAGCTACTTGGGAGGCTGAGGCAAGAGGATTGCTGGAGCCCAGGAATTTGAAGGTGCAGTAAGCTATGATTGTACCACTGCACTACAGCCTGGGTGACAGAACAAGTCCCTGTGTCTGAAAAAATAAATAAATTTAAAAATCAGAAATAACAAAAGGAAGTGAACTTCAGATAATATCATACATGACCCTTAGAGTGTGTTCTCTCTAGTAAACCTGCAAGGTTTTATGCAAGGGGAAAGTATGACAACTAGAATGACATATGAAATCTTTATGTATATTAGAGACATACCTCAAAGGGTTTGAGAAGGCGTTTCAAAATTGTGGTATGCATCTCCCACTTTTCCCAACCCTTTAATTCTGACTGATACACAAGGCTCCTAAAATAGTGAATGAAATAATCATTTCCCTCAAATTAGAAAAAATGACTTTGCTTGTTACACACACAAACACGGGTGCTAAAAGTGCATTTTTTTCAAAGTAGGAAAAGGTAACACATTTTTAAAAAAGAAAGCTGGTGGTAAAACACACAGAAAAAGAAGTGGTCAAGGGAGAGCAGAAGAAAGGATGGAAAGAAGGAAGAAAACAAACTAAGAAGAAAGAAAGGAGGAAGGAAGGAAGAGGAAATAATGAGGAAGGAAGGGAGGAGAGAGGAAGAAGAAAGGAGGAAGGAAAGGAGAAAAAAAAGAAACACGTCTTAAAATTAGCTCCTGGAACTATGATCTCAAAGAAAACACAGCCCAACACAGTGCAATGCAGCAAAGCAACCACTGTCTTAAGTTGAACATGTGTCATGAGTGTATAACTCCTTTGGGAAGTCAGTATTACATCTTCCATTATTAAATTACTTTTGGTTTTCAAAGTTAACAGTTAAATATCAATACCCCTTTGGTTCTTTATAGTAATGTTTTAATTTACAGAGAGCAGGTATTAATACCACTGGTTTATTGAGAAGGACAATGAAGCCTTATTTAACATCTTCCAGCTCATTTCAGAATACCGAATTCTTAATTTTGGGTCCAGAATTTCCAGAGATCAATCTTTATACCCTTCCTTGCAGGACAGATTTTCTTTATCTCTTTAAATGTAAATGCCTTTTCCTGAGAGGCTAATTCTGGCTTCATATAGAATTTCATTTCTTGATCCTGAGCAAGATGGTCATATAGGAATATTTCCAGTCTCCAGCTCCCAGCGAGAACGACCCAGAAGACAAGTGATTTCTGTATTTTCAACTGAGGTATGGGGTTCATCTCACTGGGGAGTGCTGGACAATTTGTGCTGGTCAGCTGGTGCAGACCCACCAGCAAGAGCTGAAGCAGGGCGAGGCATCACCTTACTTGGGAAGTGCGAGGGGAAAGGGAATCCCTTTTCCTAGCCAAGAGAAACTGAGACACACAACACCAGTAAAGTCAGGTAACTGACACCCTAATGCTGTGCTTTGCCAAGGGTCTTAGAAATGGCACACAAGGAGATTATATCCCAAGCCTTGCCCACAGAGTCCCATGCCCACAGAGCCTCCCTCATTTCTAGCACAGTGGTCTGAGATCTAATTGCAAGGTGACAGCGAGGCTGGGGGAGGCTGATTATTCCAGTGGGAATGGCAGGCTATGATAGCTATGGAATAGCTATGATAGGCTATGGAATAAGCCTCACCATTGCTGAGGCTTAAGTAGGTAAACAAAGCCACCGGGAAGCTCGAACTAGGTGGAACTCACCGCAGCTTAATTAGGCCTGCCTTCCTCTGTAGACTCCACATTAGGGACAGGGCATAGCAAAACAAAAAGCAGCAGAAACATCTGCAGATGTAAATGAGCCTATCTGACAGCTTCGAAGAGAGCAGTGAGTCTCCCAGCACGGAGGTTGAGATCTGAGAACAGATAGACTGCATGCTTAAGTTGGTCCCTGACCCTTGAGTAACCTAACTGGGAGACATCCCTACTAGGTGCAGACCAACACCTCACATCTCACAGCTGGGCACACCTCTGAGACAAAGTTTCCAGAGCAAGAATCAAACAACAACAGTAATTGTTCAGCAGTATTCTATCTTCTGCAGCCTCTGCTGCTGATACCCAGGCAAACAGGGTGTGGAGTGGACCTAAAGTAAACTCCAACAGACCTGCAGCTAAGGGTCCTGACGGTTACAAGGAAAACTAACATACAGAAAGGACACCCACACCAAAACCTCATGAGTATGTCACCATCATCAAAGAACAAAGGCAGATAAAAACCACAAAGATGGGGAAAAGCAGGGCAGAAGAGCTGGAAATTCAAAAAATCAGAGAGCATCTCCCCCTCCAAAGGAACACAGCTCGTCACTAGCAACGAATCAAAGCTGGATGCAGAATGACTTTGACAAGTTAAGAGAAGAAGGCTTTGGTCAATCAAACTCCTCAGAGCTAAAGGAGGAACTACGTACCAAGCACAAAGAAACTAAAAATCTTGAAAAAATAATGGAAGAATGGATAACCAGAATAATCAATGCAGAGAAGGCCATAAACAAGTTGATAGAGATGAAAACCTTGACATGACAACTATGTGAAAAATGCACAAGCTTCTGTAACTGACTCAATCAACTGGAAGAAAGAGTATCAATGATTGAGGGTCAAATGAATGAAATGAAGCAAGAAGAGAAGTCTAGAGAAAAAAGAGGAAACAGAAATGAACAAGGCCTCCAAGAAATGTGGGATTATGTGAAAAGACCAAATCTACATCTGATTGATGTGCCTGAAAGTGAGAGGGAAAAGGGAACCAAGTTGGAAAACACTCTGCAGGATATCATCCAGGAGAACTTCCCCAACCTAGTAGAGCAGGCCAACATTCAGATTCAGGAAATACAGAGAATGTCACAAAGATACTCCTTGAGAAGAGCAACTCTAAGACACATAATTGTCAGATTCACCAAAGTTGAAATGAAGGAAAAACTGTTAAGGGCAGTCAGAGAGAAAGTTCAGGTTACACAGAAAGGGATGCCCAAGAGACTAAGAGCAGATCTCTCAGCAGAAACTCTACAGCCAGAAGAGAGTGGGGGTCAATATTCCACATTCTTAAAGAAAAGAGTTTTCAACCCAGAATTTCATACCCAGCCAAACTAAGTTTCATAAGTGAAGGAGAAATAAAATTCTTTACAGATAAGCCAATGCTTAGAGATTTTGTCACCACCAGGCCTGTCCTACAAGAGACCCTAAAGGAAGCATTAAACATGTTAAGGAACAACTGGTACCAGCCATTGCAAAAACATGCCAAAATGTAAAGTCCATTGATGCTAGGAAGAAACTGCATCAACTAACGAGCAAAATAACCAGCTAATATCATAATGAGGGGATCAAGTTCACACATGACATTATTAACCTTAAATGTAAATGGACTAAATCGTCCAATTAAAAGACACAGACTGGCAAATGGATAAAATCTGCTGTATTCAAGAGATCCATCTCACATGTAGAGACACACATAGGCTCAAAATAAAGGGATGGAGGAAGGTCTACCAAGTAAATGGAAAACAACAAAAAAGCAAGAGTTGCAATCCTAGTCTCTGATAAAACAGACTTTAAACCATGAAAGATCAAAAGAGACAAAGAAGGCCATTACTTAATGGTAAAGGGATCAATTCAACAGGGAGAGCTAAATATCCTAAATATATATGCACCCAATATAGGAGCACGCAGATTCATAAAACATGTCCTTAGAGACTTACAAAGAGACTTAGACTCTCATACAATAATAATTGGAGACTTCAACGCCCCACTGTCAACGTTAGACAGAAAAGTTAGACAGCGAGACAGAAAGTTAACAAGGATATCCAGAAATTGAACTCAACTCTGCACCAAGAGGAATTAATAGACATCTACAGAATTCTTCACCCCAAATCAACAGAATATACATTCTTCTCAGCACCAATCACACTTATTATAAAATTGACCACATAGTTGGAAGCAAAGCGCTCTTCAACAAAGTAAAAGAGAAATTATAACAAACTGTCTCTCAGAATACAGTACTATGAAACTAGAACTCAGGACTAAGAAACTCAATCAAAACTGCTCAACTACATGGAAACTGAACAACTTGCTCCTGAATGACTACTGGGTACATAACAAAATGAAGGCAGAAATAAAGATGTTCTTTGAAACCAATGAGAACAAAGACACAACGTAAGAGAATCTCTGGAACACATTTAAAGCAGTGGGTAGAGGGAAATTTATAGCACTAAATGCTCACAAGAGAAAGCTGGAAAGATCTATAATTGACACCCTAACATCATAATTAAAAGAACTAGAGAATAGTGCTGCAATAAACATACATGTCCATGTGTCCTTATAGCAGCATGATTTATAATCCTTTGGGTATATACCCAGTAATGGGATGGCTGGGTCATGTGGTACATCTAGTTCTAGAACCTTGAGGAATCCCCATACTGTTTTCCATAATGGTTGAAGTAGTTTACAATCCCACCAACAGTGTAAAAGTGTTCTTATTTCTCCACATCCTCTCCAGCACCTGTGGTTTCTTGACTTTTTAATGATTGCCATTCTAACTGGTGTGAGATGGTATCTCATTGTGGTTTTGATTTGCATTTCTCTGATGGCCAGTGATGATGACCATTTTTTTCATGTGTCTGTTGGCTGTATGAATGTCTTCTTTTGAGAAATGTCTGTTCATATCCTTTGCCCCCTTTTTGATGGGGTTGTTTGTTTTTTTCTTGTAAATTTGTTTGAGTTCTTTGTAGGCTCTGGATGTTAGCCCTTTGTCAGATGAGTAGATTGCCAAAATTTTCTCCCATTCTGTAGGTTGCCTGTTCACTCTGATGGTAGTTTCTTTTGCTGTGCAGAAGCTCTTTAGTTTACTGAGATCCCATTTGTCAATTTTGTCTTTTGCTGCCGTTGCTTTTGGTGTTTTAGACATGAAGCCTTTGCCCATGCCTGTGTCCTGAATGGTACTACCTAGGTTTTCCTCTAGGGTTTTTATGGTATTAGGTCTAACAATTAAGTCTCTAATCCATCTTGAATTAATTTTCGTATAAGGAGTAAGGAAAGGATCCAGTTTCAGCTTTCTACTTATTGTTAGCCAATTTTCCCAGCACCATTTATGAAATAGGGAATCCTTTCCCCATTTCTTGTTTCTCTCAGGTTTGTCAAAGATCACATAGCTCACACCAGTTAGAATGGCGATCATTAAAAAGTCAGGAAACAACAGGTGCTGGAGTGGATGTGGAGAAATAGGAACACTTTTACACTGTTGGTGGGATTGTAAACTAGTTCAACCATCATGGAAAACAGTATGGCGATTCCTCAAGGATCTAGAACTAGATGTACCATATGACCCAGCCATCCCATTACTGGGGATATACCCAAAGGATTATAAATCATGCTGCTATAAAGACACATGCACACGTATGTTCATTGCGTCACTATTCACAAAAGCAAAGACTTGGAATCAACCCAAATGTCCATCAGTGACAGACTGGATGAAGAAAATGTGGCACATATACACCATGGAATACTATGCAGCCATCAAAAAGGATGAGTTTGTGTCCTTTGTAGGGACATGGATGCAGCTGGAAACCATCATTCTTAGCAAACTATCACAAGAACAGAAAACCGAACACTGCATGTTCTCACTCATAGGTGGGAACTGAACAATGAGATCACTTGGACTCGGGAAGGGGAACATCACACAGCGGGGCCTATCATGGGGAGGGGGAATGGGGGAGGGATTGCATTGGGAGTCATACTTGATGTAAATGATGAGTTGATGGGTGCGGACAAGTTGATGGGTGCAGCACAGCAACATGACACAAGTATACATATGTAACAAACCTGCACGTTATTCACATGTACCCTAGAACTTAAAGTATAATAATAATAAAAGATTAAAAAATTAAAAATAAAAGAACTAGAGAGGCAAGAGTAAACAGATTCAAAAGCTAACAGAAGGCAAGAAATAACTAAGATCAGAGCAGAACTGAAAGAGATAGAGACAGAAAAAACCCACTAAAAAATCAGTGAATCCAGGAACTGGTTTTTTGAAAAGATCAACAAAATTAATAGACCTCTTAAAGAAGAAAAGAGAGAAGAATCAAATAGATGCAGTAAAAAATGATAAAGGTGACATCACCACCGACCCCACAGAAATACAAACCACTATCAGAGAATACTATAAACACTTCTACACAAATTAACTGGAAAAACTAGAAGAAGTGGATAATTTCCTGGGCACTTACACTCTCCCAAGACTAAACTAGGAAGAAGTTGATCCCCGAATATATCTATAGCAGGCTTTGAAATAATTAATAGCCTACCAACCAAAAAAAGTCCAGGATCAGATGGATTCACAGCCGAATTCTACCAGAGGTACAAGGAGGTGCTGGTACAATTTCTTCTGAAATATTCAAATCAATAGAAAAAGAGAGAATCCTCCCTGACTCATTTTAAGAGGTCAACATCATCCTGATACCAAAGCCTGGCTGAGACACAACAAAAAAGAGTTTTTTAGACCAATATCCCTGATGAACGTCGATGCAAAAATCCTCAATAAAATACTGGCAAACCAAATCCAGCAGCACATCAAAATGCTTATCTACCATGATCAAGTGGGCTTCATCCCTGGGATGTAAAGCTGGTTCAACATATGCAAATCAATAAACATAATCCAGCATATAAACAGAACCAAAGACAAGAACCACATGATTATCTCAATAGATACAGAAAAGGCCTTTGACAAAATTCAACAGCCATTCATGCTAAAAACGCTCAATAAATTCGGTATTGATGGAACGTATCTCAAAATCATAGGAGCTAATTATGACAAACCCACAGCCAATATCATACTGAATGGGTAAAAACTGGAAGCATTCCCTTTGAAAACTGGCACAAGACAGGGATGCCCTCTCTCACCACTCCTATTCAACATAATGTTGGAAGTTCTGGCTAGGGCAATCAGGTAAGATAAATAAATAAAGGGTATTCAGTTATGAAAAGAAGAAATCAAATTGTCCCTGTTTGCAGATGACATGATTGTATATTTAGAAAACTCCATCATCTCAGCCCAAAATCTCCTTAAGCTGATAAGGAAATTCAGTAAAGTCTCAGGATACAAAATCCATGTGCAAAAATCACAAGCATTCTTATACACCAGTAATAGACAAACAGAGAGACAAATGATGAATGAACTCCCATTCACAATAGCTTCAAGGAGAATAAAATTCCTAGGAATTCAACTTACAAAGGATGTAAAGGACCTCTGGAAGGAGAACTACAAACCACTGCTCAGTGAAATAAAAGAGGACACAAACAAATGAAAGAACATACCATGCTCATGGATAGGAAGAATCAATATCGTGAAAATGGCCATACTGCCCATGGTAATTGATAGATTCAATGCCATCCCTATCAAGCTACCAATGACTTTCTTCACAGAATTGGAAAAGAACTGCTTTAAAGTTCATATGGAACCAAAAAGAGCCCGCATTGCCAAGACAATCCTACGTCAAAAGATCAAAGTTGGAGGCATCACGCTACCTGACTGCAAACAATACTACAAGGCTACAGTAACCAAAACAGCATGGTACTGGTACCAAAACAGAGACTTAGACCAATGGAACAGAACAGAGCCCTCAAAAATAATACCACACATCTACAGCCATCTAATCTTTGACAAATCTGAGAAAAACAAGAAATGGAGAAAGGATTCCCTATTTAATAAATGGTGCTGGGAAAATTGGCTAGCCATAAGTAGAAAGCTGAACCTATATCCTTTCCTCACTCTTTACATGAAAATTAATTCAAGATGGTTTGGAGACTTAAATATTAGACTGAACACTATAAAAACCCTAGAAGAAAACGTAGTAATATCATTCAGTACATAGGCATGGGCAAGGACTTCATGTCTAAAACACCAAAAGCAATGGCAGCAAAAGCCAAAATTGACAAATGGGATCTCAGTAAACTAAAGAGCTTCTGCACAGCAAAAGAAACTACCATCAGAGTGAACAGGCAACCTATAGAATGGGAGAAAATTTTTGCAATCTACTCATCTGACAAAGGGCTAATATCCAGAACCTCCAAAGAACTCAAACAAATTTACAAGGAAAAAAATAACCCCTTCTAAAAGTAGGCAAAGGATATGAACAGACATTTCTCAAAAGAAGACATTCATACAGCCAACAGACACATGAAAAAATGCTCATCATCACTGGCCATCAAAGAAATGCAAATCAAAACCACAATTAGGTACCATCTCACATCAGTTAGAATGGCAATCATTAAAAAATCAGGAAACCACAGGTGCTGGAGAGGATGTGGAGAAATCGTCAGTTGGTCACATTGCAAACTAGTTCAACCATTGTGGAAAACAGTATTGCAATTCCTCAAGGATCTAGAACTAGAAATACCATATGACTCAGCCATCCCATCACTGCATACATACCCAAAGGATTATAAATCATGCTGCAATAAAGACACATGCACACATATGTTCATTGTGCACTATGCACAATAGCAAAGACTTGAAATCAACGCAAATGTCCATCAGTGACAGACTGGATTAAGAAAATTTGGCACATATACACCATGGAATACTATGCAGCCATAAAAAAGGGTGAGTTCGTGTCGTTTGTAGGGACATGGATGCAGCTGGAAACCATCATTCTCAGCAAACTATCACAAGAGCAGAAAACCAAATACAACATGTTCTCACTCATAGGTGGGAACTGAACAATGAGATCACTTGGACACAAGAAGTTGAACATCACACACCAGGGCCTACAGTGGGGAGGGGTGAGGAGGTGGGATGGAATTGGGAGTTCTATCTGAGGTAAATGATGAGTGCTGATGAGTTGATGGGTGCAGCACACCAACCTGACACATGTATACATATGTAAGAAACCTGCACCTTGTGCACATGTACCCTAGAACTTAAAGTATACTAAATAAAAATAATAATAAATTAAAATAAAAGAATTTCCTTTATTACCTAGGATGAGTGGAGAGGAAGTTGTTCCATAGAAGTGATTGCTCCTTTTGGTTTCTGTAATTCACATCATCACTATCTTGATAAACGTTTCAATAACTTTAAGGAATTGGGAGGATGGATAGCTTAGAAAGTATCAGCATAGAGTAAGTAATTCAGATGATTCTGTGGTCATGAATTTTGGGAGGATTACTTGACAAATTTTTAGTTTTTTTGCTTATTTGTTGATTTGTATATCTGAATAATATCACAACCACAAAAATAGATCACTTCTTATTTCTGGCATTAATTATTTTTTGAAAAGCAGTTACATCTAAGTCTTTTCAGGCAATGGATGCCGGTTCTGTAAAACCCACGTACTTATTTTCATTTCCATTGTTTTAGATAGGAATCAATCCTCTCTCCCTCCCTGCCACTCTGCCTCCCTGCCTCCCTTTCCCCTCCCTCCCTCTCTTCTTTCCTTCCTTCCTTCCTTTCTTCCTTCCTTCCTTCCTTCCTTCCTTCCTTCCTTCCTTCCTTCCTTCCTTCCTTCCTTCCTTCCTGCCTCCCTGCCTTCATTGCCTCCCTGCCTCCCTGCCTTCTTTCTTTCCTTATTTTCTTCCTTCTTGCCATCCTTTCTTATTCCCTGCTTATGTGGCTCACTGGAACACATCTGCCTGTTTGTATCTGTGTATAGATTCTGGTCTCTCCTGTTCTTGTCAGATGATTATTACTTTACTTATTTTTTATTCAATTCATTCCTCAAGTGTACTATTTCCATGTACTAATTATTTTCTTTCCAGGTTTCTGAATGTTGAGACATCAATACCACCAAATTATTTAATGTAATGAAGAGTTATTCCATCAAATACAAGACCTCAGAGGATCAACGAATACTCTACAATTTCAGGAAACATTTTGCATACATGTGTATATATGCATTTTTTTCCTCTAAGTATAACTTTCTCTCTCTATATATATTTTCCTAGGAGAAGGTATATAGCTTTCACCAGCTTTTCAAAGTACAACAAATTAAAACCTACAACACAAAGTAATTGTGTATGTGTGTTTGCATATGTGCATGACATTTATTTATTTTAATAGCAGTAAAATATACATTACATATGATTTACCATTTAAACCATTTTAAGTGTATATTCAATGATAAAAAGAACATTCACATTGTTATACAACCATCACCATCATCCATCCCCAGAATTCTGTCTTGCAAAACTGAAACTCTGTACTCACTGAACAACTTCCCATTACCTACTCACCACCTCCCGACAATCACCATTCTACTTTCTCTATGATTTTGTCTAGTCTGGGTAGCACAGATGAATGAAATCCTAGACTATTTGTCCTTTTGTAACCAGTTTATTTCATTTAGCATATTATCCTCAAGTTTCATCCCTGTTGCAACATGTCTTTCCTTTTTAAGTCTGAATGATATTCTCTGTATTGCACATCACAATTTGTTAGTAAATATTTCTAAGATTCTAAGTAAGAATAGACAATGTAGAATGCACATTTCCTGAGTTGTACTCTTTTCTTAGAATGGCAAACCACCTTAGTAGAACACTGGATGGTATATTGAGGCTTATTCAAACATCTCTGGATGATACTGATGTTCATCCAGATACTGAGTAAGCTTGCTTTAAATAACCATTGTTATCCAGAAATTTTAAGAAAATGTATTGATAATTAAGACACACACACAGTGGTTCTCTCTTCACACACACACACATGCACACACACACACACTACATTGAATCTATAGTCCCATTTTAGAAGAAGTGATACCTTTACAGATTCCAATCCGTGAACTTAGTATACCCCATGATTGCTCAATATGTTCTTTAGTTTGCTATGTAGAAGTTCAGCATTTTTTATCAGACTGGTTCCTGTGAATGTGATATTACTTATGCTATTGGAAACATCATAAAAGTAAATTTATTTTTTTCTAACATATAAAAATGGAATGGATATTTTTGTGTTCTTGCTTTTACTAACCGGTAAAGTCACTAAATCTCCTAGCTGGGTTATAGATTTTTTTTCTAATTTTAAATGTACACATTCATGTTTTAAAACAGGCTTAATCATTCCTTTTCAATCATTTTACTTTCAACTTTTACTTTCAGCTTTTACTTTCCTAATTATGTTACTACAATTACAAGAACTAATTACAAGTACTTCTCAGTACGTCGTGTAGAGACCTGTCCACACCAGATATCTTTGCCTCATTATTGATGTCCAGGAAATTTTAAGGAATTATTATTTTATTCTCGATAGCTAGTGTACTTTATTAATTAAAATTTGTCATCCTTCAAAAATGTATTTTTTGCATTTATTGAGATGCCACATGTTTATGTTCTTTTCTAGGCAGGAAGATGACCTAAGGCCAGGAATCTAAGATCACCCTGGTCAACACAGCAAGACCCCATCTCTACTATTAAGAAATTGCTATTAAAAAATGATTTACAACTCTATCCTTCTACCCTGTATTACTGAAATAAATCCCATTTGAATTCTGGCACATTATGTACAATTGTTTCCCTTTTGTTGATCACTGGAATATATGGCATTTTTTATCACTATACATATATATATAATTTTATAAATTTGGCATTACTAAGAAAGGTTATTAAAAATTTTAATTCTAATGTCTTTTTCTTTGTTTTTGTTTTGTTTTTGTTATTGAGACAGGGTCTTGCTCTGTCATCCAGGCTGGAGTGCAGTGGTGCAATCTCAGCTCACTGCAATCTCCACCTCTCCAGTTTAAGTGATTCTCCTGCCTCAGCCTCCTGAATAACTGGGGCTACAGGTGCATATCACCATGCCCACGTAATTTTTATATTTCTCATAGACATGGGATTTCACCGTGTTGCCCAGGTTTTTCTAAACTCCTGACCTCGGGTGATCTGCGTGCCTAGGCCTCCCAAACTCCTGGGACTATAGGCATGATCCATCACACTTGGCCTTCATTTCTTTCTTTCTTTTCTTTTTTTTTTTTAAATTAGTTTTCAGTATTAAGCTTATGCTGAGCCTAAGAACATTTTGGGGTAGATTCAGTAGTCTTGATAGTTCTGGTCAAATTTATCACTGCTATAAATTATGCTATTTTTCTATTATATATTCTGATGGGTTTTTAAAAATATATACAAAATTATATTATATGCCTGTCTTTTAACTTACTTGCCTTATTACTTGTTGTTTTGCTGTTTTTGTTGTTGTTGCCACCCTTGGATTTTCTATTTGCATAATACAAATCTGCAAATAGTAACAGAAACAACCTTCTTCCTTCCAATGTATATGCCTTTCATTTTCTTACCTATTTAGTTGTGTTAGCCAGTGCCTATGGAAAAAAGCTACTAGAGTAGAATGTTCTTATTTACCACTATGATAGATGCCTTTTGATTGATATTTCTATACATTTTGTATGTAGTAACATTGTTTATATTTGTGCATTATATAAGTAATTTATATTATATATACATATATAGTTACATAATATATATCCATATCTTAACATCATGTATATATAAATATTATACACATGAAGAAAAGATACCTCTATTTCTATTTCTTCTTGAAATAAAGAATAAGAATAAACTTTTATTGAATGAATTTCATCACTTACAGTAATAATCTGTTTTCTATGATTATATTAATATCTTTAATAAATTTCCTAATATTGAGATTTGCATTTATTGAAATAAATCTCAAGGCCTAACAATGAATTTTTCTTCAAACATCAGCTGTAGTCTATCTGCTAGTTGCTTAAAAATATTCCTATCAATTATTTGCTTCTTGTGCTATGTTTTTAAATTTTATATTGACATTTTGTAAGCATTATAATAAAATTTTAGAACTATTTTCCTTTTCTAAATCAATTTAAATATCAGGGAATAAATCTTATTTAAAAAAAAAAAACTGTGAAAGCATTTGGAACTGATGTTTTTGAGGGGGAGAGTGCTTGAGGTAGAGAATGAGGCTTGGTCACTTTGGGATGATATAATTAATCTGTTTTGAGTTTCTGTTTCTTCTGGAAAAAATACATGTTATATGTAGATCTGGAAAATTATCCATTTCATCCAAGTTTTCAAATGCATTTGTATGGGATGGATCAAAGGAGTTAGTTTTAATTCCTTAATCTCTTTCCATAACAAGGATTTTCTCTGATCATTTATTTCATGCATTTTGACATCCTCCCCTTTTATTTGATGATTATCATATGAAACAGTTTTCCTGTCACATTTTTTTGCTTACCAAGGAACTAACGCTAAGAATTTCATTCTCATTTATTTCTTTTTTGGTTTTTAATCTTTATTAATCCCTTTCTAATTCCTGCTGTGCTCGTATAGTTTTGCTGTTGTTGTTGTACTTTGTTTTTTTTTCTTGAGAAAATACAACTTACGGTGAGATTCCTTCCTCAGAGCCCCTCCAGCTTTCTGCCCTTTGGAAGAAATAGCAGCATGGTTTAGTTTCTGGCACAAAACAACTGAGCAAATAACTCTACGTGTTTCTTTATGGTCCCAATCCTCTTGGCTGCAACAGTCTGAAATGTTACTATTTAAAATTTCATGCCCACTTATGCGTAGGGCATACTGCAAGTATATTCAAAATAAGGGTGAGGAAATAGCATGGATTTCAGCCATCAGATGTAAGACCACAATTTATATACACTCGTGGAATGTAAACCCCATATCGTTGTCCTAAAACTCGAGGGAGATAGGAATATTTAGTTGAACACATTAAGAAGAGTTTGAAGTTGTCCTGCCAACAGAAGTCTATTTAATAAAAAATGTTCTGTTCTGTGTTTAACAATGCCCCAGTTTTTTATCCCTAGTTCTCAGAAGTTTCCTTTTCTTTTTGCTTCTACTAGATTTGAATAGTTTACATTTGACTTAGGCATGGATTTCCCATTGTATGCACAATTATAAGAACACCCAGATAGTTCCAATATGGTTTTTGTTGTTGAATTTGAAATAGAAAGGATTCATTTCATGAACCCAATCTCCCTATAGAGCCAACCAACTTTCTTGGTGCTGCTGCTAAGAATATTTTCCCAGCTTTTTTTTTTTTTTTCTATTAAGCCTAATGTTCAATTTTACCACTTATAGGATGGTGTTCTACTGTGATAGTGACCTTCAACTATTTCACAATGTCCATATAAAATACTTTGTACTGAAAAAAATGTAGTTGCCTGTATTAGCCTGAACAAGAAATGTCTCAAAGCCAAACTATTTTCAATAAACATGCATTGGGACACTTGAGCAGAACTATCACTGGCGATGAAGGTGTTGCCGAAAGAAATTATGTAATTTTTGGAATTTTAGTCCAATTTTTTCTCATTATTTAACAAAAAAACTTGCAAATTAACAGATTAAAAATAGACTTCTGCTTTATCTCTTATTCACAGCAAGACTTCTTAAGGTTTGTCTTCATTTATTAACCACTCTAAGATTTTAAACCTTAGGTCACAAATTTAAGACAGGCATATTAGATGTGCACATTCGTTTATATTGTGACAGTTTTAGGTAAAGTACATGTGCAAGTTCTTTAATAATTTAACTGAACAAGGAAATGAAATGGCTGTAAAATAACCACAGGTTATCTAAAGGGAGGAACATTTTATCCTGATTTAACATGAATTGTTTCTTTTAGAACTTTCGTATAATATAAACCCCAAAGCAAGAAAAATTACCATGACACGGTTTATTTTCAAATTCAAAGTCATTAGAGATAAATCTGATTGCTCATCATTTTCTTAAGGCAATTTTCACTTTGGCAAGTAATTGTCTCTAACACTTTTATTTCTAACACACCTTGGATAATTGCATAATAGCTTTGATTGGAGGGAAGGGAAGAATGCAATAATCCGACAGTTAAGTCAGAAGGATGACGTGTGTGTATTAGAATCTTCTGCTGTTTTGTAGGGACACAGATTTT
Organism: Macaca mulatta; assembly: GCF_049350105.2. NCBI lineage: Eukaryota > Metazoa > Chordata > Mammalia > Primates > Cercopithecidae > Macaca > Macaca mulatta. The sequence continues at coordinate 6,896,854 of NC_133427.1, forward strand.
GTATGGCTGGCAGCTAACACTTCCAGTGGTGTAGGAATTATCTAGACGCTTGAAGGTAGCAATGGGCATAATAGAAGTTCGTGTGTCTCAAATTGACATGGTATAGTTTCATCCTTTTTTCCTTATTTCTGATGGAAGTACTAATAGGTAGAAAAATGGCCAAGAAACTGTCAAGGCAAAAAATAAAAAAAGAATATCAGAAATAGAATAGCTGCTTGGAATGTAACTGGATTTTTAAACCATTGGGGAATGATACCTTTTTATTATCATTCTTTTATTGTCTTTGTTTTTAAGAAAACTATTCCTATATCATTCTTTCAAACAAACTTTAAAACAGCTTGCACAAATCTTACTGGTTAATAAGAGAGAAGGAGACAGAGGTGGAAATGGAGACAAAGAGAGAATGAAAGATGGCGAGAAGGAGAGACAGAGCAGAGAGAGTAAGAGGGCAGGTGGGAGACAGAGGAAAGGAGGGAAGGGGAGAGAGGGAGCAGAAACAAGAGAGAGAAACAGGGAGACAGAGAGGAAGGGAGGGAGATAGAAAAGGCAGAGAGAGGGCAGGAGAAAGAGAGAAACAGAGAGAATGAGACAGAGAAAGGGGAATGGAGGGAGAGAGAAATTGAGTAATACTTTCAAGATCATAATTTACACTGTTGGACAACAGAGTGCCTGTTTTATGGTCAAGGAGTATTCATTATTACCAATTCACAAGAGTCATACAAAGAAAGAAACGACATTAAATCAAGAGCAATTCATAACAACACATGGAAAAGGAAGAAAAAGGGTAAGAAAAGTTCTCCCTTCTAAAGTCAACATACCATGCACTTTGGGTCCTCTCCTGCCCAATGAAGCCTCCAGAATGAATCCACCACCACATTTTCACTCTTTTTCTTCATTTGGCATTCAGATATTACCACAGTGCTCCCTGGGAAGATATTGTTTCGCATCCTCAAACAACATGCCCTAATCCTTTTCTACCTTGGATGATTTCCTGTCTTCATTATCCATTTCTTGTTTTTGAACAGTGTAGCCTCCATCATTTCTCCCAAAGGCCTTCATAGAATCTTACAATGACTTATTTCTTTGCTCCAATCATGTGATCTTTCTCTTGTCTCTTTCTCTTTTACTTTTGATAAGATTGATCATCTTCTTCCATATATCATGTCTTCCTTAACTTGAGTTGCGTTAGTGACTCCTGCTTTTTTCTTCATGATTTATGATTTTTAAATAGGTATATGTCTCTCCTACCTCGTTAATAATGCCCCTTGTAGTTATCAATTCTCAAGGCTGCTAGTCATGCTTCTATTACAGATACCTAAGCCACTTATCAGTTTATTTCTACTTTCTCTACAATACTTTAAATTGATTCCAGGATTGATTCCAGGAATATACAGGAATATGTGTGTGTGTGTGTGTGTGTGTGTGTGTGTGTGTGTGTGTGTGTGTGTGTGCTGTCATTATTCTTTTATTGCTTTTGTTTTTAAGAAAACTATTCCAATATTATTCTTTCAAACAAATTTCAAAGCAGCTTGCATTGATCTTTCTGGTTAATAAGAGAGAGGGAGACAGCGACTGTATACACACACACTATATATAAAATATTTGTCCTGAAGTCAATTTAAAATATAATATAGGAGCAAGATGGCCGAATAGGAAAAGATCCAGTCTCCAACTCCCAGCGCTAGCGACAGAGAAGACCGGTGATTTCTGCATTTTCAACTGAGGTACTGGGTTCATCTCACTGGGGAGTGCCGGACAATCGGTGCTGGTCAGCTGCTGCAGCCCGACCAGCGAGAGCTGAAGCAGGGCGAGGCATTGCCTCACCTGGGAAGCGCAAGGGGGAAGGGAATCCCTTTTCCTAGCCAGGGGAACTGAGACACACAACACCTGGAAAATCGGGTAACTCCCACCCCAATACTGCGCTTTAAGCAAATAGGCACAACAGGAGATCATATCCCACACCTGGCCGGGAGGGTCCCACACCCACGGAGCCTCCCTCATTGCTAGCACAGCAGTCTGTGATCTACCGGCAAAGCAGCAGCGAGGCTGGGGGAGGGGCGCCCGCCATTGCTGAGGCTTAAGTAGGTAAAAAAAGCTGCTGGGAAACTCGAACTGGGTGGAGCTCACAGCAGCTCAAGGAAACCTGCCTGTCTCTGTAGACTCCACCTCTGGGGACAGGGCACAGTAAACAATAACAAATGCAGCAGAAATCTCTGCAGACCCAAACGACTCTGTCTGACAGCTTTGAAGAGAGCAGTGGATCTCCCATCACGGAGATTGAGATCTGAGAAAGGACAGACTACCTGCTTAAGTGGGTCCCTGACCCCTGAGAAGCCTAACTGGGACACATCCCCCACTAGGGGCAGTCTGACACCCCACACCTCACAGGGTGGAGTACACCCCTGAGAGGAAGCTTCCAAAGCAAGAATCAGACAGATACATTCGCTGTTCAGAAATATTCTATCTTCTGCAGCCTCTGCTGCTGATACCCAGGCAAACAGGGTCTGGAGTGGACCTCAAGCAATCTCCAACAGACCTACAGCTGAGGGTCCTGACTGTTAGAAGGAAAACTATCAAACAGGAAGGACGCCTACACCAAAACCCCATCAGTACATCACCATCATCAAAGACCAGAGGCAGATAAAACCACAAAGATGGGGAAAAAGAAGGGCAGAAAAGCTGGAAATTCAAAAAATAAGAGCGCATCTCCCCCGGCAAAGGAGCGCAGCTCATCGCCAGCAATGGATCAAAGCTGGACGGAGAATGACTTTGACGAGATGAGAGAAGAAGGCTTCAGTCCATCAAATTTCTCAGAGCTAAAGGAAGAATTACGTACCCACTGCAAAGAAACGAAAAATCTTGAAAAAAAAGTGGAAGAATTGATGGCTAAAGTAATTAATGCAGAGAAGGTCATAAACGAAATGAAAGAGATGAAAATCATGACACGAGAAATACATGACAAATGCACAAGCTTCAGTAACTGACTCGATCAACTGGAAGAAAGAGTATCAGCAATTGAGAATCAAATGAATGAAATGAGCGAGAAGAGAAACCAAAAGAAAAAAGAAGAAAAAGAAATGAACAAAGCCTGCAAGAAGTATGGGATTATGTAAAAAGACCAAATCTACATCTGATTGGGGTGCCTGAGAGTGAGGGGGAAAATGGAACCAAGTTGGAAAACACTCTTCAGGATATCCAGGAGAACTTCCCCAACCTAGTAGGGCAGGCCAACATTCAAATCCAGGAAATACAGAGAAGGCCACAAAGATACTCTTCGAGAAGAGCAACTCCAAGACACATAATTGCCAGATTCACCAAAGTTGAAATGAAGGAAAAAATCTTAAGGGCAGCCAGAGAGAAAGGTGGGGTTACCCACAAAGGGAAGGCCATCAGACTAAAGGCAGATCTCTCGGCAGAAACTCTACAAGCCAGAAGAGAGTGGGGGCCAATATTCAACGTTCTTAAAGAAAAGAATTTTCAACCCAGAATTTCATATCCAGCCAAACTAAGTTTCATAAGTGAAGGAGAAAGAAAATTCTTTACAGATAAGCAAATGCTTAGAGATTGTGTCACCACTAGGCCTGCCTTACAACAGACCCTGAAGGAAGCACTAAACATGGAAAGGAACAACCGGTACCAGCCATTGCAAAAAACATGCCAAAATGTAAAGACCATCGAGGCTAGGAAGAAACTGCATCAACTAACGAGCAAAATAACCAGTTAATATCATAATGGCAGGATCAAGTTCACACATAACAATATGAACCTTAAATGTAAAATGACTAAATGCTCCAATTAAAAGACACAGACTGACAAACTGGATAAAGAGTCAAGACCCATCAGTCTGCTGTATTCAGGAGACCCATATCACATGCAGAGACATACATAGGCTCAAAATAAAGGGATGGAGGAAGATTTACCAAGCAAATGGAGAACAAAAAAAAGCAGGGGTTGCAATACTAGTCTCTGATAAAACAGACCTTAAACCATCAAAGATCAAAAGAGACAAAGAAAGCCATTACATAATGGTAAAGGGATCAATTCAACAGGAAAAGCTAACTATCCTAAATATATATGCACCCAATACAGGAGCACCCAGATTCATAAAGCAAGTCCTTAGAGACTTACAAAGAGACTTAGATTCCCATACAATAATAATGGGAGACTTCAACACTCCACTGTCAACATTAGACAGATCAATGAGACAGAAAGTTAACAAGGATATCCAGGAATTGAACTCGTCTCTGCAGCAAGCAGACCTAATAGACATCTATAGAACTCTCTACCCCAAATCAACAGAATATGCATTCTTCTCAGCACCACATCGTACTTACTCCAAAATTGACCACGGAATTGGAAGTAAAGCACTCCTCAGCAAATGTACAAGTACAGAAATTATAACAAACTGTCTCTCAGACCACAGTGCAATCAAACTAGAACTCAGAACTAAGAAACTCAATCAAAACTGCTCAACTACATGGAAACTGAACAACCTGCTCCTGAATGACTACTGGGTACATAACGAAATGAAGGCAGAAATAAAGATGTTCTTTGAAACCAATGAGAACAAAGATACAACATACCAGAATCACTGGGACACATTTAAAGCAGTGTGTAGAGGGAAATTTATAGCACTAAATGCCCACAAGAGAAAGCAGGAAAGATCTAAAATTGACACTCTAACATCGCAATTAAAAGAACTAGAGAAGCAAGAGCAAACACATTCAAAAGCTAGCAGAAGGCAAGAAATAACTAAGATCAGAGCAGAACTGAAGGAGATAGAGACACAAAAAACCCTCCAAAAAATCAATGAATCCAGGAGTTGGTTTTTTGAAAAGATCAACAAAATTGACAGACCGCTAGCAAGACGAATAAAGAAGAAAAGAGAGAAGAATCAAATCGACGCAATTAAAAATGATAAAGGGGATATCATCACCGACCCCACAGAAATACAAACTACCATCAGAGAACACTATAAACACCTCTACGCAAATAAGCTGGAAAATCTAAAAGAAATGGATAATTTCCTGGACACTTACACTCTTCCAAGACTAAACCAGGAAGAAGTTGAATCCCTGAATAGACCAATAGCAGGCTCTGAAATTGAGGCAATAATTAATAGCCTACTAACCAAAAAAAGCCCAGGACCAGATGGATTCACAGCTGAATTCTACCAGAGGTACAAGGAGGAGCTGGTACCATTCCTTCTGAAACTATTCCAATCAATAGAAAAAGAGGGAATCCTCCCTAACTCATTTTATGAGGCCAACATGATCCTGATACCAAAGCCTGGCAGAGACACAACAAAAAAAGAGAATTTTAGACCAATATCCCTGATGAACATCCATGCAAAAATCCTCAATAAAATACTGGCAAACCGGATTCAGCAACACATCAAAAAGCTTATCCACCATGATCAAGTGGGCTTCATCCCTGGGATGCAAGGCTGGTTCAACATTTGCAAATCAATAAACATAATCCAGCATATAAACAGAACCAAAGACAAGAAGCACATGATTATCTCAATAGATGCAGAAAAGGCTTTTGACAAAATTCAACAGCCCTTCATGCTAAAAACGCTCAATAAATTCGGTATTGAAACTGGCACAAGACAGGGATGCCCTCTCTCACCACTCCTACTCAACATAGTGTTGGAAGTTCTGGCTAGGGCAATTAGGCAAGAGAAAGAAATCAAGCGTATTCAGTTAGGAAAAGAAGAAGTCAAATTGTCCCTGTTTGCAGATGACATGATTGTGTATTTAGAAAACCCCATTGTCTCAGCACAAAATCTCCTTAAGCTGATAAGCAACTTCAGCAAAGTCTCAGGATACAAAATTAATGTGCAAAAATCACAAGCATTCGTATACACCAGTAACAGACAAACAGAGAGCCAAATCAGGAATGAACTTCCATTCACAATTGCTTCAAAGAGAATAAAATACCTAGGAATCCAACTGACAAGGGATGTAAAGGACCTCTTCAAGGAGAACTACAAACCACTGCTCAATGAAATAAAAGAGGACACAAACAAATGGAAGAACATACCATGCTCATGGATAGGAAGACTCAATATCATGAAAATGGCCATACTGCCCAAGGTAATTTATAGATTCAATGCCATCCCCATCAAGCTACCAATGAGTTTCTTCACAGAATTGGATAAAACTGCTTTAAAGTTCATATGGAACCAAAAAAGAGCCCACATCTCCAAGACAATCCTAAGTCAAAAGAACAAAGCTGGAGGCATCACGCTACCTGACTTCAAACTGTACTACAAGGCTACAGTAACTAAACCAGCATGGTACTGGTACCAAAACAGAGATATAGACCAATGGAACAGAACAGAGTCCTCAGAAATAATACCACACATCTACAGCCATCTGATCTTTGACAAACCTGAGAGAAACAAGAAATGGGGAAAGGATTCCCTATTTAATAAATGGTGCTGGGAAAATTGGCTAGCCATAAATAGAAAGCTGAAACTGGATCCTTTCCTTACTCCTTATACGAAAATTAATTCAAGATGGATTAGAGACTTAAACGTTAGACCTAATACCATAAAAATCCTAGAGGAAAACCTAGGTAGTACCATTCAGGACATAGGCATGGGCAAAGACTTCATGTCTAAAACACCAAAAGCAACAGCAGCAAAAGCCAAAATTGACAAATGGGTTCTAATTAAACTAAAGAGCTTCTGGACATCAAAAGAAACTACCATCAGAGTGAACAGGCAACCTACAGAATGGGAGAAAATTTTTGCAATCTACTCATCTGACAAAGGGCTAATATCCAGAACCTACAAAGAACTCAAACAAATTTACAAGAAGAAAACAAACAACCCTATCAAAAAGTGGGCAAAGGATATGAACAGACATTTTTCAAAAGAAGACATTCATACAGCCAACAGACACATGAAAAAATGCTCATCATCACTGGCCATCAGAGAAATGCAAATCAAAACCACAATGAGATACCATCTCACACCAATTAGAATGGCGATCATTAAAAAGTCAGGAAACAACAGGTGCTGGAGAGGATGTGGAGAAATAGGAACACTTTTACACCGTTGATGGGATTGTAAACTAGTTCAACCATTATGGAAAACAGTATGGCGATTCCTCAAGGATCTAGAACTAGATGTACCATATGACCCAGCCATCCCATTACCGGGTATATACCCAAAGGATTATAAATTATGCTGCTATAAAGACACATGCACACGTATGTTTATTGCAGCACTATTCACAATAGCAAAGACTTGGAATCAACCCAAATGTCTATCAGTGACAGATTGGATTAAGAAAATGTGGCACATATACACCATGGAATAGTATGCAGCCATAAAAAATGATGAGTTTGTTTCCTTTGTAGGGACATGGATGCAGCTGGAAACCATCATTCTTAGCAAACTATCACAAGAACAGAAAACCAAACACTGCATGTTCTCACTCATAGGTGGGAACTGAACAATGAGATCACCTGGACTCAGGAAGGGGAACATCACACACCGGGGCCTATCATGGGGAAGGGGTAGGGAGGAGGGATTGCATTGGGAGTTCTACGTGATGTAAATGACGAGTTGATGAGTGCAGCACACCAACATGGCACAAGTATACATATGTAACAAACCTGCACGTTATGCACATGTACCCTACAACTTAAAGTATAATAATAATAAATAAATTAAGTATATATAAATAAATAAATATAATATGTATAACAAATATAATAGGTATTTTATACTATACACACACACACACACATAAATGTATATAAAATTGTCCTGGAATCAATTTAAAATGTATATATTTGTATTTGGAGATGGGGAATTGCTCTGTTGGCCTGGCTGGAATTCCGCAGTGCAATCACAGCTCACTGCAGCCTCGATCTCCCGAGCTCAAACAATTCTCCCACTTCAGTCTTTTGAGTAGCTGGGACTATAGCCATATACCTCAGGATTATCCTCCCTGTGAGTGAGAGGTTATGCCTTGTGAACAGAAGACCAGGAAAAACTGTCTACTGAGGACAGTGAACTAAGGAGAAGAGAAGGAGTAGATAGAGTCAGTGACAAGAGATCTACGGGTAGACACACGGTCATATCCCTGTATCATCCCAGTTCTGCTTCCAGTTCTATTTTAGTCCCAGGTATAGTCACATCTTGACCAATTTGGAATCTGTGACACAGTCTATATTTGTGCAATGAATACTCTCCCTTGAGTACAGAACTGTCTCCTTCAATCAATATGTAATTTCTTTTATTCTGCCTTTCTGATTCACCCTCAGAAGGGGAAAGGGGGTTGAGAAAACTTCTCAGTTCATTATGAAACTTATCCATTATTTCATAGGAGATATTAATATCCAAGAAAAAACTCTTAGGGGCATCAACCCATGGTGTTAAATCTTTCCAGTGGAAAGTAATGAATTCAAATTGCTTCTCACTGTATTACTGGTTCAGAGAAGGGCTAAGAAATAAAAGAGTAATAAACTGGTTGATGTGAAATAGGTCACAAATCTGGTGGTTTCTACTCCTTCTTATGCACCTGGAGAAAAAAGAACAAAGAGGTTAATTGATCAAATTGATTACAGTCAGTTCGCGGTGGAATGGGGCAACAGATTGAAGGTCTCTCACCTCTGTAACTTCTTCCCATTTTGCTGGGATATCCCAATCTTTAATAACTTTAATTCAAATGAGAAAATAATTTATGTATCATCTCCTTCACTTAATGGATGGTCACAGCTATTTAATCCATTAACTAACTTAACATGGCTTGCCACGCACACCATTCCCAAAAGACTGCATATACCTTGGGCTAGAATTGATGCAGTCATTAAAATATTCCTTCAGGGTCTCCTGTAGGGCAGGCCTGATGGTGACAAAATCTCTAAGCATTTGCTTGTCTGTAAAGGATTTTATTTCTCCTTCACTTATGAAACTTAGTTTGGATATGAAATTCTGGGTTGAAATTTTTTTTTCTTTAAGAATGCTGAATATTGGCCCCCACTCTCTTCTGGCTTGTAGAGTTTCTGCCAAGAGATCTGCTGTTAGTCTGATGGGCTTCCCTTTGTGGGTAACCTGACCTTTGTCTCTGGCTGCCCTTAACAGTTTTTCCTTCATTTCAGCTTTGGTGAATCTGACAATTATGTGTCTTGGAGTTGCTCTTCTCAAGGAGTATCTTTGTGGAGTTCTCTGTATTTCGTGAATTTGCATTTTGGCCTGCCTTACTAGGTTCGGGAAGTTCTCCTGGATGATATCCTGGAGAGTGTTTTCCAACTTAGTTCTCTTTTCCCCCTCTCTTTGAGGCACACCAATCAGACGTAGATTTGGTCTTCACATAATCCCATACTTCTTGAAGGCTTTGTTCATTTCTTTTTCCTCTTTTTTCTTTAGACTTCTTTTCTTGCTTCATTTCATTCATTTGATCCTCAATCACTGATACTCTTTCTTCCAGTTGATCAGGTCGGTTACTGAAGCTTGTGCATTTGTCACGTATTTCTCATGTCATGGTTTTTATCTCTGTCAGTTCATTTATGGACTTCTCTGCATTGATTATTCTAGTTATCCATCCTTCCATTCTTTTCCCAAGATTTTTAGTTTCTTTGCATTGGGTACGTAATTCCTCCTTTAGCTCTGAGAAGTTTGATGGACTGAAGCCTTCTTCTCTCAACTCATCAAAGTCATTCTCTGTCTGGCTTTGATCCATTGCAGGCAATGGGCTGTGTTCCTTTGCAGAGGGAGATGCTTTCTTATTTTTTGAATTTTCAGCTTTTCTGCCTTGCTTTTACCCCATCTTTGTGGTTTTATCTGCCTTTGGTCTTTGATGATGGTGATGTACTGATGGGATTTTGGTGTGGGTGTCCTTCCTGTTTGTTAGTTTTCCTTCTAACAGTCAGGAACCTCAGCTGTAGGTCTGTTGGAGATTGCTTGAGGTCCACTCCAGACCCTGTTTGTTGGGTACCAGCATCAGAGGCTTCAGAAGATAGAATATTGCTGAACAGCGAGTGTACCTGTCTGATTCTCCCTTTGGAAGCTTTGTCTCAAGGGTGTACCCTGCCGTGTGAGGTGTGGGGTGTTGGTCTGCACCTAGTGGGGGATGTCTCCCAGTTAGGCTACTCAGGGGTCAGGGACCCACTTGAGCAGGTAATCTATCCATTCTCAGATTTCAATCTCTGTGTTGGGAGATCCACTGATCTCTTCAAAGCTGTCAGACTGCAAGAGACCCTGAAGGAGGCACTAAACATGGGGAGAAACAACTGGTACCAACCATTGCAAAAACATGCCAAAATGTAAAGACCATCAATGCTAGGAAGAAACTGCATCAAATAATGAGCAAATAACCAGCTAATATCATAATGACAGGATCAAGTTCACACACAACAATATTAACCTTAAATGTAAATGGACTAAATGGTCCAATTGAAAGACACAGAATGGCAAATTGGATAAAGAGTCAAGACCCATCAGTTTGCTGTATTCAGGAGACCCATCTCATATGCAGAGACACACACAGACTCAAAATAAAGGGATGGAGGAAGATCTACCAAGCAAATGGAGAACAAAAAAAAAGCAGGCCTTGCAATCCTAGTCTCTGATAAAACAGACTTTAAACCATCAACGATCAAAAGGGACAAAGAGGGCCATTACATAATGGTAAAGGGATCAATTCAACAGGAAGAGCTAACTATCCTAAATATAAATGTACCCAATACAGGAGCATACAGATTGATAAAGCAAGCACTTAGAGACTTAAAAAGAGACTTAGACTCCCATACAATAAAAATGGGAGATTTCAACACCCCACTGTCAATATTAGACAGATCAGCGAGACAGAAAGTTAACAAGGATATCCAGAAATTGAACTCAACTCTGCACCAAGTGGACCTAATAGACATCTACAGAATTCTCCGCCCCAAATCAACAGAATATACATTCTTCTCAGCACCACATTGCACTTATTCCAAAATTGACCACATAATTGGAAGTAAAGCACTCCTCAGCAAATATACAAGAACAGAAATTATAACAAACAGTCTCTCAGACAACAGTGCAATCAAAGTAGAACTCAGAACTAAGAAACTCAATCAAAACTGCTCATCTACATGGAAACTGAACAACCTGCTCCTGAATGACTACTGGGTACATAACGAAATGAAGGCAGAAATAAAGATGTTCTTTGAAACCAGTGAGAACAAAGATACAATATAACAGAATCTCTGGGACACATTTAAAACAGTGTATAGAGGGAAATTTATAGCACTAAATGCCCACAAGAGAAAGCTGGAGAGATCTAAAATTGACATCCTAACATCACAATTAAAAGGACTAGAGAAGCAACAGCAAACACATTGAAAAGCTAGTAGAAGGCAAGAAATAACTAAGATCAGAGCAGAACTGAAGGAGATAGAGACACAAAAAACCATCCAAAAAAATCAAAGAACCAAGGAGCTGGTTTTTTGAAAAGATCAACAAATTTGATAGACCTCTAACAAGACTAATAAAGAAGAAAAGAGAGAAGAATCAAATAGATGCAATAAAAAATGATAAAGGGGATATCACCACTGACACCACAGAAATACAAATTACCTTCAGAAGATACTATAACTATCTCTATGCAAATAAACTAGAAAATCCAGAAGAAATGGATAATTTCCTGAACACTTACCCTCTCCCAAGACTAAACTAGGAAGAAGTTGAATCCCTGAATAGACCAATAGCAGGCTCTGAAACTAAGGCAATAATTAATAGCCTACCAACCAGAAAAAGTCCAGGACCAGATGGATTCACAGCCGAATTCTACTGGAGGTACAAGGAGGAGCTGATACCATTCCTTCTGAAACTATTCCAATCAATAGAAAAAGACGGAAACCTCCCTAACTCATTTTATGAGGCCAACATCATCCTGATACCAAAGCCTGGCAGAGACAAAACTAAAAAGAGAATTTTGAACCAATATCCCTGATGAACATTGATGCCAAAATCCTCAATACAATACTGGCAAACCGAATCCAGCAGCACATCAAAAACTTAACCACCATGATCAAGTAAGCTTCATCCCTGGGATGCAAGGCTGGTTCAACATACACAAATCAATAAATGTAATCCAGCATCTAAACAGAACCAAAGACAAGAACCACATGATTATCTCAATAGATGCAGAAAAGGCCTTTGACAAAATTCAACAGCGCTTCATGCTAAAAACTCTCAATAAATTCGGTATTGATGGAATGTATCTCAAAATCATAAGAAGTATTTATGATAAAACCACAGCCAATATCATACTGAACGTGCAAATACTGGAAAAATTCCCTCTGAAAACTGGCACAAGACAGGGATGCCTTCTCTCACTACTCTTATTCAACATAGTGTTGGAAGTTCTGGCTAGAGCAATCAGGCAAGAGAAAGGAATTAAGGTATTGAGTTACGAAAAGAAGAAGTCAAATTGTCCCTGTTTGCAAATGACATGGCTGCAAATTTAGAAAACCCCATCATCTCAGCCCCAAATCTCCTTAAGCTGAAAAGCAACTTCAGTAAAGTCTCAAGATACAAAATCAATGTGCAAAAATCACAAGAGTTCTTATACACCAGTAACAGATAAACAGAGAGCCAAATCATGAAGGAACTTCCATTCACAATTACTTCAAAGAGAATAAAATATCTAGGACTCCAGCTTACAAGGAATGTAAAGGACCACTTCAAGGAGAATGGCAAACCACTGCTCAGTGAAATAAAAGAGGACACAAACAAATGGAAGAACACAGCATGCTCATGGATAGGAATAATCAATATCGTGAAAATGGCCATACTGTCCAAGGTAATTGATAGATTCAATGCCATCCCCATCAACTACCAATGAGTTTCTTCACAGAATTTGAAAAAAAAACTTTAAAGTTCATACAGAACCAAAAAAGAGCCTGCATCACCAAGACAATCCTAAGGCAAGAGAACAAAGCTGGAGGCATCATGCTACCTGACTTCAAACTATACTAAAAGGCTGCAGTAACCAAAACAGCATGATACTGCTACCAAAACAGACATATAGACCAATGGAACAGAATACAGTCCTCAGAAATAATGCTACACATCTACAACCATCTGATCTTTGACAAACCTGAGAAAAACAAGAAATGGGGAAAGGATTCCCTATTTAATAAATGGTGCTGGGAAAATTGGCTAGCCATAAGTAGAAATCTGAAACTGGATCCTTTCCTTACTCCTTATATGAAAATTAATTCAAGATGGATTAGAGACTTAAATGTTAGACCTAATACCATTAAAACCCTAGAAGAAAACCTAGGTAATATCATTCAGTACATAGGCATGGGAAGGACTTCATATCTAAAACACGAAAAGCAATGGCAACAAAAGCCAAAATTGACAAATGGTATCAAATTAAACTAAAGAACTTCTGCACAGCAAAAGAAATTACCATCAGAGTGAACAGGCAACCTACAGAATGGTAGAACATTTTTGCAATCTACTCATCTGACGAAGGGCTAATATCCAGAACCTACAAAGAATTCAAACAAATTTACAAGAAGAAAACAAACAGCCCCATCAAAAAATGAGCAAAGGATATGAACAGACATTTCTCAAATGAAGACATGCATACAGCCAACAGACACATGAACAAAATGGTCATCATCACTGGCCATCAGAGAAATGCAAATCAAAACCACAATGAGATACCATCTCACACAAGATAGAATGGCAATCATTAAAAAGTCAGGAAACAACAGATGCTGGAGAGGATGTGGAGAAATAGGAACACTTTTACACTGTTGGTGGAACTGTAAACTAGTTCAACCATTATGGAAAACAGTATGGGGATTCCTCAAGGATCTAGAACTAGAAGTACCATATGACCGAGCCATCCCATTACTGGTTATATACCCGAAGGATTATATATCATGCTGCTATAAAGACACACGCACACGTATGTTCATTGTGGCACTATTTACAACAACAAAGACTTGGTATCAACCCAAATGTCCAGTGATAGACTGGATTAAGAAAATGTGGCATATATACACCATGGAATACTATGCAGCCATAAAAAAGGATGAGTTTGTGTCCTTTATAGGGACATGGATGTAGCTGAAAACCACCATTCTCAGCAAACTATCGCAAGAACAGAAAACCAAACACCACATGTTCTCACTGATAAGTGGGAACTGAACAATGAGATCAGTTGGAGTCAGGAAGTCAAAATCACACACCGGGGCCTATTATGGGGAGAGGAGAAGGAGGAGGGATGGCATTGGGAGTTATACCTGATATAAATGACGAGTTGATGGGTGCTGACGAGTTGATGGGTTCAGCACACCAACATGGCACAAGTATACATATATAAGAAACCTGCACGTTGTGCACATATTCCCTAGAATTTAAAGTATAATTTTAAAAAGTAAATAAAATAAAATAAAATAAAATATTCCACAGATTCTTCACAGGTGGTATGAAAAGTTCACCTTCATCAAAGCGGTGGATTACAGAAAACATGAACACTTTTCCTTATATTTGTTAGAAGGACTAGAAACAAGTCGCTAAAAAATTGAACATTTAAGCAAAAATAATAGGTCCATTGAAGAGCATCAGTTGAATTAAATCCGTTGACACAAATTAGTGGTTCTTAAACACTGTGGCAAAGCGGGAAAAGAACAGGTCATTTGGGGTATTCTGTTTCTTTCTTTCTCTTTCTTTCTTTCTTTCTTTCTTTCTTTCTTTCTTTCTTTCTTTCTTTCTTTCTTTCTTCCTTCCTTCCTTCCTTCCTTCCTTCCTTCCTTCCTTCCTTTCTTTCTTTCTTTCTTTCTTTCTTTCTTTCTTTCTTTCTTTCTTTCTTTCTTTCTTTCTTTCTTTCTTTCTTTTTTCTTTCTTTCTTTCCTTCCTTCCTTCCTTGCTTCCTTCTCTCTTCTCTGCTTTCCCTCCTCCTCCCTCTCCTCCTCCTCCCTCTCCTCATTCTCCTTCTCCTTCTTCTTTCTACTTTCTTTCTTCCTTCTTTCTTCCTTCTTTCTTCTTTCCTCCTCCTCCTCCTCTTCCTCCTTCTCCTCCTCCTCCTCTTCCTCCTCCTCCTTCTTTCTTCTTCTTCTTCTTCTTCTTCTTCTTCTTCTTCTTCTTCTTCTTCTTCTTCTTCTTCTTCTTCTTCTTCTTCTTCTTCTTCTTCTTCTTCTTTCTTCTTCTTCTTCTTCTTCTTCTTCTTCTTCTTCTTCTTCTTCTTCTTCTTCTTCTTCTTCTTCTTTCTTCTTCTTCTTCTTCTTCTTCTTCTTCTTCTTCTTCTTCTTCTTCTTCTTCTTCTTCTTCTTCTTCTTCTTCTTCTTCTCCTTCTTCTTCCTCTTTATCAAGACAGAGTCTCACTCTGTCACATAGGTTGGAGAACAGTGGTGCTATCACAGCTTACCGCAGCCTCAAGCTCCTAGCCCCAATCCTCCCACATCATCTTACCTATTAGCTGAGACTACAGGCACACACCATTGTGCCTGGCTAAATTTTTACAGTTTTTTGTAGAGACAGAGTTTTTCCATGTTGCACAGGCTGGTCTCAAACTCCTGGACTCAAGCAAGCAATCCTCCTGCCTCGGCCTCCCAAAGTGGGATATTTTCTTAAAAGTATGCAACTCTCTCCTTCAACATGTAACTTCTTACATTCTGCCTTCCTTATTCACCCTCAGAAAAGAAAAGAGAGCTTGAGGAAACTTGTCAGTTGATTATGAAACTCATCCATTATTTTAAAGGAGATATTAATCTCCAAGAAAAAACTCCTGGTGGGTATACACCATGGTGTAAAACTTGGGCAATGCTAGTTGTAATTTCTTGAGTTCCCACAGGTGTCTATCCTCATTAGAAACTTGCACCCATTATTCCTGTACTTGGAAAGGTCCTGAAAAAATAACCTCACATCTTCACAACCCAAGACTTTCTGAATCCATTTTGCTGGTTGTGACTTTCTCATCCTCTCCACATGATAGTTATTTTCAATCCATACATGTATAGGTCTTAGGAAATCCAAGAGATATCTATTATTTGGGAGAGAGGAAAAAGCCACGAACCAGGATAACTTAATCTCTCCAATGGTAATTCTGAGAAGCATACCCTGTTCTTATACATCAGGACGTAATTCTCCACATGTAGCATTTTAAAAGCTCCAGGTCAGCCATACCAAAATTTCAAATTATTGCCAATGGGAATCTTCCCCCAACATCAGGCAGTAAGTTACAGACCAGGATTTCAAACCCATATCTTCTGTTTACAAAGTCAGTACAACATAGGGGTGCACCTTAGGGTTTATCTCATTATTGGGGCCAAAAGTCAATGGAAAAAATAACCGTTTTTAAAAACTCAGGCTCTAGTTTAACTGACAGCTTTCTGGCTGGGAAGTATTGGACTAGTCACATCCTGATCTAGAGTTACATTCCTGTCTCTATAAAATTGAACTAATAAAGCTTATTCTCCTCTCAATTTTTTTTTCACTGCAAGAATTAAAAGAGAAAATACATGGGGATGCACTATGTAAATTTGACAGCATTCTACAGATGAAAGGTGGTATTAGTACAGTTATTTTATGCTTCACTTAAAAACTCAAAGAAAATGGCTTTTTCTTTAACCACAAAGAGAAGTCTACTTCTGCCTGGAATAAATTTGACTACTGAAAAACCTCAGATTATCATTTTTTTGCCTTAATGAGAAATGAATACATTGCCTCCATTATTTTGGCCTTGGCTTAAACGGAAAAAATGGACTTTTGTGTGAAAAGCGTATTCTATAACATGAGCTACAATTCAATAGAACTTGGACAATTATCCAACTATCATGACCCCAGGATTGATGTTATTACAGTCTCGTATTAATAGAACTGAGTGACATAGTGGGCACAGGCAGGTGGACCTCCTACATGAAGGCTTACACAAGTGGAAAGATACAGGAACTTGATCTTCTGTTCAGGAGCCTTCAGTATGATATCATTCAAGGCCCTACGATCACTTTTTTATCTCCATAAATGATTTATTTTTGTATTTGAGGACAAGAGATATGGTTTCATATGCATGTAATCAAGGGCAATGTTAGAATGGGGCTTTATATGATATGACTTCACCATATCCTTGTCAGATAGAAAGAATCAACAGTGCATGACTTCTTTTTTTCTTGATTTTCCTAATATCTGCCTTTCTCTCAGAGTCTGATGTCAATTCACTTCTCTTTCCACTCTAATCTTGTGCTGAAGCTATATCCATTGACTTATGGATATAAGTATTGTTTTATAAACATCGTACATTTATTTGCAAGCATTGATTTTTTGATAAAGCACAGGTTATTGTTTTAGGTTTACTAGCACCTTAGAGCTGACATTTTGTGACATTAAATGAACTCATTGAATGGCAAGGCTTCATGTGATTTCATCAGATCAAAAACATCACCTGGACTTTTGAATTTTTTGTTCTTGTTGTACATATTGGAAATTCTGACTTTTTTTTAAATTTTTTATTGTTGTTTTATTGGGAGTAAGACATACATAACACAAAATTTACCATTTTCACATCTTTGTGTCTTTGAACACATTCATAGGCTTGTGCAGCTATCACCACCATTCATCTTCAGAACATTTTCACTTACCCAAACAGAAACCCTGTCCCAATTAAACAACAACTCCCCATTCTGCTCCCTCAGTCCCTGCCTTACTCCATTCTACTTTCTCTCTCTCTGAACTTGACTCCTCTACGTACCTCATATAAGGGAAACTGATATAGGAGTTAAAAATAAATTATTTAGGTAGATAGTGAGGGTAAGGAAGTCCTTTGTAAGGCTTCCCTTTTAACAAAAAGAAACCTGCACATCACTTCTTTTCTAACAAAGAGCAGCCTGTAAAATCGAGCTATGGACATAGATAAGCAAGCTGGAAGCTTACATGGTTGAATACTGACAGCTGTGCGAATAGGAAAATGCTACCTGGGTGTCAGACACATTCAACATGGAGGTTCTATCTTCCCTTTTCCTTATTAACCACATGTATGGTAAGGAACAGACAACTTGGCACTGGCCAGGGAAGACCCCATCTGCATGATAAAAGATTAGGGTGGGATGACCAACTTCTTTGTGTGCTATCCAAA
Source organism: Macaca mulatta (assembly GCF_049350105.2). Lineage (NCBI taxonomy): Eukaryota > Metazoa > Chordata > Mammalia > Primates > Cercopithecidae > Macaca > Macaca mulatta. Next base: position 6,914,949 of record NC_133427.1, read on the forward strand.
TATCACACCTTGTCCAACCAATTTCTTGGACTATACATAATCAGACACCACTACCTCCATGAGGTGTCTACAAAACCCTTGGATTTCACCATAAAACCGAAAGATTCACTTGGGTGTCCCTCTATCTTTCTAGGAGACAGAGCTATTCTCTTTCCCCTTTCTTTTGCCTATTAAACCTCTGCTCTTAAACTCACGTCTTGTTTTCTCTTCATCCTCAATTCCCTTGGAGTGAGACAAGCCTCACATATTTGGCCCAGACAACAATGCCACTTCAAAACCAGACAGGATTTGTTCTTTTGTAGTGACTTATATCACTGAGTAAAATGTTGTCAAGGTTCATTCATCCTTGTCATCTGCACCAGAACCACTTTCCTTTTTAAGGCTGAATAAATATTTCCAGGCATTTGGATTTTAAGAGTGATCATTTTCAATATTAGATAATAATTGTTCCTAAATTTCATGTTCATGATAAGCCATATTCTCCTTGAAAAATCTGTAAGACACAGTGATGTGAGTTGGACAGAGGTGGACACTGTTCAATTGGGTGAACTTTGCTATGGTTTATGCAGCTGCTTCTCTAACTGGAAGGTAGGGCTACTGAGAGACAGGACTTGTTCCACTTATATCTGTTCCTGGTCTGGTGCCATCCCACAAGAACTTTCATGTAACAGTAACTCAGCAAATGAGTGACATCCTGTACTAGTCAATGCTCCAGTTGTAAGAATTAGAGGAAGAAGAAAGAAACACAAAAGGTGGCTTGCCAGTCAAGACAGGTTTATTTTAGAGAAAACAAACCTGAGAGGAGCTTCTGGATGAGTTAGGTCAGAGCCCACTCTCTTACAGACTAAGAGTTTTTAAGAATTCAGGGTGGGAGAGTTTATCAGAGACTTGGACTACTTCTGTGTCTCTTTGTTGTGTTTATCTGGGAGGGAGAGTTGCGTTTCTGTTTCCACACATCTTCCTGCAGCTACAGGCAAAACCCCCTGAGTCTGCTTTTAGCTTCCCTGTCTTAGTGTACCTGAAGAGAAAGGAATGTGCTTACTAAGGCCCATTGTTTTACTGGGGCCCATTGTATGAGGCTGAAGTTTGACATTTACCCAAGAGACTTTCCCTTCAACTCCCTCTGTGCCTGAGCTGTCTTTTCTGTGTTTTACTGTCGGCTCTTTCTGGCTGCTTGTAGTTAGAAGAGAAGTTAAGTCCTTGATGCTAGAAAGGGTACTGGAACTTAAAGTGGCAGTGTTGTCCAAGATGATGGTCCTCCTGTTCTGTCATCAGTGAAGATATTAAATGTGTTTATGCTTCACTGTGGGTTGAATTATGCCTCTCTCAAAATTCACATAGTAAAGCTTTAGCCCCAGTTTCTCAGAATGTGACTTCATGTGTAGGTAGGGTCTTTCAAAAAACTGATTAAGGTAAAATGAGATCACTAGAGTGAGCCCTGATTCAATAGGACTGCTGTCCTTATAAGAATAACATATTAGGACACAGACACACACAGAGGGATAACTGTGAGGACACAGGGAGAAGATGACATGAACAAGACAAAGAGAAAGGCCTGAGGAGGAACCAGCTCTGCCTACACCTTGATCTCAGACTTCCAGCCTCCAGGAATGTGAAAGAGTAAATGTCTGCTGTTTATAAGCCACCGAGTCTATAGTACTCTGTCATAGCAGGCTGAAATGGAATAAGACATCTCATAAGAAGAAGAGATGAGAACACAGACACACACAGAGGGACAACACTGTGAAGACACAGGGAGAAGATGGCATCTACAAGCCCAGGAGAGAGGCCTCAGGAGGAACTAGCCCTGCCCATTCTTTGATCTTGGACTTCCAGGCTTCAGGGCTGTGAGATAGTAAATGTCTATTTGCTAAGCCACCCAGTTTGTGGCATTTTGTTATGGCAGCTCTAGCAAATGAATACATGCTTAAATTTAAAAGTTTATGAAATATAAATCACATTCATATTATGCTCAAGATGGAAGTAGCTGGCAACCTTGACAAGTGCAGTTTCTGTGGATTGCTGGGCATAGGAATGAAATTGAAACGGGTTGGAGGCAGCATGGCTGGTGAGAAAAGAAAAATTGGAGACAATGATAATGCAACCTCCTTTTTCCTCTATTGTCTTTATTTTTCAATTGCCACCCTTCTAAGAAGGGTCCTGGAATTTCTCCATTTGATGAGAGGAAAATGTTTGTGTGATTCATTGTGGAAAAGCATGCTGAGATTCCCTAGAAGCAGGGTGGAGGAACATCTTTACTGTGTGCCCTTTTCTATGAAGAGTACACATTGGGCTGGTTTCTGTGTGGAACTCTCAAAATGACCTCTTGGTACTTCTTATAAGGACAGAGTTGGACACTGTTCACTTGAGAGATTTCTTTACTAGGGTTGATGCTGCTGTTTCTCTAACTAGACTTGAGGCCTTCACCTGCCTTTTGTAGATAGCAAATTAAAAATTAATATAAAACACACACTAAATGTGGGTGATGAGTGAGTTGGACAGCTTGGGTTGAAATCCCTGCTTCACTTTTATGGGGCTATCTGATTGTGGATAAATTATTCAATTTCCCTATGCCTCCTCAGACTCCCATATCTATAAAATTTGGAGAGCATTAGGACCTACCTCACAGGGCTGTTATGAGGATTAAATGCATTACTACGTAAAAAGTAATGTTTAAAAAATCACCTTTGGAGACATCATACACAAAAGTAATGTTTATAGCACCACAAACGTAGGATGTACTGATAAACACTATACAATTAATCCATGTAACCAAGAACCACATGGCATAAAGCTATTGAAATTTTAAAAATAAATGAATATATTTAAAAAAATAAATAAATAAAAATATTTTGAAAAGTAATGTTTAAAGCACCACAAACATAGGATGTACTGGTAAACACTAGCCATTATTGCTATATCAAATATCAGACCTGGAAAAGTTGCAGAATAATTCTAATAATTCCCCAGTGTACTGATTATGACATTTTATAATAGGTCACTCAGTCTTATTTGCATGTATAATTCTGTACATAAAATTTGAAGTAGTCTTTTCAGAAATGTGATTAAGGAGAAAAAAAAAAAAAAACAGGTTCAAGTGATATTCCAGGTGAATTTTGCCAAACATTAAAATGAAAATTAACATCAATTTTATACAGTGTCTTTCAGAAAATGGAAGAAAAGAAGATACTTCAAAATGTTTTTGGTTTTTTTTAGATAGGCTCTGGCTCTCTTGCCCAGGCTGGAGTGCAATGGTGTGATCTTGTCTAACTGCAACCTCCACCTCCACCTCCCAGTCTCCAACCATCCTCCCAACTCAGACTCCTGAGTAGCTGGGACTACATGCATGTGCCACCACAGCCTGGCTAAGTTTTGTATTTTTGGTAGAGACAGTGTTTCAGCATTTTGTCCAGGCTGGTCTTAAACTACTGGCCTCAAGTGATCCTCTTGCCTCCGCCTCCCAAAGTGCTAAGATTACAGGCATGAGCCACCGTGCCCAGCCCAAAATCTTTGTATGAGGCCTGTATTTATTATGTTAATACCAATATTAAAGATAATGGAAAAGAAATAAAATACAAAATTGTACCCAGGCACAGTGGCTCACGCCTGTAATCCCAGCACTTTGGGAGGTTGAGGCAGGAGGATTGCTTGATGCCAGGTGTTTGAGACCAGCTTAGGCAACACGGTGAAACACCATCTCTACCAAAAATACAAAAATTAGCTGGACTGCCATGGCACACGCCTATAGTCCCAGCTACTCCAGAGACTGAGTTGGGAGGATGGTTGGACCCTGGGAGGTAGAGGTTGCTCTGCACTTCAGCCTGGGTGACACAGGGAGACCCTGTTAAAAAAAGAGAAAAAGAGAGAGAGGAAGGAAGAAAGGAAGGAAAGAAGGAAGCAAGGAAGGAAGGAAAGAAAGAAGGAAAGAAGGAAGGTAGGAAGGAAGGAAGGAAGGAAGGAAGGAAGGAAGGAAGGAAGGAAGGAAGGAAGGAAGGAAGGAAGGAAAGAAAGGGGAAAGAAAGAAAGAGACAGAGAAAGAAAGAAAGAGAAAGAAAGAAAGAAAGAAAGAAAGAAAGAAAGAAAGAAAGAAAGAAAGAAAGAAAGAAAGAAAGAAAGAAAAGAAAGAAAGAAAGAAAGAAAGAAAGAAAGAAAGAAAGAAAGAAAGAAAGAAAGAAAGAAAGAAAGAAAGAAAGAAAGAAAACACAAAATTATAGACCAATATGACTCTTGAATTGAGCCACAAATCTCCTTAACAAAATGGTAGCATAAGAATGGCTTGGACATTAAAATTTTGGAGTAATCATTTCAAAACGCAAATATCTAAGAGCTATACTATCTTCCTGCTGTGAGGATGGCTTGCCAGTCGCTGGATATTCAGGCCTTTAGCCCATTGCAGTGAACACATACAACAGGAGAGATGGATGAACCTTTGTATTTTCAATTATCAGATTTTGAGGATACTTGTTATCATGGAAAGATAAATCTCATCCTGAATGATAGAACCTAATTGGGAATGTTTGGGGATGTTGAATTATACTTATAGGGAGCTACTGAATTTTGTATGATTTGATTTATTTTGAAGATTCCTGCATTGCTGTTCAGTAGGGCAAACAGGTAGTCATTTTCTTTTCAGTGTGCTATTTTCTTCACATTTGGTGTGCTATAAGGTCTTATTGGAAGGGCTATCACTAGAGTCATTTCTTAGGTCACCTGCCAAATAGACTTCAATCTCTGAGATGCAAAAATGAAGAGAAATTGTTAGTTTCCATCTTGCAGCTTTTTTTCTTTATTGATTGCCATTTTCTATTTTTCTTATTAATTTCTAGCATACTAAATTGTGATTAGAAATTATGCACCTTTCAGGCCAGGCGCGGTGGCTCAAGCCTGTAATCCCAGGACTTTGGGAGGCCGAGACGGGCGGATCACGAGGTCAGGAGATCCAGACCATCCTAGCTAACACGGTGAAACCCTGTCTCTACTAAAAAATACAAAAAACTAGCCGGGCGAGGTGGCGGGCGCCTGTAGTCCCAGCTACTCGGGAGGCTGAGGCATGAGAATGGCGTAAACCCGGGAGACGGAGCTTGCGGTGAGCTGAGATCCGGCCACTGCACTCCAGCCCGGGCGACAGAGCCAGACTCCGTCTCAAAAAAAAAAAAAAAAAAAAAAAAAAAAGAAATTATGCACCTTTCCTAACTTTTCAAAATTAATAAAGTACTTAAATTTATAGAATAATACATTTTGAATATTTTAAATGCTTTCTGTGTATTTGTTTTTGTTATTTATAGAGGCAGTGGGTTAAAACAATACATAAAGTTAATCTCTTTCCATCCTTTGTTCTTTCTTGAAAAAAAAATGTTGTTTCACATTTCAGTAAAATTCTTTTTAAAAGTCTTAATTTTTACAGATGATTTGGATAGTCAAATTAGAAAAATAATGTGGTCCTGGGAATAATTGGACTAAAACCACCAAAATATTCCTTATTGAACAAAGTACATACCTACTTAGAAAAAAATGTTTGGCTCAAAGACAATACAGACGTACGTTGAGGGAAATACTATTAAAGAAGTTTTAAAATAAATTGACAAATCTAGGGAATAAAAAGAAAGAGATGTGTTCATCTAGTATTTGTTATACTGACTGAATTTTAGAATCTTTCCCCTTCCTGGCCGGGCGCGGTGGCTCAAGCCTGTAATCCCAGCACTTTGGGAGGCCGAGACGGGCGGATCACGAGGTCAGGAGATCGAGACCATCCTGGCTAACACCGTGAAACCCCGTCTCTACTAAAAATACAAAAAACTAGCCGGGCGAGGTGGCGGGCGCCTGTAGTCCCAGCTACTCGGGAGGCTGAGGCAGGAGAATGGCGTAGACCGGGGAGGTGGAGCTTGCAGTGAGCTGAGATCCGGCCACTGCACTCCAGCCTGGGCGGCAGAGCGAGACTCTGTCTCAAAAAAAAAAAAAAAAAAAAAGAATCTTTCCCCTTCCTTTTCTACCTATTTTTTCCTTACTCAGTCATCAACCACAAACACATGCATGCATCAAAATACATGAAGTAGATTCAAATGACTGAGTGAACATTTTCTGCTATTATGGATAATATATTTTCTTATATTGAAAAATTGCAATAACAGTTTAAAAGTAAGTAAAAACTTACACAACATCAAACTAACTAGTTAGAAAACAGCTAGGTGGAGAGCTTTGCCTAATACTTTTACGTAATTATGATACTTTCTATCCACATTGACATGAATGAGAATTTAGCCTTGGTGTGACATAAAGATTGCTTTAACATATTTCAATTTACCCTTCTTTAGTACCTTTCATGTCTTTCCAATCTGAACTGAAAATTAAATTTACAAATCTGAACTTTGTGCTCATATTAAAAAAAAAAAGAAAGAAAAAAAAAAAAAACCCTGCTCTTATTAAATGGCAACTATTAGTCATTCGTGACATTTTATTTTATTTTATTTTATTTTATTTTTTATTATTATTATTTTTTTTTTTTTTTTGGCGGAGTCTCGCTCTGCCGCCCAGGCTGGAGTGCAGTGGCCGGATCTCAGCTCACTGCAAGCTCCGCCTCCCGGGTTTACGCCATTCTCCTGCCTCAGCCTCCCGAGTAGCTGGGACTACAGGCGCCCGCTACCTCGCCCGGCTAGATTTTTGTATTTTTTAGTAGAGACGGGGTTTCACCGTATTAGCCAGGATGGTCTCGATCTCCTGACCTCGTGATCCGCCCGTCTCGGCCTCCCAAAGTGCTGGGATTACAGGCTTGAGCCACCGCGCCCGGCCTGACATTTTATTTTTTAACTTTGTCATGGAAGATGAGTTATTGGAGCAAGAAACTAATCAACATTATTATAAATTCAGATAATCTTCATGGGGAAGTCTGTGAATACACTTTACAATATTCCTTATTGGAATATTGGGACACATTTTTGTTCATACATGTGTAGGTGAAGGTAATAATGAATACCTTCATGTAGAACCAAATGAGGAAATGTGAATTTCATATATCTTGTCTCAGCCTTTCTCTTTTTCTCCCTCTCTCTGCATGTGTGTGTGTGTGAGAGAGAGAGACAGACAGACAGGGACACAGACAAAGAGAGAGAAAGAGACAGAAACAGTCTGTTTTTGTCGCTACTGAATGCATAGAAAATGTATACAAATTGTCATTTGAGCTTTAAATTCCATGAAACATGCATTTAATTAAAAAATGAGAATGATGTGAGTTATCTAATGTTTCTAGTTAATTTTATGAGTAAGTTACTCATTACATTTTTTAAAACAGTCATTAAAATAATCCGTGAAGATGGAAATTTAAAACAAGACTTTCAGTTTTCAGTTTTTCTTCCTAAGATTATTATGAATATATGAGTTCAGAGGAGAGAGAAAGCACTATATCAGTGCCTATTATGACTCAGTGGGGAAACAAGCTAAACTGAGCATTGAAATAAATGTAGTATTTGGAGAATATTATTTTTGCCAGAGGAAGAGCTTTAAATGTGGAATGCTTTTGGTAGGGTGTAAGAAGCCTGCTAGAATCACTTCTGATAAGCAGACATGGACTTTGTGAAATCATAGAAAATGGTACTGTGAAAAAGTTTAGCTAATTAGGTGAGTAGACATTGAAGAAATTTTACACCCAAACTTGCTCCCTTCCATATTAATAATGTGACTTTATGCACTAAAGACAGAAATATATCCAGCCGGAGCATATGCTGATATGATAAAAAATTACTTTGGGACCAGTGATGAATGTCCTATACCATCTCCAATTTTAGCTGTACTTCACAATTATCTGTGCACTTTAAATTACTAATAAAACTGGGTAAGTTCTAGAATTTTGTTACTTTGATTTGATGATCTCACTATTTCTGTTATCCTTAGTAATAACATCAATATCAATAGTATAGTTAACTTTACAAAAATGTTTTCATGAAGTGTTACAAAGTTTTTTGATTGTTATAAAATTGATTTAATGTTACAAAATGTTTGCATAAGACTAGCTTACATGCACTCACACTGCACTTGTGAGCGTTTTTCCACTGTTATGACAGAAAAATGAGATTTAGAGAGATTAAAGCCTTAGTAAGGTCAAAAAATCTTCCTCCATGACATAATCTGACACCTTCACTAGCACACACAAGTAAAAAGTACTTCCAAAATTAAAGCTAATACATTATTACTGGGAATCTTATTATCGGTAAATGAATGATAAGATTTAAAAATGGTAATAAAAACCATATAAAATTTATTGCCTGTTTAAACTGAGTTGCAAAAAGAGGAAATCCTCACACTCAAATGCAACGGAAATGGAAATTAAATGACTTAGTTGAGGAAAGGATTAGGGAAGCCAACACTGTCTCCACACAGGTAGATTTTATCAGTATTTGGCATCCAGGAAACTTCTACCTACTATCATCCAAGGCTTTGGGAAGCACCACTTGAAAACCACTGTGTCTGATTGCTCATTATCAACAGAGGGAAGACAAGTGTGAAATAACAGCTCTGTAATTCATTCTTCTCTTTTATGGGGGAAGATAGAAGCCCTTGGTAAAGGAAGAAGAGAAAGAAACTGGTCAAATCTCCTTGAAAACATGCCAGGGAGAAACCTCCTGGACACTCACTATTAAGTAATAAAATGATTACTGTTCTGTGCTATGTAGTTCTGGAGTAGTTTGTCATATGGTGATAGAGAACTCATCAGTTGTTTAATATTTAACGTCTGCCATTATAGAGAAGTATGCATGGACATGCCATGATAGTGCAGGTGGTGTCAATGGAAAATGGCCTACTTTAATCATGCAAGACAGTAACAGGTCTACATCCCAGTAGATTCATTTTTTTTTTAAGTTTACATATGAGCATTTTCCAAACAATATAAAACACCCTGCAGATTCAGCAGGAAAATCACCAAGATGAAAGGAACTCTAGTGGTCTTTGACTAAAGCTATGTTTAACTTTGTTAAACACATATTCATCTTGCCAAATCATTTTCCAGACACCGAGCCTCCAAAATACCTCACAATTCTAAGACAGTGAAACAAGGTGATTCTAAGTTGTTGAGATCAGTAGCTTTAGGTAAAAGGGCATCTTAAACCATAGTAACAGGAACCTTCCCACAGAACCCATAATGAGACCCCTTGTTCCTATCATTAATGTAAAAGACACCTTCTCTTGTTCCAATTATGTATCCAAAATATCATCCAGTGGCTTCACAAATACCTTTATTCACCTCTTTAATACCACATATTCTCTTGTATCCTTTGTGCTTTTTCTTTTCCTTTTTAAATTTTTAAAAATCACAACCTACACAGCTCATATGAGTTCAGTATTTACACATTATTTATTATTCAGGACACTCACACATTTTTTATTAGTGTTTTCCATTCCTTTCCTTTTTTTCACACTCTCAATCTGAGCTCTATTTAAAAAAAAAAAATTAGTCATTTTCTGATATTTCGTTTGAAGCTACAATTTCATTTTCCAATTCTTATTTGCTAGGATTTCATTTTCTGGTAGTTGAGCTTCCCTTACACCACAGAATAAAGTTTAATTTGTAAAATGTGATGTGTTTTTATGATTTCTTTCACCTCAGTTGCTTAGTTGCATGCTCTCTCAGAATAAAATACTTTGGGTTGGGTTTTGCAAAAGGAAAAAACAAAACCAAACTACTGGCTGGATAATTAGGAAGCAGAGTCCTTTCTATTAAAAACTAAAATTTAAAGGAAGTGATTCAATTGTGGAAAGAATTGCAATGTTCATATTTATTTCAGGAGAATGAAACAAACAGAAATAAAACCACTACGTATTTATTCATAGACAATCTGCTGTATATTGTTTTGTCCATATTTATGAAAAACTTCAGAATGGGCAGTGAAATGCTGCTTAACCAGCAAGCATTTGAAACACAGTAAAACATTTGAAAATGTGTCTAATGTATATCCCAGGAGCATTTTCCCAATGCATATAAATGAGTTTAGATACCAGACTCTACTTAAGTTTCTTTTTTAATGATTATCCTCCCTGGTTCCAGTGAACTAACTTACCTGAAAGATAAAGATCTTAGCTGGACTAGTTGTTGAACATGTTGCAGCATTATTAACCCTGGTTTTCAGCAACAAGTGATGCTCTCTTTCGTGAACTTCATTCCCTGGTGGCATGTATTCTGCTGCATTTGTTTTCTTGTCAGGCTGTGTTGCTCTATTTTTAAAATTTATTTTATTTTATTATTATTTATTTACTTATTTCATTAGCCTTTGGAGTACGCATAAGGTTTTGGTTAGATGGATGAATGGTATAGTGGTGAAGTCTGAGACTTTAGTGTACCTGTCACCTAATAGTGTACATTGTAGCTGATATGTACTCTTTAATCCTTCACTCCCCTCATATTTTTAGTTATGGTCTTCATTTTGTCAGTCGAGTCTGGCAACTGGATCCACGTCACACACACCTTCATTTGAAACTCTAAACTCTCTCATCTCCCAGGCAGTGAAGTAATTCATCATGTTGATGGAAAGGGATGATGATGTTTAATTATTATCCACAAGAATAACTTAACTGGCCTCATATTCTCCAATAGACTTTCTATTTTGTGTTCTTTTCAGTGGTGGATTGATGTGTTTCTTTTTATCTGTTTATTTTCTTCAAGTTTTTATTTTAGGTTCAGGGTACATGTGCAGGTTTGCTATATGGGTAAACTGACTGTCAGAGGAATCTGGTGTACAAATTATTTCTCCAGGCAGATAATTAGCATAGTATTCAGTGGGTGGTTTTTCATTCTTCTCCCTCATCCCACCTCCCACCCTCAAGTACGCTCCGGAACCTATTATTCCCTTTTTTGTTTCCATGTGTGCTCAATGTTTAGCCCCCACTTATAAATAAAAATGTGGCATTTCATTTTCTTTTTCCATGTTAATTTGCTTAGGATATGGTCTCCAGTTGTATTTGTGTTGCTGCGAAGAACATAGTTTCATTCTTTTTCATGGTTGCATAGTATTCCATGATTCATATGTACCACATTTTCTTTATCTAATCTCCCATTGATGGACATCTAAATTGATTCCATGTCCCTTGTAGGGTGAGTTGTACTTCAGTGAATAAAAATACTCATGTTTTTTTCATATGATTTATTTTATCTTGGGTATATACCCAGTAATGGGATTGCTGGATCAAATGATAATTCTTTTTTAAGTCTTCTGAAAAATCTCCAAACTGCTTTCCACAGTGTCTTCTGGTGGGAATGTAAACTAGTTCAGCTATTATATTCTTCACAACTTTTTATATTTTGTCTGCAAATTACTCATAATTCTTTAAATTAATTGTTTATTGTCTCCCTTTCCAACTCATCTGTAATTTCCATAAAAGGGAAAAATATAAGTTTCTTCTTTATTTCACTGCTTTAAATTAGACTAATTCTGCCCCTGCCTCTGAGAGCAGGATTCGGGCCAAAATCAGCTTGGGTTGAGCACCTCAGAATACCTACGTGTCTCTGGGAAAAGACTGTGGTTATCTACTCCTGGAAGCACACCCAGCTGTACCCTGGCAAGGGCAGTAGTATGAGAACAGAGGACAGAAACATCTAATTTATGTCCTTCAAAATGTCATAATCAATAAACAATGAGTTGTTTGAAAAGATCAATAAAATTGATAAGCTACTAGTGAGGCAAACCAAAAAAATAGAATGCACACACTATTAATTAGAATAAAGAGGAAGAAAGGAGAGAGGTGCCATCACTACTGATCTCATGGACACTAAAAGAATAACAAGAAAAAGATTATATTATCAACAACTCTATGCCCACACATTCCGTGATTTAGATCAGGAGTCTCTATCCCTGGGGCCATGGGCTGGTACAGGTCTCTGACCTGCTAGAAACCAGGCAGCAGGAGGTGAATGGCAGGCAAATGATCAAAGCTTCCTCTGTATTTATAGCCACTCCCTATTGCTAGCATAACTGCCTGAACTCCATCTTCTGTCAGATCATCAGCAGCATTAGATTCTCACAGGAAAACAAACCCTATTGCAAACTGTGCATGGGAGGGATCTAGGGTGCATGCTGCTTGTATGAATCTAATGCCTGATGATCTGTCACTGTCTCCCGTCACCCCAGGAGGGGACTGTCTAGTTGTAGGAAACCAAGCTCAGAGCTTCCACTGGTTCTACATTATGGTGAGTTGTATAATTGTTTCATTATATATTACAATGTATTAATAACAGAAATAAAGTACACAATAAATGCAATGTGCTTGAATCATCCTAAAATCATCCCTAACCCAGCTGTGGCCCATTGAAAAATTGTATTCTACAAAACCAGTCTCTGGTGCTAAAAAGGCTAGGGACTGCTGATCTAGATGAAACAGACAAATTCCTTTGAAAGACAGAATCAACCAAAATTCAGTCAAGGAGGAATAGATACTTAATAGCCAACACCTATTGAATAAATTAAATCAATAATTAATGCCTTCCAAAAGTTAAAATCAGATTTCCTGACTTCTGGCAGCCCCCTACTGGATTTCAATTTGGGAAGAGCTTAGGGTGCTTAACAAATCAACACACATAACAGAATGCAAAAGTGTGTTTGTGGAAGCATGGAAGGAACTGTATAGCAGCAGCAAAAACAGAGTTATGGAGGTTTGAAATGGTGCAGAGAGGGAAACAGAATAAAGTGAAGACACAGCATAAACAGGGAAACTCTGAAAAAAAAAATGGGGAAAGAGATAGAATAGGCATTTTTGCAAATGCAAAAACAGGACACCCAATTAGATTTTAATTTCATTAAACAATGGATAGTTTCTGTGTAGTGTCATATGTTCTAAACAATGCATTGGAGTTATTCTTGCTAATAATACATTTGTTCTTTGTCTGAAATTCAAACTCAATTCAGTGACCTCTGCTTTTACTGGAAGTTGTTGATATATTTTTCTTTATGAGCAATTGAAGCAAGGGTGAGACAAATTTCAATCTGAAGTTTAGTGTCTGAGAAGAGGACTGAGGGTGGAAAGAAAGAGGTAAGAGAGGCAAGGGAGAAACATGATGCTTGTTGTGTCCTTCATTAGTTTAGTGGAAAGTTGTTTCAGTAAGTTGGGGACACTCAGAAAAATAAAACAAGTTTAAATAATAGTCCCAGCATACACAAATGAAATTCAAAAAGATTCCCCAAATCACAGCGAGCTGGATTATGAAATCCATGGGTTAACCTATGTGAATGTCTCACAGAATCTAACTTCAATTCAACAAATATTTGTAAAGACCTCTTCTTTCTGTTACTTTCTACATGCTTTTTAGAGAGAAGATAAAGGTACATTTCTTATTCTTAAAAAAAAGAAAAGTAAAAAATAAATGAGAGAAAAACTGGCAAGCTAGTGGGAAGAAAGCTGCAAAATCAGCTAAAGTCAGTAGAATGTGGTGATGTATCTTTGTAGGTACTGGCAGCAGGAGGCTGTCATATAGGAAAGTTGTTTGTTTTGAAGACTGAACATGGAAGACTATAAACAGTGGAATGTATGTGCCTTCTCTGCCTTCAGATATGCTCTCTTGAAGTTCTCTGTCCAGGCTCTGAATAATTACATGAGGCCAAGTCCTCAGCTTTCTGGTCGCCCTCATGCACAATAATGATAATATCCAGCCCTGTTTGCCTATTTTACGAAGTTCAACCTCATATCCAATTTAACATCCTCTAATTTTCCTTCCTAATTCTGAGCTGACTAACTTGATGTGTTGGTGTGGGGAGATTAAAAAGGGGAGATAAATACATGGAATCTCTCACTGATCCACAATGCTGTCACCTCCCCTTAGCTAACAGGCTATTGAAGCACCCAATATGGTGACTGTTGCATGCGGCACCTGAAGGAGTTTTTTAGAAGGCCAAGACCACTCATTTCTCTGGTGATCATGGACAAATAGGATACCCAGACTTCCCTGTCACTTGAAATAGTGAGAGAGCAGCTTGCTCCATTGCTGCCTGGTTTCACCCCTTCTGTGCCTGGTAACTCTCCTTAGTTCCATAACTTTCAGCTTGATTTAGAAGGAATGCTCCAGAGAAATACAGACATGCAACCACTGTTTATACATACACACATACACACACACACACTCATATATATGGATTTATATATATGGACATATATATGGGTTTGTGCATACATATGGGTTTATATATATGGGTGTATGTATAATACATATGGATTTATATATAAGCACATGAGTTTATATACAAATAAATATATATGTGATTATACATATGAGTGTATATATGTAGGGCTGTATATACATATGAGTGTATATATGTAGGGGTATATACATATGTGAGTGTATTTATATAATGAGTATGGGAGTGTATACATATGAGTATGTGTATATAATGTCTGAATTCCTATTGGCGAATGGTCATGGGTCATATATATATAGAGGGAGATAGATGATAGATAGGATATCTGTATCACATATACACATATGTAAAATTTTTCATATATATAAAAATCTTCATATATATGCTTTTATATCTCTTACTGCTTCTATGATACAGATATAGACATATATCTTATGAAGGGAGTTGTACCTTGGTGTCTGTGGGAGATTGGTTTCAGGATATTTAAAGGATACCAAAATCAATGATTACAAAAATCCTTCCTATAAAATGGTGTCGGCCGGGCGCGGTGGCTCAAGCCTGTAATCCCAGCACTTTGGGAGGCCGAGACGGGCGGATCACGAGGTCAGGCGATCAAGACCATCCTGGCTAACACGGTGAAACCCCGTGTCTACCAAAATACAAAAAAATTAGCCGGGCGTGCTGGCGGCGCCTGTAGTCCCAGCTATTCGGGAGGCTGAGGCAGGAGAATGGCGCAAACCCGGGAAGCAGAGCTTGCAGTGAGCCGAGATCCGGCCACTGCACTCCAGCCTGGGCGATAGAGCGAGACTCTGTCTCAAAAAAAAAAAAAAAAAAAAAAAAAAAAAAAAAAAAAAAAAAAAAAAAAAAAGGTGTCATATTTGCATGTAACCTACACATATTCTCCTACATAGTTTAAATCATCTCTATATTACTTGTAATATTTAATATAATGCAAATGCTGTGCAAGCATTATACTCCAATTTTAAAATGTATTATTAATTGTTGTCGTGCAATTATTTATTTTTTGAAAATAGTTTTAAAATTTTGATTGAACCCATGAATGTGGAATCCACAGATATAGAAGTCCTACTGCATTTGTTTTGTTTGTTTTTTTATAACAGAGTCTCACTCTGTTGCTCAGGCTGGAGGGCAGTGCCTTGATATCAGCTCATGGAAACCTCCACCCCCAAGTTCAAGTTATTCTCATGCCTCAGCCTCCTGAGTAGCTGGGATTATAGACATGCACCACTATGCCTACCTATTTTTTTTTTTTTTTCTTAGTAGAGAGGAGATTTCACCATGGTTGCCAGGCTAGTCTTGAACTCCTGGTCTCAAGTGATACTCCTGTCTTGGCCTCCCAAAGTATTGTGATTACAGGCATGAGCCACTGTGCCAGGCCAAGGTCCAACTGTATTTGATATATAAGTTGATTATATCTCTATCTACCTATGTATCTATGTATGTATGTATGTATGTATGTATGTATGTATCTATCTATCTATCTATCTATCTATCTATCTATCTATCTATCGATTTATTGTGAGAAATTGGGTTACAAAATTATGAGCTGAGAAGTCCCGTGATCTACCTTCCACAAGCTAGAAAATCAAGAAAATTATCTGATACAATCTGATCCAAGACTAAAGACTAGAATGTCTATGAAAACCAAATGAAAATCCTAGCCCAAGGGCAGCAGCAACCTCATGTCTCAGCTCAGGCAGGTAGTAAGGAAGCAAAAAGAGAAAACTCTTCCCTCTGCCATTTTACGGAGAACCTCAACAGATTTGCTGTTACCCACTCGCGTTGGGGAAGGTCATCTACATTGTCAGTTAATACAAAAAAAATTAACTGGACGTAGTGGGGGCCTCCTGCGGTCCCAGCTACTTTGGAGTATGAGGCAGCAGAATTGCTTGATCCAGTTAATTTTTTTGTATTTTTAGTAGACACAGTTTTTGCCTTTTTGGGAAGTCAAGTCTGGAATTTCTGAACTCAAGCCACTCTACTACCTCAGCCTCCCAAAGTGCTAGAATTACAAACATGAGCCACCACTCCTGACTTTCTTTTTCCTTTCTTTTTAGAGACAAGGTTTCTCTTTGTCGCTCAGGTTGAAGTGCAGTGGTGTGATCATAGCTTACTACAGCCTTGATCTCCTGGGATCGAGGGATCCTGCTACATTGCCCACGCTGTTCTTCACCTCCTAAGCTCAAGGGATACTGTCACTTCAGCCTACCAAGTAGCTAGGATTACAGGTGTGCACACATCTACTTGCCCAGCTATTTTTTTGTGTTGTTGTTGTGTTTTGTTTTTTTCTTTTAGAGATAGGGTCTCACCAGGCTTCCCAGGCTGGTTGTGAACTCCTGGCCTCAATCAGTCCTTCTGCCTTGGCTTCCCAAAGTGTGCTGGGATTACGGGTCTGAGCCACTGCATGTGTCTAACTATGACTTCATAAACTGTTTCCTTTCTTTACTAGATCATAAGTCCCCCCAAGTGCTGGTGGGCAACTTTTAGCAACAATGACTACCCTCTCAGTCATTAACAGCTTTATTACAAAATAGTGCCACTTATGCTACAAAAGAGCTATTGAGTAACCTAACAAATGTCCTGTTTTATTCTTTACATTTCTGATTTAATATAGAGGTATAAAATCCTGTTTCTAATTTTTTTTTTTTCTCTTGTGACATGGTAGGCTATTGCAGATGTGTTTGCATACCATGGATAAAGTCTCCATGTGTTTGTTCTGCATTTTTAAAAAAACTTTGCTCTTTCTCATCTTGAACAAGGTGACGCTTGTCACCAGGGAGGTGGAGGGAAGTTCCCAAAACCTCAATACTTGACAACTGTCCCAACCTGGGCTGCAGGGCAGCTTGCCATGACAGCTTTGGGCCCATTCTGTTCCAAGTTGAAGTTGCCTCATAGTTTTTAAGTGTGTTAGTTTCCTCCTACATTGTCAGTCTATTTCCCTACTTTTCTGAGCAGATCTAAAATAAATTTAAAAACAAGTTACTCTCAGATGCATGGCTACCAGGGCTCATTTTCTTAGACCCTACCTACAGCCTTATAGTTAGGGTCAAATTGTCTCTCATGATACATAGATCTGCTGGAAGCTTAGCAACTGATCCTGGAACCTGAACCTTCTCACTGGATGTAGAAAAACAGAACCAGATGTGCAGAAATAGGCGAGGCATTCTGTGGGCTGAGGACAGACCAGTATAATGCTCTGAAGAATTTCCATACATTTTATTTATTTTGGGGTTTATTTGTTGATCCTTGAGTTTAACTTAAGAATTGGCACTGTGTAAATGGTGAGGAGAATATATTTGCTCTCTTTAGCTGGAATTCTAAGGTAGAGTGCTGATAGACTACAGTCTGCCATAGGCCTTCTGGTCTGTTTTTTTCAAGTCAGATTGTATTAGCACACAGTCAGGCACATGCATCTCCATGTTGTCCGTAGGTGCTTTTGCTTTACCATGTCAGAGTGGACAACCTGGCTCACAAAACTGAAAACACTGACTCTCTGTCTGATCACAACAAAATTGTGATCATCTTTGTTCTATGTCATCAAATGAAGGCAGAGTTGGCTATGAGAAAAAAACCTATGTAGGTTTTTATGTTTCTGTGTCTCCTTTGTTTTTTCTTTGTTTGTTTGGTCTGGAAAATAATTTGCTTCAGTCTCTAAATTCTTCCCAAATGTTGGCATTAACATCTTCATTATATTTTTCACTGCTATTGGCACTTTGCTCTCTCTTGCCTTTGCATTATACAAGTGGAAAATATGGTTTGTTAGGCTTATACCAAGACCTGTGTCTTCAATATGTGGTATATGTATTAGAAACATTTCTTTCTAAATTAAAACTTATAGTTTCTGGGTAAGAGGGTTTCTTCTCTATGATGCATATTCCCAGACATATTCTAAAAAAAGCAGGTAATTTTTTTGCCAAAAAAAAGCAGGCAATTTTTTTTTTTTTTTTTTTTTTTTTGCCAAAAAAGCATTTTACCAAATTTGATGACACTAATAATGAGACACCCAGGTAGCAAGGGTTCCCTGGCAGAACCTGCAACCAACCTATACGCTGGGAGGAGAGCAATGTGGGGTGGAGACACAAATGTTTGAACCATTTGCAGTGGGGAGGAGCTAGGTCCATCCTCTTTCTGGGTGGTAGTTGGAATACAAGTTGTGAGGCAAGAAGCATATTGGAGGACCTCTGCCTTGTGGAGAGTTACTGTTTCCCTTTTTCTTTTTTTCCTTTTTATTTGATAAAACCCTGCTTTACTCACCCTTCAAATCATCTGCATGTCTAAATTTTTATGGCTGTGTGACAAGGACCCTGTTTTTAGCTGAACTAAGGAAAAGTCACACAACAATTATATGGAAGAGCTATGTAAACAAAAAATGCAAAGATGGTAATACATATATAAAATGAAGGTATATTGATTGATATACATATGTAAAGTTAACTCAAAAATTGCCCTGGATGATTTATGAAAGTTCTAGTTAATGTCATACAGAAGCTAGGGAAAATATATCAATTCCAAATAACCCTAAGAATGATATAAATCATGTGTCTACCAGAAAATGTCAAAGGAGTGATGATGAGGGCAATAAAGGATCTTTTATTTTATATTAGAACGTAATTTAAATGTAGAACACTTAAAATTCATAAAAATGAACAAAGAAAAAATCAGCATTATCTTAACACTTTATAAAGAACTAATATTAATTATTATGCAATTTAACAATTTAATGTCTGGTCTCTTTTCCCATTGCTAAATGTTTGATATTTTCAGTGGTGTAATTGATTGACTAAAGGGAATGGGGTCATTTAAGGAAGTTCAAAGCCAATAGTAAAAACTGTATTTAAAACTAAAGGCCAATATAGTGTGAAAATTAACTTAATGTCCAGGGTGTATATCTTTTGTGTGTGTGTGTGTGAAAATCTGAATAACATTATAGTAAACCCATGTAATATGATTTGCATGATAAATTCAAAAATAATTTGAAGAGGAAATAAAATAGGACTTCACCTTTCCTTTGCAAACCTGTTTTGATGGCAAATTGTGAATGATTTGGTCCTACAAGTGCCCTTCAAGGAAATTCTGTTTGCTTTACAAGGTATTTAACATGATTTGATTCAGTCACTCTCTGAAAAGGACAATTGCTTATAAAATTATTATTTTGAAATAATCATTATTTAGAGACTGATTTTTTTTAAATAATATTTTGTTTCCCTGTAAACATATTGTCACATTGGCTTTTATATTTTTATATATATTTAAGTAATCTTTTCTTGTCTAATGATTTTCTCCCTTGAGAGAACTATACTACTAAAACATTAACATAATGACAAAATTCATTTTCATTTTTCAATGATAACAGAAATTAAAATTGAATTCTCCTAATACAACCATGGATAAGATGTTTATTTGATATGTCTGATACTCTTTCTATTTTTCATATTTAAAGGGCTCAAAGGTATACTGGAGAAATTCGCTCTCAATCCAACTTTTCCTTGTTCCTGATAATACTGACAAGTATAGAAGATATCCCTATTAGAATGTCCTCTCTAAAAGTAGTAAAAAAATATATGTTCACTTAAAATGTGTCAGGCATGATTGTAAGCTTTTAACATGTATTATTATGTCATGTATTAGCCACACAATGAAAATAAATTCAATTATTTTCTCTATTTTATAGCTGAGGAAACTACGGCATACCAAAATTAAGTTGGGTGTCCATTCACGTGGGTAGTAAGTGGCTGAGTAGAGATGTAAACCCAGTTTCTTGGCTCTTAAATTTCTGTATTTAGACCCAAACATAATCCTCAGCACTGTATGTAAGATAGATCATGTGATAGGCATGTATTACCTTTGATAGAGATATGCACGTACAAGATGCAGATGTAGGAAGTCAAAATCACTCTATAGCCTGTCTCCAAGTTAAGAGGCCATGCCTGCACATGAATGTAATTGTCTTTGGAAGCTCATGTCCTTTCTTTGATGACACATTTTCTCCATATGAATGGATATGTAAACCACAGAGAATTTTTAGCAAGTGTCTGCAGACATTGACACAAAATATCTCACAATGGTGGTAATAGGTTTTCAGGCACTAAGCTACTCATTTGCTTTTGCACAATTCCCTTTAAGAGGAAGGACATTTGTTTGCAAAACTCATCTCTGGAGCAAAAATAATGCACACACAGCTGAAAAGAATGTCTTCTTTGACTCATTCTCAAGCTCAGTCTGCTCAACCTTGCAAATCTGAGCACATATGGAATGTTCAGGGTTGTAGATCTCTTTTCCTCTCATCTTTTCAAGGACCTGTCACTCTTTCATGTGCCTTAACAATGGTTACATTTTTCTGTTATGAGGGAGAAAAGTATACTTTTGAAGGACTACATTTTATAATACCAGCCAAAAAACTGAATAGTACTTTAAAACAAGACAGAGAGACTCACTTTGCTGTGTTTAGAATTAATTTTCTCCTGGAAAATGTAGACTGGTGTTATATGCCATATTTAGAAATTAGACACTTATGCTATCATAATTTTAATCATAACATAACCAAAGAAGTGAGATTTAGTGGTACTGGGAATCTAACATCCCACAAGAAGGTACAGAAAGTCATTGTGTAACATTTACTCTGTATGTTAAATACTAACTCTACACAAGAAAGTTTATGAGATGCAATGCAAGGGCACTGGCCATCTAGCTTCTGGAACAACAAGGTCGTTACTGTGATAAAAAAAATAAATAAACTGAATATATGTGGCCAAATAGAGGGATCAAACATATGCAAATAAAATATTCCATAAATAAGAAGATTTCGCTGTATTGAGTCTCACCTCTAACATCTATGTTGGTTAGCAGAATTACAGAATGTCAACAGACTTGGTTGTAAAATAACAAAAATTCTAGTAAGTGATTTGGCCACAAAGCTTTTCCATGGTCTACACTTAGAGAAAGAATACTAGAAACACTATGTTCAATAGGAGTGGTGAGAGAGGGCATCCTTGTCTTGTGCCAGTTTTCAAAGGGAATGCTTATAGTTTTTTCCTATTCAGTATAATATTGACTGTGAGAAAGAATACTAGCACACTGCAAAAGAGAGGGAAAAAATACATAACTTAAAGGTTAAAGTAAAGAATATGTAATAAATTTCTGTGTCTCCTTTCTACAAATACCATTGGGGTTTAGTTCTGTGGAGAAGAATGTCAGAAGAGTAACAGATTTATGGAAAGGGCAATGATATACTCAGAGAAGCTTTTCAGAGTGCCAGGAAATATATCCTCCCTTCAAAAGGAAACCAACCATAGGTATTTATCAATACCCGGACCCGGTATGCACAGAACACAGTCACAGCTGTATATAGGCACAAGTTCCTGGCTAATTTTGTCATAAATCTTTACCTTAAGCCTATGAGGATATATTTTTCCTAAAATGTTTACCTCGGTGTAATAAGTCCTCATCCATTATTTTCAAACTTGTCTAAAATTATGCAAGTGTTCCATTATATTTTTATACTGAAAATCATTTGTTTCATTGAATGGTCCTCTCCACCTCTCCACCATATACATACACAAACACATATATCCACTCTGAAGCTATGAAAGTGGCCTCATTCGGTAATAGGGTTTTTACAGATATAATTAAGTTAATATGGGGTCATCCTGGATTAGGGTGACCCTAAATGCAATGACCAGAGTGCTTTGAAAAGATAGATGAGGAGACATATATACAGAGGAGAAGCCCATGTGGGAGGCAGGAAGGAAACTTCCCTAGATCCTCTTATGGGAGTGCAGCCATGAGACACCTGATTTCTGACTTCTGGTCTCCAGAATGTTTTGAGCATCTTGTTTTTTAATTTCAGTTTTTAATCCCATTCAATTTGTGGTACATTGTTATTGCAGTCCTGGGAAACTAAGACAGTTGTTGATAGAACACTAGATCTACATAATAATGAGTGATTTTGAGTCTGATTAGGAAATATAAGTTCTTCAGCATGTATAAATTGGTACAGGATTTAAATTGCTTCTTTTCCTGCCTTTGTGTTCCCTTTCAAAATATATTCAGGCAAATCAGTGATTCATTTCTAGTAACTGATATTTCCTATGGGGATGTTGTGAGCACTCACGTGTCACATTTCATAAGTCCCTCTACGGAAAACATGGGAAACAATTAGCCAAGAAAGCTGGGAATAATGTTGCAAAATCATCACTGAATCTCTAAATTCCCCCTTAGAACGTAAAACTGAAAGTGGCATTAAAACCAACTAAATTGAGAAAGCAGCAATCCTCAAATTACTAGTTGCTTAAGAATCACTTGTACAACGCATTAAAAGTTCAGATTCTGAAACTGCATGGTGATTCTCATTCTGTAGGTCTGCAGTGGCTTCCAACACCTGCATGTGTATGAGGACTAGAGTGGTCGCAAAGAAGGCCGTCCAACGGGATACAGTTCTAGAGACATTTCATGTTTATATCCCCATCCTGACACTTCATTACAGTTCCTAGGAAGTTAGTCAAACTCCCTGGGTCCCAATTTCCTTATCCATAAAACAAGAAAATAATTAATATTGACACCATGCATTGATATTAAGATAATATGAAAGTTAAAAACATACATACATATCAATCGATATATAATACAGTTATATCAACAATGCAATATAAATATCAAATGTAATTAACATTAATATAGTATTCACGTTGTATATAAATATGCAAGTCTATATTAAAATATATAAACAAATGTGTAATTACAAATAAAGTTTTATAAACATATATGATGTATAATATATATACATTTCTGAGTACGGTATTGTGTCCCATTGAATTTGGTATAAACATCACTTTTAAATTTTAATTTTAATACTATTGCTTAAAGAGAACACTCAAACATCACAGAGAACCTGTAATAAAAATAAGATTTTCTTCTTCTAATCCTGTCCTTTCAAATAACATCACCAACAAAGATACTTTATAATGTTTATTTTTCATGCTTTATAATTTAAAAAGGTGCCTCATTTTCCCCCTTACAGTTTTAGAGGGGAAAAAATCTCCACAATTTTGCTTACTAAATATTTGGTCATACAGTTTAAAACAATAGTTCATAGTTAAGCTATGTAACTTGAGTATGGTGTTTTCCTTCACACAACAGGCATGTATGAAGGAGGCTATAGATGACAACATTATAAGTAGAAGATGTTATTACTGGTAATTTTTAAAAACAAATTATGTTCTGAAGCCAAGTCCTTTCTGAGAGATATACTCCAGTATCCTGAATTATTTCATGCGTAGAAAATCTACCTCTGAACTTTTTGTACCCTGCACATGCATCTCAAAGACACTCAATCACTCTGCAATTGGAAACCATAGTTTAAAGTGGAGAAAGTTCATAGATACTCAATATTTGTGGAGTGCCCACAGCAAACGGGATAGAGATACATTATTCATAAAATAGACAGGACTTGGTTTCCAAAGAGAATGATACCTTGTGATGAAATAATGGTAATTTGCCCAATAGCACTGATCCAAATGTGCTTTATCTTCATCAAGGCTGTAATTAGAACCAGGCAGGTGGCCCATGGACTGTGTTGCCTTGGGGTCGATGGAGATACTAGATGGTGGCCTAGGTGGGGAGATTGGCCCACAAGCTATGATTATACTGCTTGGGTTAAAATGCATAAGAATTTACTTTCATGCTGCTTGCTGTGGACACATGACTGAAGAGGCAGAATTAATCTGCCTCCATTTCCCCTTCCTGAAGATGCCTGGCCATTCATTCTGTGCAGGAGAGGAGAGTATCTCCAACATACATTTAATCCTAACGAAATTAATCTCAGTGAGGGTATTCTAGAATTAGGTCTCTCTGAGTCAGGACTTCTGTAAAAACTGCCACAAACTCATTGGCTTCCAATAACATCAGTTTATCATGTTTTGGTTCTGGAGGTCTGAAATCTGGCATGGATCTCACCTGGCTGAAATCAAGGTATCAGGAGGATTGCACTTCCTGTGGAAGCTCTAGGAAAAACATAAAACACAACACAAAGCAAAAGAAAAACCCTTTCCCTCTTCAAGATCTTAGAAGCCACCAGCGTTCCTTATATTGCTGCAAGTCCACTCCTATTTCCTCTTTTGTCATTGATTCTCCATCTTTTACTATGACCTCCTGCCTCCCTCTTATAAGGAAACTTGTCATGGCTTTGAGCTCACCTGGATATTTAATGATTATTTCCCATTTCGGTATCCACAGTTTTATCCCATCTGCAAATTCCTTTAGACCAGACAATGTAACTGAACTCATAGGTCCTGAGGACTAGGACTTAAGCATCTCTTGGTAGGGGGTTCAGGGAGTTTGTTAATTTGCTTGTCACAGTTCTGATCTCAGAATATATAAGCAGCAATGCAGGGTATTGAAGGTTCTCAATTTAATCCGTGCCTGACAGCAAAGTGGAAGGAATAATTCAACAATTACAGGTGAATAAGAGCAGTAAATACTGCAAGGCTGAATTTAAACACCAGTTTAACTTCCCATTTAAGTGTGTCAGGGAGATTGAACTATCAGGGGAATACACTAATTGCCTATGGATTTAAAAAATAACAAAGAGGTATTTGTCATACTAGAAGAACTCTTTTAACATTATTGCACAAAGAGGTTTAGAATGGGATTTAATAGCCCATTTTTCTAAGGTTAAAAACACCTCCAGTGATTTTATAAGTATATTAAGACATCTGTTCCTAGGTCTTGAACTGTTTCAGTGCAAAATGAGAAAGCGATTACATTATTTATAAGATAACTATTGGCATAAGATGTGCTTATGAGTGAACTTCTGGACACATTTATTCATAAATGTTTAGTGGGCACCTAATAACTATCAAGTATCTATGTTAAGTATAACATATCAAGAGATGGAAAATGCAGGAACACTGACCTTATGATGCTCAGCACATACAGGATATACCCAGAAGTAATCAGACAATGGCTACACTGTGTTCCATGCCATGAAAGCAGTAAACATGAGCTGCTCTGCGGGGAACATTTCCTAGACTCTGTTAGTTTCTTGGAACCAACATCCAGGTATAGACTTTGAACCAAGGTACAACCGCGCAGGTTTCAGAGCAGAAAGGTATCCTAGCTTCTTAATTGAAATACTTAAGATCTTTGCTACTCAAAATATTGCCAAGGTACCAGATATGTATTAGTTTTCAAAAGCTGCTGTAACAAATGTTCATCAACTGTGTGGCTGAAAACAACTGATCTTTATCCTCTCTCAGTTCTGGAGGCCAGAAACCTGAAATCAAGGCCAGAAGTCTGAAATCACTTCCCTAGGAAGCTCTAGGGGAGGATCCTTCCTCCCTCTTCCAGATCCTGGTGGCTCCAGGTGTCCCTGGGCTGGTGGCCCCCTCTCTCTCCATCTTCCAACAGTCTTCCCTCTGTGCCTGCCTGTATCCAACTCTCCCCTTCTTAAAAGGACAGTAGTCATTGGCTGAAGGGCTCATCCTAATCCATTATGACCTCATCCTTACTTGATGCTATTTGCAAAGACCTTTTTTCCAAATAAGACTATACTTACAGACACCTGAGGGTAGGAATTTAACATATCTTTCAAAATATTTAAACACAACTTAACCCAGGACATGTAGCATCAGCATTGCCTCCAAGACTGTTAGAATTGTAGAAGATCCAACCCCATTCCAGACTGACAGTCAGAATCTGCATGTTATCAATTCCCCAGGAGATTCCTAGGCATAGCAATGTTTATGGAATACTTCTCTAATGGCAAGAGAGAATAGGACCAGTTGTTTTCTTTGTTTGTTTGAGACCATGTTTCACTTGATTGCCCAGGCTGTAATGCAGTGGCATCATCTTGGCTTACTGCAGCCTCAACTACCTGTGCTCAAGTCATCCTCCTCCCTCAGTCTACTGAGTAGCTGGGACCACAAGTATATACTACCACACCCAGATAATTTCTGTGTTTGTAGAGACAGGGTCTCACTATGTTGTTCAGGCCAGTCTTGCACTAATGGGTTCAACAAATCTCCCTGCATTGGCCTCCTAAAGTACTGGGATTAGAGGTGTCTCCCACTGTGCCTGGCCAGGACCAGTTTTAAGATACGAAAATAGCTCATATGCTTGTGCTAGTAACATGTAAGTGGAGATTCCAGAGAGGAAGTTATTTAGGCAGCAAGATTATGAAGCAAAGAGAGGATAAATTCTGAAAGTCACAGGGCTTGTGGCTACAGAAAGTTCTTTATTTGGCAGAAGGGAGAACAGCAGTGGAAGACTTTACATCATGTGGGTATTAGATCACAGTTGCCTTTCCAGAGTGTGTGTGTGTCTATGATGGGGAAACCATGGTGGGGTCAAACTGAACAAGGAGACCTACCTATGTCAGCAAGATTATCCAAGGTTGTGGCAGAGTAACAGGGGCTGCTTTGAGGTAACTGAGCAGAAAGAAGCCAAGATATTCAAAATCTAGTTGTGTATGTGTGTGTATGTGGGTGTGTGTGTTTGTGTGTGTCAAGTGTGTGTGTGTGTGTATTGGGTTTGGAAAGCTGCCTCCATGACACTTGGTGGACAACTGAATTTGGAGAACCAAGAAAAAAGTGAAAAATGACCTGTAGTGGCAGTGAACAAGTATGCATGGTGAGTGTATTTGTCTGTTATCATGCTGCTAATAAAAACATACCTGAGACTGGGTAATTTGTAAAGAAAAGAGGTTTAATGGACTCAGTTCCACATAGTAAGGGAGGCTTCACATCATGGTGGAAGGAATAGGAGACGCAAAGGCATGACTTATGTTGTAGCAAGAAGGAGGGCCTGTGCAGGGAAGCTCCCCTTCAGAAAACTATCAGATCTCACGAGACGTATTCACCACCATGAGGATAGTATAAGACAAACCATCCCCATGATTCAGTTATCTCAACTTGGCTCCTCCATTTACATGTGGGGATTAGTAAAATTCAATGTAAGATTTGGGTGGGGACACAGAGCTAAACCGTATCAGTGAATGACTCACCAACCCAATAATGAGGACATCCAAGAAGAGGAGCAACTTTTGAGAAAGTCATGGAAATGTTTTTTCCTGTATTTACATTCCCAGGTGCCTGTGCCACTTGAAGAATATACATTTGGAAATTTAGGGAGCGGATCTTTTTAGAGAGTCATTTTTGAGTCTGTTCATTTGGAGTCATAGAAAAGAGTAATATCAGGAGAGCATTTAGAGAAAGAAAACAAAAAGGCAGGACTGGGTCAGAATCTTAGAATAAATTTTCTAGAGTATTTGGAACAATACATGGAAGTGATAAAGCTAGTAGGACACAATAAATACAACTCAGTTTAGATTTGTGACATGGTTTGAAATTGGGGTTCAATCAGACTGGTGGAAAAAATTGTAGTTACGATAGACACAAACCCTCTTGGAAGGCATAAGAGTTTGCATAAGCTCCAGTAATAAATCTGGCTAAAGGCAGCCTAATCCCCTTACTGTTAATTAAATAGAGTAGAAACAATGGAATGTGGGGAGTTTATCTAACTAACTTGTTCACTCATGTGGTCTTAAGACTAACCTTTGCTCTGCTGTGGATGCTTAATAGCTTTATACTGAGGAAGTCTGCAATGTCAATTACCCTCTAGTGGTGCTGACTCAAGGCTTTATTTATTTGAGGATTTGTTGCACCAGCTCTGCAAGTTCTTTTATTTTCTCCAACTACTTCCTCTAACTTGGCTCAAGCACACCTACACGAACCTCCATCTCAGTGATGCATTGTCAACCTTCAAGATGCAACAATGTGTACCT
This sequence comes from Macaca mulatta, assembly GCF_049350105.2. Lineage (NCBI taxonomy): Eukaryota > Metazoa > Chordata > Mammalia > Primates > Cercopithecidae > Macaca > Macaca mulatta. The sequence goes on from NC_133427.1 coordinate 6,942,855, forward strand.
CATTCATGTTGTTAGAAATGTGTGCATCATCTGACACATTTACGAATTTTTTGACAGAGAAAGCAAACATTAGATGGGGGTGATTCTTCTTCTTCTTTTTTTTTTTTAATAATGCAATATGGCCCTCCTATACTAGAAGTAGAATAAAATGAATCACTCTTTATCTCATCTATACATTTTTTTTTTTCATCAAATAATGGACAAGTAGGGTCCCATCTCAGAAGAGGTCACACTCAGGATCTTTTAAAGACGGTATGTTTTAAAGAAGAGTGTGTTGGTTTCCCATGGCTTCTGTATCTGTTATTATTCTGATAACAGAATGCATTTGCTTATAGTTCTGGAGGTTAGAAATCAAAGAAAGCTCTCAGGAGGCTGAAATCAGGTTCTCTTCTGTATTGATTCATTTCGGAGACTTTAGAGGATAATCTGTCTCTTGACATTTTTCGCTTCTATAAGGTATCCACATTCCTAGCTTTTACGGTCCTTCCTTCATCTTCAAAGCAAATCACATCTCCTTCCATCCTCACATCTCTTCTCCGATTCTGATCCTCCTGCCTCTCTCCTGCCCCACACCTCTCTCTCTATTTTTCTTTCTCTCTCTCTCACCCCCCTTCTCTCCTCTCTCTCTCTTTTTGATAGGATCTTGCTCTGTAGAGCAGGCTGAATGCAGTGGTGAGGTGATTCTCTCACCTCAGCCTCCCAGGTAACTGAGACTACAAGTGCACACTACCCCATCTGACTAATTTTTATAGATGGGATTAAGAGGTGAAGCCAGCTGGACTTCCTGGGTCAAGTGGAGACTTAGAGAACTTTTGCGTATAGCTAAAGGATTTTAAATGCACTGATCAGCATTCTGTAAAAATGCACGAATCAGCACTCTGTGTCTAGCTAAGGGATTGTAAGTGCACCAAACAGCTGTCATTAAAATGGACCAATCAGGACTCTTCAAAATGGACCAATCAGGATTCTTCAAAATGGAACAATCAGTGCTCTGTAAAATGGACCAATCAGCAGGACGTGGATGGGGACAAATAAGGGACTAAAAGCTGGCCACCCCAGCCAGCATCCGCAACCTGCTCAAGTCCCCTCCCATGCTATGGAAGTTTTGTTCTTTCGTTCTTCACAATAAATCTTCCTGCTGCTCACTTTTTGGGTGCGTACCACCTTTACAAGCTGTAACACTCAACACAAAGTCTGCAACTTCATTCTTGAAGTCAGTGACACCAAGAACCCATCAGAAGGAACCAACTTCAGACACATCTTGGCGACCATGAAGGGACTATCCCCAAGTTGTCAGTACCATCAGACCCCTTCTGCTTGCTATTCTGTCCTATTTTTCCTTAGAATTTGGGAGCTAAATACCGAGTACCTGTCGGTCAGTTAAAAGTGACTAGTGCAGCCACCAGATGAAAGACATGGATGTCAGACTTTCTGGGAAAGAGTTCTCTAACAACCTCTGACTCTTCAGAGTTGGAAGCATTGGTTTCCTGGAACCAGCTTCTGCTTTTCCTGTACTTCTGGTCTGAGCTGAGGGTGAACAGAGAGGAAAGACATTCAGCTCCAGGGTCCGGATAAAATGTTGGTTGACCCTGCAGCCATGAGTGGAACTCTCAAAGTCACATTGCTTGAGACTCGCCCACATATCCTTTCTATCTTGACCCTTGCCTCCTGGGTCCTAAAGTCTGTTGGACAAACTTCCTCCCATCTCTATTCTTTGAGGCTAGTACCAAGTCTGAAAACCATTTCCTGTCCTTGGTGGTTTTCTACTTTCTCCTGCAAGAATGATTTCTAGTATAAACTTCATGATCTCTTCCCTTTTTCGCACCCAGGCTCACCAATCAAAAAGACATAATTTTTGCCCACAGACTCATCATGGTGGGGAACTATCTGGAATTTTAGGAGATCTCCTCAGACTAGCAGGCCTAACAAAAGCTATTCCTGAATCTAGGATATGGGGAGCCCCAGAAATGATATCCTTTCTATTCATATGATGAGAAGTAAGGACAAAAGATGTCACTTCCAACCCTGGAGATCCCTTCCCTTCTTCACGGTATAAACCTCCACTTCATTTTTGGAGCATAACATCTTTGTAGGACAGGGATAAGGTCCCAATTGTAAAAGAAGAATGTTTAGGACTCTAATAAAGTTTCAAGAGTGAATTGGTAAGGGCCACTAAATCTAATTTTTTTCAGTCCTCTTTGTGGTCAAGGAGGAAGGCAAGGGTGCAGGTTTTCGAAAATGCGTCAGTAAAGGCCACTAAATCCAACCTTTCTCTGTCCTCTTTTTGGTGTAAGAGGAAAATTAGGGTTTCTGCAACTGCTTTGGTGAGTGCAACTATTCTTATCAGCAGTGTCCAGGGACCATTGCAGGTTTTTGGGCAAGAGAGGTTTCTGCTGCTGTGTTGGTGAGCACAACTATTACAATTAGCAGAGTCCAGGGACCCTTGCTGGTTCTTGGGCAAGAGGGGTTTCTGCTGCTCCATCGATGAGCACAACTATTCTGATCAGCAGGGTCCAGGGACCATTGCGGCTTCTTGGGTGGCTGTGGTGATGGGAAACCCATTTCTTTCAGATGGGAAACACTCAGGCTTGCTTTTTTCTGCACTACTGCCTGGCTCCATTTTTCTCTCTCTGATGGGGAAAAATGGCCACCTGAGGGAAGTATAAATTACAATAGTATCCTGCTGCTTTACTGTTTCTGTAAAAGGGAAGGCAATTGGAGTGAAATACATTATATCCAAGCTTTCTTTTCACTGAAGGAGAATCCAGAACTATGCAAAGCCTTCAATTCATAGCCCACAGGAGGTATGAAGCATACCTCCATATCCTAACCTTGCTACAGTTCCTCTTATTTTCAATGATAAGCCTTTTCTAATCTCTCCCACTCACAAGGAAACAGGCAAAGAAATCTCCAGAGGACCACAAAAACCCCTGAGTATCGATTATATCCTTTCAAGCTATAGGGTGAGAAGAATTTGGCCCAACCCTGGTACATATCTTCTTCTTTCTCTCTGACTTAAGCAGATCAAGGCAGACTTGGGGAATTTTTCAGATGATCCTGATAAGTATATAGATGTCCTACAGACTCTAAGAAAAACCTTCAACCTCACTTGGAGAGATGTCATGCTATTGTTAGATCAAACCCTGGCCTTTAATGAAAGTAATGGAGCTTTAGCTGCAATCTAAGAGTTTGCAGATACTTGGTATTTAGTCAAGTAAATGATAGAATGACAACCAAAGAAAGGACCAAATCCATGGTCAGCCAACTGGTCAGCAAACTTTCCCCAGTATGGATCTCCACTGCAACCTAGACACAGATCATGGCGATGGGAGTCATTAACATCTGCTGACTTGTGTTCTAGAAGGACTAAGGGGAATTATGAAACAGTCTATGAAGTGTTCAATGATGTCCACCATAACTCAGGGAAAGGACAAAAATATTCTGCCTTCCTTAAGCAGCTACAGGAGGCCTTAAGAAAACATACTCCCCTGTCACCTGACTCCCTCGAGGGTCAATTGATCGTAAAACCTGTTTCCTACCCAATCAGCTGAAAAATATCAGGAGAAAGCTCCAAAAGTGAGCCCTGACCCCTGAACAAAAATCTGGAGGTATTATGACACATGGAAACCTCCGTGTTCTATCATAGCAACCAAGAGGAACAGGCCCAAAAGGAAAAATGAGATCAGAGAAAGGCCACAGCCTTAGTCATGTCCCTCAGATAAACAAACCTTGCTGCTTCAGAGAGGACAGAAAATGAAGCAGGTCAATCATCCAGTAGTGCTTGTAACCAGTGTGGTTTGCAAGGACACCTTAAAAAAGATTGTCCAACAAGAAACAAGTTGCCCCCTCACCCATGTCCACTATGCCAAGGCAATCAGTGGAAGGCTTACTGTCTCAGAGGATGAAGGCTCTGTGGGCCAGAAGCCCCTAACCAGATGATCCAACAACAGGACTGAGGGTGTCAAGGGAAAGGACCTCCTCATGTCATCACCTTCATTGAGCCCTGGATATGTTTAACTGTTGAGTATCAAGAAATTGACTTCCTCTTGGACACTGGTTCAGCTTTCTCAGTGTTAATCTCCTGGCCCGGACAGTTGTCCTTAAGGTCCATTACCATCTGAGGAATTCTGGGACAGCCTGTAACCAAATATTTCTCCCACCTCTTCTGTTGGAATTGGGAGATTTTGCTCTTTTCATATGTCTTTCTTGTTATGACTGAAAATCTCACACTCTTATTAGGGAGGGACATATTAGCCAAACCTGGAGCTATTATCTACATGAATATGAGAAAAAAGTCACCCATTTGTTGCCCCCTGCTTAAGGAGGAAATCAGCCCTGAAGTCTGGGTATTGGAAGGACAAGTAAGAAGGCTAAAAAAAATGTCCACCCAGTACAAATCAGGCTAAAATATTCCACCACTTGTCCATATCAAAGGCAATATCCCTTAAGGCCTGAAACTCATAAAAGATTAAAGGAAATTTTTAGACCTTTAAAAGCTCTAGTCTTAGTATGAAAATGCAGTAGTCCCCATAACACTCCAATACTAGGAGTACAAAAGCCAAGTAGTTAGTGGAGACTAGTACAAGATCTTAGACTCATCAATGAGGCAGTAATTCCTCTATATCCAAGTGTACTCAAGCCTTATACCCCTACACTCTCAAATACCATAGGAAGAATAATGATTTACTCTTCTGGACCTCAAGTATGCCTTTTTCTGTATTCCCCTGCACTCTGACCCCCAATTTCTCTTTGTCTTTGAGGCTTCCACAGACCACACGTCCCAACTTACAAGGATGGTCTTGCCCCAAGGATTTAGGGATAGCCCTCATCTGTTATGTCAGGCACTGGTCTAAGATCTAGGCCACTTCTCAAGTCCAGGCACTCTATTTCTTCAGTATATGGGTGACTTACTTTTGGCTACCAGTTCAGAAGCCTCATGCCTGCAGGCTACTCTGAATCTCTTGAACGTTCCAGCTAATCAAGGGTAAAAGCTGTCTAAATTGAAGGCTCAGCTCTGCCTACAAGAGGTCAAATATCTAGGTCTAATCTTAGAGGAACTTGGGCCCTCAGCAAGGAATGAATACAGCCTATTCTGGCTGATCCTTACCCTAAAACATTAAATCAGTTTCAGGGGTTCCTTGGAATCACTGGATTTTGCCAACTATGGATCCCCAGATACCACAACAGAGCCAGGCACCTGTATCCTCTAATCAAGGAGACCCAGAGGGCAAATACTCATCTAGTAGAATGGGAGCCACAGGCAGAAACATTCTTCAAAACCTTAAAGCAGGTCCTAGTGAAAGTTCCAGCGTTAAGCCTTCCCAAAGGACAAAACTTCTCTTTAAAAGTCATAGAGAGAGCAGGAATAGCTCTTGGAGTCCTTACTCAGACTCATAGAACAACCCCACAACTAGTGTCATACGTAAGTAAGGAAATTGATAGAGTAACAAAACACTGACCTCACTGTTTATGGGTAGTTGTGGTGGTGGCAGCCTTAGTGTCAGAGACTGTCAAACTAATACAAGGAAAATCTCAGTGTCTGGACTTCTTATGATGTAAATGGCATATTAGGTGCCAAAGGAAATTTTGTGGCTATCAGATAAATGCCTGCTCAGATATCAGGCCCTACTCCTTGAGGAACCGGGCTTTCAAACATGCATGTGTGCAGCCCTCAACCCTGCCACTTTTCTCCCAGACGGTGGAACCAATCGAGCATATTTGCCAACAAATTATTGTCCAGATTTATGTTGCCTGAGATGACCTTTTAGAAGTCCCCTTAGCTAATCCAGACCTTAACCTATATAATGATGGAAGTTCATTTGTGGAGAATGGGATATGAAAGGCAAGTTATGCCATAGTTAGTGATGTGACAGTACTTGAAAGTAAGCCTCTTCTCCCAGAGTCCAGCACCTAGTTAGCAGAACTAGTGGCATTTACCCAAGCCTTAGAACTGGGATAGGGACAAAGAATAAATGTGTATACAGACAGCAAGTATACCTATCTAATCCTACATCCTCATGCTGCAATATCTAAAGAAAGGGAGTTCCTAATCTCTGAAGAATCCCCCGTTAAATACTACAAGGACATCGTGGAGTTATTGCATAGTGCAACAACCAAAGGAGGTGGAAGTCTTACACTGCCAAAGCAAAAGTCAAAGAAAGAGAAGGTGGGGAAAAACAGAAAGAGACAGAGAAAGAAAGAAAGAGAGAGACAGAAAGTCAGCGAGAGAGACAGAAAGTCAGAGAGAAAGAGAGAAAGAGGAAAGAGTCAAAGAGAGAGAAAGAGACGGAAAGCCAAAGAGAAATAGAGAAAGAGACAGAAGTAGTAAAGAAAAAGCAGTGTACCCTATTCCTTTAAATGCCAAAGTAAATTTAAAACCTATAATTGACAATTGAAGGTCTTCTCTGTAACCCTGTGACTCTCCAATACCACCATGTTGTCAGTGTAAACAAGGGCTTAACTCGAAAGCACTGAGGCCACTGACAATCCATAGCCTTCTTATCAAAAATCCTTAACTCAGCAAGTTTCTGAACGGGGAATCTTAATTAATTATGATACAAAGGTCTGACCAGATCGAGGAGGAACTCTCTTCGAGACCGGATGATAGATAGTTCCTCCTGGGCGATTAAAGGAAAAAGACACAATGGGTAGACAGTAAGTGATAAGGAAACTCTTGTAAAATCAAAGTTAGGAAAATTGCCTAATAATTGATCTTCTCAAATGTGTTAGCTGTTTGCACTCAGCCAAACCTTAAAGTACTTACAGAACCAGGAAGGAACCACTATACCAATTCTAAGTTAATATGGACTGAATAAGATTTTATTAACAGCAAACAAAAATTAAAATCCCAAGCTTACCAAGTTTTCAACAAAAGTAAAGTTTGCTAAAAGTTAGCATGTAACACGTATTATGTAACTTATAATCTTATGGAGATCATACAGGAACCCTCCTTCGGCAGGGAAGCTGAATTTATTATGAGGATTTTTTCTTCATGTTTGAATGAAAATTTCCAGTACTATGTGCACTCTGCGCTCCTCAACACCTGTCTTCATCTTCCATCTGGGACAGTATTCTATGTACAATATCCCCTCAATCATTGTGTCATTGAAGATGGATCCCAATTTCAGTGTACCCCACATGAAACTTCACATGTCAACCACTCGACTCTTGACACACAAGAGAAAGGGGTGGAGTAGGAGAAATAAGTAATATTGGGAAGTCATTGCTGCATTAGACAGAATATCTGTACCCACTAAAACACACATGCTAAAACTGCCATCCCTATGGGGATGGTATTAGGAGAGGGGGCCTTGAAATCATGGTCTCCTGGAAGGCAATGAAGTTGTGAGGATGGAGCATCATGAATGAGTACCTTATGAAAGTGACCCAGAAAGCTCCCTGGCCTCTTCCACTGAGTGAGGACACAGTGAGAAGGCACTGTTTATGAATCAGGAAGCAAGTTCTCACCAGGCATTGAATCTGCCATGACTTGATCTTAGACTTTCAGTCTCCAGAGCTGTGAGCCATAAAATTATGCTGTTTATAATACACCAGTCTATTCTTTTAAATAATAGCTTGACCAAACTATGACAGGTACAGACTGCAGCTCTGATGCTGGTCACATAACCCAAGTGACAATTATATCTGTCTCTTTTCATCCTGGTTTTCTGTTCCTCTACCTATCTGCCAGAAGGCTAATTTGATAGCCAGCCAGCAGGCTAACAAATTCAAACCCAATAGAATTTGGCTTTTTATTCTTTTCTTTTCTCTCTCTCTCTCTCTCTCTCTCTCTCTCTCTCTCTCTCTCTCTCTCTCTCTCTTTTTCTCTCTCTCTTTTTAATTTTTTTTTTTTTTTTTTTTTTTTTTTGAGACAGAGTCTGACTCTGTTACCCAGACTGGAGTGCAGTGGCATGATCTTGGCTCACTGCAACCTCTGCCTCTTCAGTTCAAGTGATTCTCCTGCCTCAGACTCCCAGGTAGCTGGAATTACAGATGCATGCTACCAAACCCAGATATTTTTTGTATTTTTGGTAGAGATGAGTTTCACCATGTAGGTAAGGCTGGTCTTGAACTCTTGACCTCAAGTGATCTGCCTGCCTTGGCCTCCCAAAGTGCTAGGATTACATGCCTGAGCCAAAATGCCTGGCCACTTTTTATTATTGTCTTAGTTTTTCCATTTTCATCCTCTTGTCAATGAGATGTGAACTAACTTGCTCATGATTCTGCAATACTGGCTAAGATTCTGCAGGAGAAAGAATACCTGACTTTAGAGAAGCTTCACCTAATGGCTTCCATCACATTGTTTGCCTAATGAAAAGTTGTAAGTGTCTCATCCCAGTTAAAATGACTTATACCCAAAAGACAGGCAAGTATGTGGAAAATGCGGGCAAGGATGTGGAGAAAAGATAACTTTGGTACCCTATTAATGGAAATGAATGTAAATAACTTCATTACTACCTTAGAAGTTCCACAAAAACTAAAAATTTTCGGAGAAAGGTAAGATTTGAAAGCAACCAAGTGCCCAAGAGCAGATAAAGGGATAAAGAAAATGTGGTACATATACATGATTTAGTACTATCCATCCAAAAAAAAGAATGAAATCTTGTCATTTTCAACAACATGGATGAGACTGGAGATCATTATGTTAAGTGAAATAAGTCAGGAACAGAAAGACAATCATTACATGTTCTCACTTATTTGTGGAATCTAAAAATGAAAACAATTGAACTCATAGACATAGTAGAGAGAGAGTTACCAGAGCCTGAGAAAGGTAGTGGGTGTGTTTGGGGTATGGAGGTGGAATGGATAACAGGTACAAAAAATGGAAAGTATGAATGTGGTACTATTGACTGTTTACAACTCAATGGATTAATGCTTGAGTGAAATAGATACCCCAATTTTTGTGTTGTGCTTATTTCACATTATATGACTGTGTCAAAACATCTTGTGTACCCCATAAATATGTACACTTACTATGTACCTGTGAAAATCTAAAAAAAATATTAAAACAGTTACAGATGATCCTGGGCTCTGGAAATATCAGTGGCTGGTTCCCATGAGGAGGTGGGAAAGAACTGCATAGATTGCAGATTTCATTTAATATTGATTATGCTATTCTTTTATCATATCTCAGTTAGTAAAGCAAGTATATGTGAGTCCTTGTAAAATGCCATTAAAGAGCCTCTTGAGTTCTTGGAAGAAAAGCCATAGAAATGAAATAAACGCAGACAAGTTCAGGGTAGGCTATTAGGAAAATTAAATACACAATTCACTTTTATGAACTACAACATATATATTTTTTTCTTAGTAAGGTAAACTTTACATTACATGAACATTATTAGGTGTTTTCAAGTGTACAATTCAGTGACCTTTAGTATATTTACAATGTCTTGCATCTATCATGACCATATACGTATGAAAAATTTCATTATCCCCAAAGCAACAGCATTCCTATTAAGCAGTCATTTCTCATTCCCACACCATCCAGATGCTGTCCTGTCTGTGTGTGTGTATGTGTGTGTGTGATATTATATTGTCACATAAGAATAAAAAAATAATTCCACTTAATGTTGCTTTACTTTCAGATGGCTAACTCTGGTAACAATGTAGTTGTAGGTATTTTTATTTTATGCTGCTTCATAAATTTTATTTTATGCTGCTTCATTTTTAATTGGTAAAAACAAAACATATATTTATGGGGTGCAGTGTGATTATATGATATATGTATACACTTTGGAATGATTGAATCAAGACAATTAGCATTTCCATCACTTTATATACTTATGTCACAATAGTAAGAATGTTTATAATCTCTCTTAACAATTTTGAAATATAGAATGCATCATTATTAACCATAGTCACAGTACTGTGCAGTGGATCACCAAAAATTATTCTGTCTGTGTAACTTAAACTTTGTATCCTTTGAGCAACCTGTACCCCTCTCCCAATTCACTCCTTCTCCAAGCCCCTGGTAACCACAATTGTGCTCTCTACTTCTATGCATTCAGATTTTTTAGCCATCACATGTAAATAAGTTCATGGAATATTTGTCTTCATTTTCCTGGCTTATTTCACTTAAAAGAATGCCCTCCAGGTTTACCCATGTTGTTATCAAAGACATGATTCCTTCTTTAAGGCTGAATAATAACATTTTTCACAGTGGTGAAGATATGGACTCAACCTACATTCATCAACAGATGTGCATCAACTCACGCACAACAGATAAAGAAAATGTATGTATACACAATGGAAGATTATTGTCATTTTAATATTTTTATATAAACTGTTTTATTATAAATAATCCCAAGTACATACAAAAAGAAAAAATAAAAAGGAGGGAAACTCCAAAGATCTGTCATAGAGGTCTCATGATAAACACTTCCCAAGTTATTTTTTTTCCCTTTATACCTCTGTTTCTGTTTTATTTGTTGTCTTTTACAGCTAGTTCCAGAGACTATAAATTCTCACCTGTAATCCTTTCAACACTCATCTCTTACAGATTTGAATTTCATAAATAAACGATGCTACTATCACAACTGTAGTGAGTTCGATAGTGCCCCCCTAACATACGTTCAGTTGGAATCTGTGACTATGATCTTATTTTGGAAAAGAGCCTTCAAAATGGAAGTTCAATATCTGAATATGAAATCATGCTGAATTATCTAGAAGGGTCCCAAATCTAATGACAGGTGTCTTTGTAAGACACAGAAGAGGAGATACAGTCACAGACAAGAGGGCCACATGGAGGCAAAGGCAGAGATCAGAGTGATGTGGCCACAAGGCAAGATACACCTAGCCAATAGTACCTCCCACGAGGCAGGAGACCAAGATTTCCTCTGTATCTCCACAAGGAATCAACCTTGTTCACACCTTGGTTTTCCATCCTGGGCCCCAGAGCTGGACCTAATGCCTCCAAGTGATGAACCAGGGAAGATAAATTGCACAGTGTTTCCACATCTAACATTTTAATTTTGCACTCCACACTACATGTCTGATACTATCATAAATAGCTTATTTGAAGGTCACTATGCACTTTTTAATGTATTAAAAGTAAAACCGTAGTTAGGACTAGGTGTTCTTAAACTCTTTGTGGAAAAAAAATTCTTTAAGAAAATTAGTTAAAATGTTCCTTGTTTGCTCAAAATATATTGTAGTACCTTTGAATTTTTGATATCAACATTTATACTGAATATACATGTGATTTTTTAAATCATGCATTTATTAAAATGAGATTTCTTTAGGATGTAGTGTTAAAAAGATATTTTAAAACCATGTCATGGAGTTTTACTATTCAATTAAATCTTCAATACTAATATACCCATATAATGTATTAATAAGAATTAAGGATAAGCATGACAATTAATTATGAGCTTTGGGAGGGTAATGCATTTTTTTAAGTGACATGCACTAATAATGAATATTTGAAATATTTCAACTGGATTACTTCTCTGGAACTAGAAGAAGAAGAGATAGTCATGCATTTAAGTAAATTTTTAAAATGTAGATGATTTTTGAGCAGAAATTCATGAACCCATACCTCCAGATTTAACAAGTTTTGATTAGATTTAGTTTAAATATAGTTTGTTCAATTTAAACAAATTGAGATTGAGTAATGTGGAACACATCTGTTCACTTCATCTTCCAAGCTGATCCCCAACCCTGGTTTCTATCAAGAGTAACAATCGTAAAGAACAATATTCTATATGCACAAAGCAAGTGATGACTGAAAGTTAGGGGTTCAACGATAATAGAAGTAAGTACCTGTACACAGTCCTTCATTTTTAAAATATTGAATATTAAGTCAAGTCTTCTTTCTTGGAATTTCTTAACTACAGTTTTACTTTTAATACATTAAAAAGTGCATAGTGACCTTCTTTATTGGGATGCTCAAATTTTTCTAGTAAAAGATGCTATGAGTCTCCAAGGGATCACTGGCTGGCTGTAGCATTTCCCTTTTTGTCCAGAACCGCATTTAAAATAGGTAATTTCTAATCCCATAAATCCATGTGGGTATGGACCTTAGTTTTATGAAAATACCATGATGATCTGTCAACCCTAGTCCCTTTAGCTTGATTCTTTGTTACCAAGGAAACCAACCAGGTCCATTATTATAGTTGTCTTTATTAGAGTAAGGCTAACCCAGTCTGAAGGGAGTCCATCAATAGCTTCACCTTGCAGTAAAGATGTTAAGAATGTGATGTCTCTCTCTACCTGTGTGTCCCTAGGGACTTTTTACAATAACAACATAAAATTCAACAAGAGAGGGACATTTTACATTCTTAGAAATGAACATGTTTAGTATCTTAATTTATCAATCGATAAACATCCCAGTTTCCTGCAGCATCAGAGAAAACAACAATTTGAAACATTTCAAATATTCATTATTATTTCATGAGAAATACCACACCCACTGTGTCACTAATCCATTGTGTCTTGGTTCAATAAAAGAGAAAAGCAATATTGTCTCATTATTGCTTTCTCCCATTCCTTCATTTATTACATTTGCATATTTTCCATGCATCCTGCACATATGTCACAGCATAGCATGTTTTAATTTAATAGAGTCTCCTTTGCATCAATAATTTATCAATATTTCAAATCTTACACATGACACATTTGGAAAGCAAAAGTTGTAAACAGGACAAATGTTTAATTCATAAATGTTGCATTCTGTAATTCTTCCATGATCCATTATTTGAACATTAAATTTAAGAAAGCATCTGAATTCTAAAGTACCATGAAATTCTGAAATACCATGAATACTTATGCGTATATTATTTTCAGTGGATCTTAAAAATTTTAATAATTTAACATTTTTGAATGCACATAACTCTGATTCAGCCAAAATAAAATGTTTTGAACTGACGTGTTTAGAGAAAACAGGAGGGAAAAATCAGCTTAAACTGAAAACCAATCTGACATTATCCCTGATTTATAATTACCAAATTAAAAGTTAACTGCGGAAAACTATCTTTTTTTTTTTTGCCTCACTACACATTTATGTAATTATACAAACCAGAACTAGTAAGGCACTCACTTTATTAACCCTTTTATTAATAAGCTTAGGATTTATGGCAGTTGACTTTCCACAGTTGTTTTCTGTGGAATACAGAGAGGATGAGATACAATTCTTACCTCATGGAATGGCTGTAAGAATTAAACAAGGGAAAATCTGTGAGCCCACAGAACTATCTGCTGTCCTGTCTTATTTTATAATTTACCCATTTTATGTTTCTGTCTGCTCACTGGAAACACACACACAATTATTATTCTAATGCTGGTTAATTGGCTTATACATATTGAATATCAGCATCATTCCTATAATATTGCTGTAAGGCTGCCATCTGTAGGGATCTACTAATGAACATTCTGGAACTTACATATTTGCCATTGTACCTTATAGTGGCTACAAAAAGGAGTAGTGCTGTAGAAAACTAACACTTTTGTACACTTCCTAAAACTTCTGGAAACACGTAATTAAAATGGATGAATTATAAGGTTTGTATATTATAACTTATTAAAGATGTTTAAAGAACACTGATATCTGTCCTGTTACTCTCCCTTCCCTTTTCTCCCATTTCTCAACAGGCTCTGGTGTGTGATGTTTCCCTCCCTGTGTCCATGGGTTCTCATTTTTTAACTCCCACTTGTGAGAGAAAATACCCAATGGATGCTGGGCTTAAAATCTAGATAATGGGTTGATAGATGCAGCAAACCACCATGGCACATACAACAAAAATGCACATTCTGTACATATATCCCAGATCTTAAAATAAAATTTAAAAAAAGAAAATGAGATATTACTTTTTACTCTGCTATTTGCTTGTTTTACAGTTCATTGTATATGAAACAATAGACCTCATAATTTCCTCATCAGAAAAGAACACTGATTTTATTATACAGCGAATTGGAGTACAGCTTTACACACACCAAGGAAGCTAAAGAATAGGTTAGACATTATATTTTTGTTTAAAAAAATCCCCTCCTTTTTACAACTGATTAAGGGATTGATTACCTTCTCTAAATCATTTGCAGCCAAAGCAGCAGATGGTGTCTTTGCCTTATCTATAAAAATTTCTTCTGCTATTGTCTAAAACTTGCTAAGTTTCTTTTAGATAATCTTCCTTTTCCTTGTGTCATGGTGACATGTTCTGGGATGTCATTTTTATAGAAGTGACAATTAAGACTAGTTTTGTATAACTCTTCCTTTCTGTACATCTTAAGTACTATGTCTTCATTAGCATTGTTTCCTCAGAGCTTTGCATTCTCTAATATGTTACACAAAATCTTGACCATTTTATCCTTATTATTGTAGGAATGAAACAATATATCTAAGGGAAAAGAAAATGTGTGTCTCTAGAATTATATGCATAGTAAAAATATTCTTCAGAAGGAAATTCTAAAGAATAGAGTGGAAAAAGAACAAAATAGAGAATTTTAAAACAATACAGAAACTCATTGAACATGAAGTTTCGATAATTGAAAAAAAAGAGTAAACACTCTTTAGCTGTCCTGGCCAAAGAAAAAGGATTAATGGGGGCATCCTCTTAGAAACAGAGAACATGGTGGCTCAGAAATGAAACATGATCGAGTTAGAATATTCTATTTTGTAGCGTTTTTGTGTGCTGGGGAGTAGAGGGGAAAGTGAATCTTTCTAACAGGAAAGCCGTCAATACACGGAACATCCCAGAAAATTTGAACCCTTTTTAAAAATAGTTCATTAGGATAGGTGGCCCGAGGGTAAGGGATATTACCTACAAATACAATCAGTGATCTCATAGTTGCCTTTGCAATGCTTAACATGGAAGTTTTTCTAGAATTTATGTTTCAGAGAAACATGTGGAATTAGGTAACTGTTGGTCCATAATTTTTCAGAAGTTTTGTTAAGGCATTAAGCCACTGAGTTGTGGATTCTGCCCTATTTATTTGAAAATATGTTTTATCAGTATTAGATGGAGGAATCTCTCTTACTAAATTTATAGTATCATCTAATTTCATACCTTTCGACTTCACATTGCCCTTTTCCAAAATCAGAATTTTAAAGTACCATCATTTCTGAAACTTAATTGCACAGCAAGTAAGTACAATAGACCTTAGAAAATGACACTCAAGAAGTTCTGTGACCCCCATAAGCTCATTAAAAAGTAATAATACAACTATATTTGAATTTCCCAAATATTCAAAAGAGGTGGATGGGTGGATGTACTGAATAATAAGATATCTAGGTAAAGGAGAATGGTTCAAAATGAACCCTGTTCTATTTTTCATCACAAGTTTTATGTTTTATGATTTTTTTTATTTGAACAAGAAATCTATCTCAGCATACGAAGCCATATCTCTTGCTTTTTATTAATCCCATTATACCATGCCTGTGAAGATAAAATAAGTCTTAGACCAAAAGGGGGCATGTGAAGGAGAAACAGCATAGTTTATTTTCGTGCTTTATTTCTTTAGAAATGAGCTCTGCAGACGTCTTTGGTTCATCTCAAAACTATAAATACAAAGAAATACATCTCTTTAATATAGCGGTTGCTTTTATTCTGAACTTTGTCACCCTAAAACTTGGGGCAAAAATCAGCAATTATACAAACTAACAAGGTTTTCCCTGTTTGTACTTTTAAATTAGAAATCTTCACCTTAAATACATAATTATTAAAAAAGAAGATTCCCCTGGCTCCTCCTTCCTGTTTTGTTTTAAATTATTTTAGTGAAATCATATAGGGCAGGTGAATGACAGGATGGAGTTTATAAAAACCATGTAGAAGCTTTTTCCCTTCAAGTTTCTTATTAATTCTCAGTAAAAGGCTGAGCTTTTCTTGCCTTCCTGAGATATTTATGATTTTTGAAAACATCTAAACTGATGTATTCCATTTATATTCTGTGCAGAATTATTTATTTGTATGAAAGCTTAATTCCTTTTCCCTAAAATCATTCAGATTTTCCTTTCCCATTTTACAATGTACATAGAAAAAATTTTAATCTCTCTTTAATGGAATTCTGTAACAGTAGCCTAAATCAATTTGATCCAGTTGCAAAATTTAGTTTCCAAGATTGTTTTATGTCCATGTACCATTTTTGAATTGAGAACACATCATATTTTATAGAATAAATATGAATGAAAATAAATGAATTATATCTATTACTTGCTCATAATATTTATATTCATATTGCTGTTTGTGCTGGCATTTAAAAGTCACACTCTATATATGTATATACCTGATTAAACAAATGTATCTCAAATAATGTCCTCTTCTGACATTTAGACATTAAGTTGACATGAACTACATGTTCATTTTATTTCAAGTCAATTGATAAAGTAAGCCTGCAAATAATTCATGTCTTTCTGCATCTTGTGAAAATGAGGAATGCATTAAACTTGTATATGATATTAAAGAAGTTCCATATAAAGAAAGAATGTAATACTTGCAACCATTACTGGGGTACAAAATGTACTGGATATAACTTTAAAACAGCTAGTGACATGTTGCAAATGTAAATATTAGTAAGATGCTCTTTTATTAGGCATTAACTTGAATCTTCACAACCCATACAGGGAGATACATTACAAGATTATTTTTCCATCTCTTTGAAGACAAATTCTGAACATTTTCTGTGATGCAACAATTTTGATGCTACACAAGTAAATTACATTTTTTTGTTCCTTTTATTTGTTTGCAAATTAAATTCTCATAATTTTACTCCAACAGAAGCAAATTCATATAGGCTCAAAGCAAATGGTATTAGAGCACCAAAGGCTCCATAAGACAATCTTGAATTTGCTTTCTAGTTTCTAATCTCTCCATCTTTGTTTCCTTTCACTGAAATTCTGGCTGAATTGGGAACTATTTTGCTTATATGACACACCTTTTCAGATATTTTCTTTTGTGCCGAACAGAAAAGAGAACTTCCCTATAATGTGTATTAATCCATTTTTTTCCCAGATACTTTTTAAGGGCTTATAATAAAAGGAACCCCTGATAGATATCTATTATGTGCACATAAAAATTTTAAAAAATAAAAATTAAAGAAATCTATTAGTATTCAGTTGGTTTATTATTTTATTTATCACTACTACATTCACTTTAAATCAAAGCTGGGAACTTATACATACAAATATCAATTTGAAAATATTTGATTCTCCTGAATGTAAGTTTCACTCTGTTTTCTAAATCAAAGTATAGAACATACAAGAAAATCAGTCTCACATAATGCAAACACACATACACACAATCCAACAAAATACACACACAAATCTCTCAATCTTGTAAATAATTTTAGTGTGTGGAAAGAAACACACTCTGAATACAGAGTGCATTGGGAAGCATGCAGAAGTTAAATATAATGGCAGATTTAATATAGACTCATTTATATCAACTCTGTCAGGATAATAAACTATCCTATGGGGTAGTAAGCATGGATCTATTTTCAGAACTCTAGGATATTAGATATGCCAGTGTGATATTGTAGTTACAGAAACTTTATTAGTAAAAGCTTCAAATACAATTCTCATTTTCTTCACTTATACAGATGGCCTTATTCAGGGCATTGTGTGGATTGAGCCTCAAAGCTGCTGACATTGGACTGTGTTTTGTTATTATTTACCAAAGAAATTGGAGCACAGAATGATAAGGGAGAAAATGCACCTGGAGCCTCTCTTACACCCAAAGGGGCTAAGTCGTATGCATCTTTCCATTGTAGCATCAGTAACAAGAGTACTTTGCACAAATTTCTCTTTCCTGTGTCTCTATCTTTTTGCCTGCGCATTGGTCTTGTCTGTACCATTGGCCATATGCCTTCCATGGTTTCTTGCTCATTTCTTCCTAATGACCAACACTTGCTAATTTCCTTTTTTCTTTTCTTTCTTCCTTTTTTTTTTTTTTTTTTTTTTTATATATTGAATCTCACTCTGTTACCCAGGCTGGAGTGCAGGGGCATGACCTCAGCTCACTGCAACTTCTGCCTCCTAGGCTTAAGCAATTCTCCTGCCTCAGCCTCCCAAGTAGCTGAGATTACAGGCATGTGCCACCATGTATGGCTAATTTTTATATTTTTAGTAGAGATGGGGTTTTGCCATGCTGGCCAGGCTGGTCTTGAACTCCTGAACTCAGGTGACCTGCACACCTCAGCCTCCCAAAGTGTTAGGATTACAGATGTGAGTGACGGCACCTGATGAAGACTTGCTAATTTCTAAAGAAAATAAGTGTTAAACAAACTCAGTTTTTCATGTCTGGGGAGGCCTCAGGAAACTTAAAACCATAGGAGAAGGGGAAGACACATGTCTTACATGGCAGCAGATGAGAGAAAAAGACTTGTGAGGGGGAACTCTCAGACACTTATAAAACTGTCAGATCTGGTGAGAACTCACTCTTCATGAGAACGGCATGGGCCACACTGTCCCGATGATTTAATCACATGGAGATTTAATCACAGGTCTCCCCATCAACATGTGAGGATGATGAGGATTATGTTTAAATATGAGATTTGGGTGGGGACACAAAGCCTCCCCATATCAGACAAAAAACTGTACATTTTCACAGCAAACTCAACAGTGGGGACAGAAGGCAAAAATTAGACCCAATGAATAGCACCAGAATCTGGAAGATTTTTAGAAGACTTAAAGAACAGAAATGTCATTATGTTTGGAAGGATGTTCATTTTCTTTCAGTAATATTTACAACATACAGATTAAAAGGTTTTTTTTATTTTTAATTATTATGGGTACATAATAGGAATATATATATATATATCTTGCATGGGATTTTTTGAGACAATCACACAATGTGTCAAGATTAAATAGGGGTAATTGGGATATCCCTGACCCCAGCATTTATTATCTCTTTATTAGAAATATTTTAAGTTCATTGTATTAGTAAGTGTTCTCTAGAAAAATATATGTGTATGTGTGTGTGTGCATATATATGTGTATACATATATGCCTGCATATGTGTACATATATATATGCATATACACACACACATATATACACACATATCTTCTTTTCTCTCCATATATATGTATATGGAGACAGAGGGGGGCGGGGAGAGAGAGAGAGAGAGAGACAAGTTTATTAAGCCTTGACTCACATGATCACAATGTCCCACAATAGGCCATCCCCAGACCGAGGAGTGAGGAGAGCCAGTCAGAGCTCCAAAACTGAAGAACATGGAGTCTGATGTTCAAGCACAGGAAGTATCCACCACAGAAGAAAATCATAGGCTAGTAGGTTAGGCCAGTCTCTCTTTTCACAGTTTTCTGTGTGCTTACATTCTAGCCTCACTGGCAGCTGATTAGATGGTGCCTAGCCAGATTAAGTGTGGGTCTGACTTTCCCAGCCCACTGACTCAAACATTAATCTCCTTTGGCAACAACCTCAAAGATACACCCAGGACCAATAATTTATATCCTTTAATCTAATCAAGTTGACATTCAGAATTAACCATCACAAGTCTATCCCTTGTCAACCTGAACCCATACACATCTCCTAAGATTACACGTAATAATTAAACAAAGATAATAATGTCATAATTATACCTAACATAATACAACTATACTTCATACAACCAGAAATGCACCAATCCTTAACCAAAATGTTATTACATAATGTTAATAATATTCAAAAGCTGATGTGAAGTCAGTAAATCTACACAGAATAAAAGAGAAAGAAAATAAAATGAAGATATTTTATTAGTAAAAGTGTAGTAAAAGTGTATGTATGTACAAACATGTTTTTAACAAAAGAAAGAAATGCTCGTATAAATTACAGTCCTCATTTTTGCAGCTAGTCACGTGGTCATGGCTGGTATTGATGAGTACTTCCTTCTACTGCCAATTCTGTATTCCCCTTGCCTTCAGCAAGGACCTCAGCAGGTTGTGTTCTTTTTTCCTGGTAGAGTGACTCAAACCTTCATTCTTGAAGGGTCTGGGTTGGGCTGTTTTAGTTTCCCATTGATTTTCTTCACAGGGCACGGTAATACTACAAGACACCCTAATAGGTCTCCTATGTGCTATGGTTACTTTTCCTTATCTCCATTGTGGAGTAGTAGACTGATTTCATCTTGATAGTCTGGGTCAATTATCCCAGCCAATACAGTAAGTGCCTTCTTAGCCTGTTAACTTAAAGGTTGTAGGAGCCCAAAGTGTCCAGGTGGCAATCTTAACTTCCAGTTTACTGGAATTATTGCTGTGTCCCCTTTCAGGTGGTGGTAGCATTCCTCCCCCTGAAACAAATACCTCGAGGCAAGTAGAATGTAATGTCATGGGAAGAGGAAGAAAAAATTTTGTTAGTGGTCACCAATGGTGATGGAGAATGGTGCCATTTTCACTTCCACACCTTGATTCCTGGACCTGTGTATTCTGGCTTTGGGAGAAAGAGTACCATATGTGGGACACTGATTCAGAGCATACACAGCCTTCTGAAGAACTTTGGCCAAGCCCTGTAAAGTGTTTTCACCTCGTCAACATTGTAATTGTGGCTTCAAAAGGCCATTCCAGAATTCTATTAATCCAGCTGCTTCAGGATAATGAGGAACATGGTAAGACAAGCGAATTCCATGAGCATGAGACCACTGTCACATGTCTATAGCCATAAAGTGAATACCTTGGTCAGAGGCAATGCTATGTGGAGTGCCATGACAGCAGATAATGCATTCCTTGAGTCCATGTAAGGTAGTCTTGGCAGAATCATTGCGTGCGATATGTGCAAACCTATATCTGGGGTGAGTGTATACCTCACTGAGGACAAACCTCTGCCCCTTCTATGATGGAAGAGGTCCAATATAATTAACCTGCCACCAGAGCGTTGGCTGATCACCCCGAGGCATGGTGCCACATCACAGGCTCATTGTTGGTCTCTGTTGCTAGCAAATTAGGCACACATCAGTGACCATAGCCAGGTCCGCCTTGGTAGTCAATGAAAGTCATTTTTGTTGAGCACATGCATAACCTCCATCCCTGCCACCATGGTCACTTTCTTCATGGACATTTGGGCAATGACAGGGGTGGCTGGTGAAAGAGGCTAAGTGGTGTCCACAGAACAGGTCATACGATCCACTTGATTATTAAAATCCTCCTCTGTTGAGGTCACCCATTGGTGAGCTCTCACATGTGATACATATAACTTCACAGTTTTTGACCACTTAGAGAGATCCTTAGAAATACATCTTCCCCAAGTTTCTTTGACATCGATTTTCCAATCATGCTTCTTCCAAGTCCCTGACCATCCAGTCAAACCATTGGCTATAGCCTATGAATCAGTACATAATTGCACTCCAGGCCATTTAATCATTTTATGTTAAGTGTACAAACAGGGGCAGTGATCGAGGTTCTACCCTCAGGGAAGACTTCCTTTCACCACTGTCCTTCAGTGATGTCCTGCAGCTGTCCACTTTCAGCTGTTGCCTGCATAGCATGAAGAAGCATCTATACATCAGGCATTAGTCTTCTCTTCCTCTGTCAACTGATCATAGGGAACTCCCCATGAGGCCGTCAGTGCAGTCTAGGGGAAGACAAGGCAGGGTGGCAGGAGTGGAGATCATGGTGATTTGAGCCACTTTCTCATGTAACTTACTCGTGCCTTCATGACCTGCTTGAGCTTGACTATGTATATTTCACTTCCATTTGATGATAGAATGCTACTGTGCATGACTGATCCGCTTTATGGCTACTTGTGTCAGAATGCACCCAGTTCATGATAGAGAGTTAAGGTCACATGGTGACTTGATGACCTATAGTCAAATGTTCAGTTTCTATGAAATCCCAGTAATAAGCCAGAAGCTTTCTCTCAAAAAGAGAGCAGTTATCTGCAGAAAATGGCAAGCCCTTGCTCCAAAATCCGAGGAGCATCTCTGCTATTGACCTATAGGGGCCTACCGGAGTCTCCAAGGAGCATCCCTATCTGCCACTGACATCTAAAGCACCACTGGATCTGCTGGATCATATGATCCAAGTGGGAGAGAAACTTGTACAGCAGCCTGCATCTATTGAAAAGTCTTCTCTGGTTCTGGACCACACTTAAAACTAGCAGCTTCTCAGGTCACTGGATAAATGGGTTAGAGTGAGACACCCAAGTGAAAAACGTGTTGTCACCAAAATCCATATAGACCCACTAGGCATTGTGCCTCTTTCTTGGTTGTAGAAGTGCTCAAATGCAGCAACTTGTCTTTCACCTTAGAAGGAATATCTTGAGAGTTCCCACACCACTGGACCCCTAGAAATTTTACTGAAGTAGAAAGTCCCTGAATTTTAGACAGATTTATTTTCCATTTTCTGGCACGCAAATATGTCACCAATAACTCAGTATGTTTACAACTTCTTACTCGCTGGATTCAATCAGCATAATGTCATCAATGTAATGGGCAAGTGTGTTATCTTGTTGAAGTGAAAAGCAATCAAGGTCTCTCCAAATAAGATCATGACACAAAGCTGAAGAAGGAGATTTGATATACCCCAGAGGTAGGACAGTAAAGGTATATTACTGGCCTTACCAGCTGAAGGCAAATTGTTTCTAGTTGGCCTTGTGGACAAAAATAGAGGAAAAGACACTTGCCAAGTCAATGACTGCATACCAGGTACCAGGAGATGGGTTAATCTGCTGAAGCAATGAAATCACATCTCATAGATCGGATGCAATTGGACTCACCACTTGGCTGAGATTATTATAATCCACTGTCATTCTTTAAGGTCCATCTGTCATCTGCACAAATGATAGAGTTGAACAGGGAGGTTGTTGGAGTCACCACCCCTTTGTCTTTCATGTCTTTTATGGTGGAACTTTGCAATTGTTTGCAAATCTTTGCAATTGTTCCAGGGATGCAATTTTTTATTTTTTTATGTACTATTTTTCTGGGTGAAGCCAACTCTAATGGCTCCATTTGGCCTTTCTCATCATGATTCTCTTCACCTTGCCAGTCAGGAGATCAATGTGGGGATTCTGCCAGCTGCCAAATATGTTTATGCCAATTATGCATTCTGGCAGTTAGGAAATGACCACAGGATGAGTCTGGAGACTCAACCAGATGTAAATTGGACCTGACATAAAACTCCATTAATTACATAACCTAGATAGCCTGTAAATTAACTGGAGGATCACAATGTTGCTCTGGGTCCCCTGGAATCAACATCAACTTAGAGCCAGCTTCTAGTAGTCTCCAAAATGTCTGATCATTTCCTTTTCCCCAGTAGATGGTTACCCTGTTAAAAGTCTAGAGGTCTCCCTGGGGAAGGATGGGAGGAAAATTTACAGCCTAAATTGTCAGTAATGTAGTGGGGTCCTTCCTCAAGGGGACCTGGCCTCCCCTTTATTCAAGGGATTCTTAGTCTGTAAACTTTATCAAGTCTGGAAATGGGTGGAAGGGCTGTGATTCTCTGATTTTATAATCCAAATGAGTCTTTTGTCCATTAGACCTGGAATTTTTCTGCTTATATAAGTTAAGCAGGAATCCAGTAGGCTTCCTATAAACTTCATTTCTAGGAACACTGTGATTAATCAGCCAATGCCAGAGCTCTACATGTGTCAGACTATTCTGATTGTTGCTTTGCCTCTGCTCTCCATTACAGAACCTTCATCCACCTTGCCTTTGATGGTTGAATGCTGCCACTTTCCCCTTACCACCTGGTGATCCAATTATTCCCATTGTATTTAAATTTTAAATTTAATTGTATTTAATTTTTAAATTTTGTAGTTGAATGACTGTGTTTCCCACTGTCAGATCTGATATGCAGAGAAGAACAATTACAGGGCTCTTAAAAGATGCAGGTGCTACCCTCACAAATCTATTTCTCAAATCATTGGTCAAGGGTATACCTTCTGAACTTTCTCAGCTCAGGTGAGTATGTCTAAAGTGACGAATTCACTCCACCACCCCAATCTCCATAAGCATATCGATCTCTTCTCCTACACTAACCCCAGGGAGATCAGGCATTTCCAGCTCATACACACTGGGCCATCTTTTAAGTCACATTTCAGCTAACCAAGTGAATAAATTATTAGAACATTTTTTAACACCCTGAGCTTAAACGGTAAATGCAGTGTCTCTATTGAGTGGGCCCAAATCAATAAATTCAGCCCAATCCAACTCTACATCAGCCCAATCCATGTCTATCTTCCTTCCATTATCCCACACCCTTAATATCCATTCCTATGCCTGTTCTCTAGATTTCTGTTTATATAAATTAGAAAACTCAAGTAGTTATTTTAGATAGTAGGATCTCAACCTTACCTCTAGACATCTGCCTGGACTTTAGTCTAGTTACAGGTCTAAAAGCAAACAGTGGTGTTGGGGGTGGCTCCTTGGGAAAATCAACATTATCCTGCCTCGCAACTGCCTTGGGGGAAGCCATCATTGTTGCCTTAGGCAGTGCAGGGCTTATCTCCTTTATGGGCCAAGGAGGGGATGTTGCCACTACTGGAGAGGGGGAAGCTGTTTCTTCTGGCAAAAAAGATTCACCAGAGTTTACAAACTCAGTGTCCTCAACTTCATCAGGTCTTCCCACATTCCAAGTTGAAGGGTCTCATTCTTTTCCAATCAATGCTGTCACTTTAACAATAGACACCTTGAAAGGCCTTATGTGCACCTTTTGTTGCAGGTCATCCATTTGCATAAGAACAGCTTGTGTCTGTTTTTCCATGTTTTCCACTCTTTCTCTACAGGAAATAAGACTCTTCTACAGGTCAATCTTAGCAGATTTGAGGCTCAATATCTACTTCTGAAGCTGGGAGATAGAATCCCCAAGTTCATCATTTCTTTTGGGCATTCTGTACACTAAACTTAGGAGAAACCAATCAGCTTCGTTATGTTCCTCGGTTCTCCACATATGGTCAAAAGTATTATGTATAGAGTCACTAAACTCCTTGCTTCTCATGAGTGAGGACTAAGTAGTGTCGAATGAATTTATTTTGCATAACTGTCTAAATAATTCATCTCAAGGACTATCAGTGTTCTACATACAATTAGAAGTAGGGTCCTTAGCATTTTGGGGTCTAATCATAATAAGAAACCAACTGCAGAAACCCCCAAATCAACAAAAGAACTCCATCCTTAATATTCTG
The DNA here is from genome assembly GCF_049350105.2 of Macaca mulatta. Lineage (NCBI taxonomy): Eukaryota > Metazoa > Chordata > Mammalia > Primates > Cercopithecidae > Macaca > Macaca mulatta. The sequence continues at coordinate 6,967,900 of NC_133427.1, forward strand.
TTATTGTAGAACCATTCCTAGTACAAAAATCTGTATTAGTCAGGGTTCTCTACAGGAACAGAGCTAATGAGAAATTTATATACACACATACATTTATATAATATAAATATTATATTATACAATATTATATGTATACTATATTATGTTATATTATATAATATAAATATTATAATATAATACAATATTATATGTATATTATATATACACACACATATACATACAGGAGTTCCATTATGTGTGTGCATATATGCACACACACACACACATATAGATAGAGAGATAGATATTATTATATAGTTTATTAAGTATTAACTCATATTTTATTGAGCATTAACTCACATGATCATAAGGTGCCAAAATAGGCCACCTGCAGACTGTGGAGCAAGGAAAGCCAGTCTCAGTTCCAAAACGGAAGAAATTGCAGTCTAATGTTTGAGGGCAGGAAGCATCCAGCAGGAGAGAAAGATGTAGGCTGGGAGGCTAGGCTAGTCTGTCTTTTCAAAATTTTCTGCCTATTTATATTCTGGCCACACTGGCAGGTGATTAGATTGTGCTCACCCAGATTAAGGGTGAGTCTGCCTTTCCCAGCCCATTGAATCAAGTGTTAATCTCCTTTGAGAACACCGTCACAGACACACCCAATATCGATACTTGTTTCCTTTAATCCAATCAAGTTGGCAATCAGCATTACCATCACATCCACTTTTTAGCTATTGTGAAACATACAAAAAATTCTAACTATAGTAATTTTATTGTGCTACCCAATACTAGATATTATTCATTCTACCTAAACATGTTTTTGTACCTATTAACCATCCCCACTTTATGCTCCATTGTTTTCTACACGTCCTACCCTCTGGTAACCATCATTTTCCTTTATAGATCTATGACTTTAATTTTTTAACAGTTTTAGCTCCCACAGATTAATGAGAACATGGAAAATTTGTCTTTCTAGCCTAACTTATTTCACTTAACATAATGATCTCCAGCTCTATCATTGTTGGTGTGAAAGACAGGATTTCAGTTTCCATGGGTGAATTATATTCCATGGTGTATGTATATCACATTTTCTTTATGTGTTCTTCCATTGTTGGATACTCAGGTTGATTCCAAATTTTGGCTATTGCAAATAGAGTTACAATAAAAGTAAGAGTGCAGATACCCTTTGTATATACTAATTTTCTTTCTTTTGGACAAACAACCAGTACTGGGATGGCTGGATCCTAGGGTAGCTCTGTTTATAGGTTTATGGGGAAACTCCACACTCTTCTGTGTAATGACTATACTAATTTACATTCAACCGTGGAAGGTTTTAGGGTATATTGACACTGACATATGTTTTAAGAGAGTTAATTAATTAATTAATCAATTAATTTTTAAGGTTGCTGCACAGAGGCGAGTAGCTGGCATGGACAATTAGCCACAATCATCACAATCATCTCAACCTTATTATTCTCTTTCCACCCTTTCTCCGAGTTTTTAGGAAGGGGTGATGATCTAGAGATTCTGAAGCATGGTAATGTCACATAGATAATTGTTTACTTATTGTTCTTCTGACACCTGCTCTTCAATGGAATGAGATTGAGAGGGTAAAAAAGAAATATAACATAGACACATTTCCCTTTTTTAAAATGTGGCTTAGACTGGTGAGGGGGCAGGGTAAACTTTTTCCTGTTAAAGAAACTGTTTGCTAGGGTGTTGTAACAAAGTAACACATGCTGAACGTGGTTAAGAAGTAGATTTGTATTATCTCAAATTTCTGAGGAACTTCTGGAGTTCTGACCAAAAGTCTAATATCCAGATATCTGCAGGACTAGTTCTTTCTGAGGGCTCTGAGCCAAAATCCCTCCCAAGTGTCTTTTTTAATGTCAGATATTTGGCTGACAATCTCTGACATTGCTTTCAGACACATTACCTGGATTTTTGCCTTTATTCACATACGCTGTTCTCTCTTTGTACATGTTGGGGTCCAAATCGCCTCTTTTTAGAGGGACTCTAGTAATATTGAGATTTGAGTCTAACTAGACTTCCTGGGTTGAGAGTGGACTTGGGGAACTTTCCTGTCTTACAAAAGGATTGTAAAAATTCACCAATCAGGAAGTTTCCTGTGTTACAAGAGGATTGTAAGACGCACCAATAAGTGCTCTGTAAAATGCACCAAACAGCAGTCTGTAAAACGCACCAATCAGCACTCTGTAAAATGCACCCATCAGCAGGATTCTAAAAGTAACCAATCATGGGGAGATTGAAAGAAGGGCATTCTGATAGGACAGAAATGAAACATGGGCAGGGGCAATATGGGAATAAAAGATGGCCACCCCAGTCAGCAGCAGCAACCTGCTCAGGTCCCCTTGCATGCTGTGGAAGTCTTGCCCTTTCACTTTTCATAATAAATGTTGCTACTACTCACTCTTTGGGTCTGTGCCATCTTTAAGAGCTGTAACATTCGTCATGAAAGTCTGTAGCTTCATTCTCGAAGTCAGCAAGACCACAAACCCACCAGCAGAAACCAACTCTGGATACATCTTGGGGGCTTGTTTGGGATATCGCTATGCAGTGGGTACTATAAGACAGATTTAGCTTGCTATTCTATCCATTTGTTTCTTAGAATTTGGGTGCTAACCACCAGGCATATGTCAGCCAGTTAAAAGTGACTAGTGCCAGGCAAGGTGGCTCAACCCTGTAATCCCAGCACTTTGGGAGACTGAGGTGGGCGGATCGTAAGGTCAGGAGATAGAGACCACCCTGGCTAACACAGTGAAACACCATCTCTACTAAAAGTACAAAAAATTAAAAAATAAAAAATAAAAAAAAAAAGTACAAAAAATTAGCTGGACATGATGGTGGGCGCCTGTGATCCCAATTACTCAGGAGGCTGAGGCAGGAGAATGGCATGAACCCAGGAGGCAGAGCTTGCAGTTAGCCGAGATAGTGCCACTGCACTCCAGCCTGGGTGACAGAGAGAAACTCAATCTCAGAAAAAAATAAAAATAAAAATAAAATAAAGTGACTAGTGCAGTCACCAGACTAAAGACATGGGTGCCAGTCTTTCCGGGGAAAGGCTGTCTAGCAATCCCTGACTCTTCAGAATCAGGATCATTGATTTGCCTGGAACCAGCTTCTCTGCCTTTCCTGCACTTCTGAGCTGAGCTGAAGGTTGATAGAGAGGAAAGCCATTCAGCTCTGGGGTCTGACAAAAATTTGATTGACCCTGCAGTCATGAGTGGAACTCTCAAAGTTATGTCGCCCAAGCAAGACTAGCCCTTCTATCCTATCTATCCTAATCATTTTCTCCTGGGTCCTAATGCCTGTCAGACAAACTTCCTCTTACCTCTGTTCTCTGTGGCTAGTTCTGCTTCTAAAAACCACTCCCTGTCCCTGGTGCTCATCTAGTTTCTCCTATAAGGATGATTTCTAATATAAATTTTGGGACTCTGTTCCATTCCTTAGGCACCTGAGTGCACCTATCAGAAAGACATAATTTTTGCCTGAAGCCTCGTCATGGGGGGACTATGTGGAATTTTAGGATCCCTCCTCAGATTAGCAGGCCTAAGAAAGTTGTTCCTGAACCTAGGATATGGAAAGCCTCAGAAATTACAGACTCCAAAATTAGGGGGATATCCTTCCTATTCATATAGTGAGAAGTGAGGACAAACAGCATCACTCTTCCAACCCTGAAGATCCCTTCCCTCCCTTGGGCATGAATCTCTGCTCCATTTTGAGGCATATCATCTTTATAGGGCGAGGGTAGGTCCCAATAGTAAGAGGAGAATACTTAAAACTCTAAAAAGATTTTCAAGAATGTGTCAGTAAGTGACACTAAATCTGATTTTTCTTGGTCTTCTTTGTGGTCTGAGTAAAAGCAAGGGTGCAGGTTTTGAGAATGCATCAGTAACAGCCACTAAATCTGAACTTCCTGAGTCCTCTTTGTGTTCTAGGAGGAAAACTAGTGTTTCTGCTGATGCTTTGGTGAGCGCAATTATTCCAAGCAGCAGGGTCCAGGGGTCACTGTGGGTTCTTGCGGGGGGGGGGGGGGGAAATGAGTGGTATTTTTTTTTCTTTCAGATGGGAAGCACTCAGGCATTAACAAGCTCACTCTTGAAATGCATCCTAAGCGATCAGGACCAATTTGATCCGCAAACCTTGAAAAAGAAGTGGCTTATTTTTTTCTGCATTATTGCCTGGCCTCAATATTCTCTCTTTGATGGGGAAAAACTGGCCACCTGAGGAAAGTATAAATTACAATACTATTCTGTAGCTTACCTTTTCTGTAAGAGGGAAGGTATATGGAGTGAAATACCTTATGTCCAAGTTTTCTTTTCTTTGAACGATAATCCATAACTATGCAAAGTTTGCAATCTATGTTCAACAAGAGTATCTCTCAGCATACCTCTATATCCTAGCCTCCCTAACAGCTCCCCTTCCTACTAATGATAAGCCTCCTCTAACCTCTCCCACCCAGAAGGAAACAAGCAAAGAATTTTCCATGGTACCACAAAATCTCCTGGGCTATCTGTTATGTCCCCTTCAAGCTGTAGGGGGAGGGGAATTTGGCCCACCTAGGCACAAGAGCCTTCTCTTTCTCTGATTTAAGGTAAATCAAGGTAGATCTGGAAAGTTTTCAGATGATCCTGAGAAGTATATAGATGTGCTACAGAGTCTAGGGCAAACTTTAACCTCACTTGGAGAGATGTCATACTATTGTTAGATCAAACTCTGGTCTTTAATGAAAAGAATGTGGCTTTAGTTGCATCCTAAGAGTTTAGAGATACCTACTATCTCAATCAAGTAAATGATAGAATGACAGCTGAAGAAAGGAACAAATTCTCTTCTGGCCAGCAAGCCATCCCCGGTATAAATCCCCACTGGGACATCAACTCAGATCATGGGGACTGGAGTGCAAACATCTGTTGACCTGTGTTCTAGACAGACTAAGCAGAATTAGGAAAAAGCCCATGCATTATTCAATGATGTTCACCATAACACAGGGAAAGGATGAAAATCCTACCGCCTTCCTTGAACACCTATTGGAGGCCATAAGAAAATATACTCTTCTGTCACCTGACTCTCTCATGTGTCAATTGATCCTCAAGTATAAGTTTATTACCCAATCAGCTAAAGATATCAGGAGAAAGCTCCAAAAGTGAGCCTTGGGTTCTGAATGAAATTTGGAGGTAGTATTAAATCTGGCAACCTCAGTGTTCTATAATAGGGTCCAACAGGAACAGGCCGAAAAGGAAAAGTGAGATAAGAGAAAGGCCACAGCCTTAGTCATGGCCCTCAGACAAACAAACCTTGATGTTTCAGAGAAGACAGAAACTGAAGCAGGCCAATCACCCAGTAGGACTTCTTATCAGTGGGATTTGCAAGGACACCTTATAAAAGATTGTCCAATGAGAAACAAGCCACGCCCTCACCCGTGTCACTATGCCAAGACAATCACTGGAAGGCACACTGCGCCAGATGACAAAGTTCTCTGGGCAAGAAGCCCCAAAACAGATGATACAACAAGGGGACTGAGGGTGCCCAGGACAAGCTCCAGTTCATGTCATCACCCTTATTGAGCCCTAGGTAAGTTTAACTATTGAGGGCCTGGAAATTGACTTCCTCCTGGACATGGGTTTGGCCTTTTCAGTGTTAATCTCCTGCCTGAGACAGCTGTCTTCAAGGTCCATTATCATCCGAGAAATCGTAGGACAGCCGAAAACCAAGTATTTCTCCTACCTCCTCAGCTGTAACTGGGAGACTTTGCTCTTTTCACATGGCTTTGTTTTTATGCGTGAAAGTCCCACACCCTTCTTAGTGATGGACATATTAGCTAAAGCTGGAGCTATTATCTGCATGAATATGGTGAACAAGTTACCCATTTATTGCCCCCTACTCAAAGAGGGAATCAACCCTGAATTCTGGGCATTGGAAGGACAGTTTGGAAGCGTAAAAAAGGCCTATCCAGTCTAAATCAGGCTAACAGACCCCATCACTTTTGCATATCAAAGGCAATATCCCTTAAGGCCTGAAGCTCATAAAAGATTACCGAATATTGTTAGACATTTAAAAGTTCAAGGCTTAGTAAGAAAATGGACCACTCCCTGCAATGCCCACTTCTAGGAGCAGAGAAAACAAATAGTCAGTGGAGACTAGTGCAAGATCTTACACTCATGATTGAGGCAACAATTCCCCTATATCCATTTGTATCAGTTGTACCCTATACCCTGCTGTCTCAGATTCCAGAGGAAGCAGAATGGTACATTGTGCAACAAGTCAAGAATGCCTTCTTCTACATTACTCTGCGCTCTGACTCCCAGTTTCTCTTTGCCTTTGAGAATCCCACAGACCAAATGTTCTAACTTACATGGCCAGTCTTGCCGTGAGGGTTTAGGGATTGCCCTTATCTTTTTGGTTAGGCACTGGCCCAAGATCTAGGCCACTTCTCAAGTCTAACACTCTAGTCCATCAGTATATGGATGATTTACTTTTGACTGTCACTTCAGAAGCCTTATGCCTGCAGGCTACTCTAGATTTCTTGAACTTTCTAGCAAATGAAGGGTACAACACTTCTAAATTGAAGGCACAGCTCTGTCTACAACAAGTCAACTATCTACACCTTATCTTAGTGAGAGGAACCAGGCCCCTCAGCAAAGAATGAATACAGCATATACTGGCTTATCCTCCTTATAATATATTTAAACAGTTGTGGGTTTGGAATCACTGACTTTTGTCAACTATAGATCACCTGATACAGTGCCAGGGCACTCTATACTCTAATCAAGGAGAACCAAAGGGCAAATGCTCATGTAGTTCAATGGGAACCAGAGGCAGAAACAGTCTTCAAAACCTTCAAGTAGGCCCTAGTATAAGCTTCAGACTTACACCTTCCCACAGGAAAAAGAACTTCTCTTTATTCATCACAGAAATAGCGGGAATAGTTGTTCTAGTCCTTAGTCAGACTCGTGAGACAACCCCACAACCAGCGGCATACCTAAGTAATGAAATTGATATAATACCTAAAGGCTGGTCTCACTGATTATGGGTTGTTGCAGTGGTGATAGTATCAGAGCCTATCAAAAAAATACAAGGAAATGTTCTCACTGTCTGGAGTACCTGTGATGTAAATGGCATACTAAGTGCCAAAGAAAATTTATGGCTATCAGACAACTGCCTGCTTAGATACCAGGTACTAGTCTGAGGAATCAGTGCTTCAAATATGCACATGTGTAGCCCTCAACCCAATTACTTTTCTCCCAGAGTATGGGGAACCACTTGAGCATAACTGCTAACAAATTGTAGCCCAGATTTATGCTGCCTCAGAGGATCTCTTAGATGTCTCCTTAGATAATCCTGTCCTTAAGCTATAAAATGATGAAAGTTCATTTTGGGAGAATGGGATACGAAGGGCAGGTTATGCCATAGTTAGTGATGTAATGGTATTTGAGAGTTAGCCTCTTCACCCAGGAACCAGTGCCCAGTTAGCAGAACTAGTGACACTTGCCCCAGACTTAGAACTGGGAAAGGAAAAAAAAAAAAAAATTAAATGTGTATACAGATAGCAAGTATGCCTGTGTAATCCTACATGCCAATGTTGCAATATGGGAAAAAAGGGAGTTCCTAACCTCTGTGTGAAACCTCTTTAAATACCACAAGAAAATCATGAAGTTATTGCATGCAGTGCAAAAACCCAAGGAGGTAGCAGTATTATACTGCCAAAACCATCAAAAAGGCAAAGGAGAGAAGGAAGAAGGAAATTGACAGGCAGACACTGAGACCAAAATTGCTGCCAGGTGGAATCTCCCATTAGAAGTGTTTATGGACATCCTGAGAAGAAAAAAATCTTCCTACTTAGAAGAATATAAGTGAAAACCTACATGATGTTTAACTCCTCTCCTTGCCCATTTAATTGAAGACTTTAACTGCTTCATCACATTATTAAGCAGCATACTAATCATACTCTTTGCAGTAGGACTATATACTGTAGCTCCTGGATGAAAATTCTAATCACCTCAACCTTTTTTTCTATCATCCTTCCTTCTGCCAGCAATTTACTCCTACCTTTAACTCAAACTAGATAAAATGATCTCATTTTACAGAGCGCGCTCTTTATCATTCTAATTAGTCTTTGTGTATCTATCCTTCCTCTCAACCTCTCTGTTAAACCAGTCCAAACCTTCCCTGGCAAATGACTATTGGCTTTGTATCTCTCTATCAACTACTGCTTACATTGCCACTCCCATCCCTGCTGGGTCTCTATCAACTTAACCTACCACCCTCATTATGAAGGAAAATATCTTCTAAATCTGCAATCATTAGCCAAATTCCCTGTCTCTGATAGGACCGAAACGACACTAACAGGACATGCAATCCAGCTTTTAAGCTCTTACATTTCCAACCTCACCTATTACATAAGCAATGAGAAACCCATACATTGCCCTGTAACCACGAATGCCGTTTGAACTTTCCAAGCCCATTTATGAATCTAACACAACCTGTTATGAGGCCTGCCCCTGGGACACCTACTAACCCATCAGTGTAATTACAGCCTACAACTTCAAGTCCCAGTGATCATAGTAACGTCTGAGCCACCCAAACTGCTCCACTCAGATGGCTTGTCTGCTTCTCAGGACCCCCAGAATCCATCACCTCCTCCTTGCTTAACAGTCTGGATTTTGTAATGGCAAACATACTCACTGCATGACTATTCATTCATGGACCCCTGCAACAACGCCCCCACCACCAATGAATGCCTTCTTATCTCCTCTTTCAATGACTCTCTTGAGTGGTTCCTAGTATACAAAAGAGTTTTTTCTCCAGTGGGAAAACAGAACACAGTGAGCCACTCAGTTTGCTCCCAACACTATTTTCCAACCACTCACTGGAGCTACTGTGGCAAGTACTCTAGGAGTATGGGAAAATGAAAACAACAAACCCACACATCTTTTTAACACATACAGCCAGTTGTTTCTACCTAGCTAAGACATATTGTTATGTGGAACTTCAAACTATATGTGCATGCCCACCAATTGGACAGGCACCTGCACCTTAGTCTTCCTAAGTGCCAACACTGACATTGCCCAAGGAGATCAGACTCTATTAGTGCCCCTAAAATCTCAAGTCCATCAGCACAGAACCATACAACTAATACCCCTACTTACAGTGTTGGAAATGGCCACTGCTAGAGCAACTGGAATAGCCAGTTTATCTCCTTCATTATCCTACTACCACATGCTCTCAAACGATTTCAAAGACAGTTTACAAGAAATAACATTATCTATCCTTACTCTACAATCTCAAATAGACACTTTGGCAGCAGTGACTCTCCAAAACTGCTGAGGCCTAGACCTCATCACTGCTGGTAAAGAAGGACTCTGCACTTTTTTAGGGGAAAAGTGTTGTTTTTACACTAGCAAGTCAATGATAGTACAAGACGCTGCCTAGCCTTTACAGGAAAAGTCTTCTGGAATCAGAAAATGCCTTTCAAACACTAACACCAACCTCTGTAGTTGTACAACATGGCTTCTCCATTTCTAGGTCCCATGACAGCCATCTTGGTATTACTCCCCTCTGGGCCCTGTATTTTTAACCTCCTTGTCAAATTTGTTATCCTCAGGATCAACGCCATCAATCTACAGATGGTCTTACAAAATGAAAATACAAATGAGCTCAATTCACAACTTCTACTGAGGCCCCCTGGAGTGACCCACTGACCCATTGACTGGCCTAGAGAGTTCCTCTCTGGAGGACAGTAAAACTGCAGGGCCCCTTCTTTGGCCCTATGCAGCATGAAGTAGCTAGAGAGATCATCGCCCAGTTTCCAACAGCAGTTGGAGTGTCCTGTTTAGAGGGGAGATTGAGAGGTGAGGCAACTAGACTTCCTGGGTCAAGTGGGGACTTGGGGAAATTTCTTGTCCTGCAAGAGAATTGCAAAATGTACCAATCAGTGCTCTGTAAAATACACCAGTCAGTGTTGTTTAAAACACACCAATAAGCAGGATTTTAAGAGTAGCCAATAGCAAAGAGGATTGAGTAAAGGTCACTCTGATAGGACAGAAACAGAACATGGGAGGGAACAATGAGGGCATAAATGCTGGCCACCCTAGCCAGCAGGAGCAACCTGCTACAGTCCCGTTCCATGCAGTGGAAGCTTTTTCCTTTCACTCTTCATGATAAGCCTTGCTACCACTCACTCTTTGGTTCTGTGTCATCTTTAAGCGCTGTAACACTCACCGTGGAGGTCCAAGGCTCCGTTCTTGAAGTCAGTGAGACCATGCACTCACTGGCAGGAACAAACTATGGACACAGTATTGCACTTAGGGCCCATTCTACATCAATGTGACCTCATATTAATGAATTATTCTTGCAATAGCCATATTTTCAAATCAAATCACGTTCTGAGGCAGTTAGAATCAGGATTTTCACATATGGATTTGGTGTCAGGAGACAGAATTCAACCCAGAACAGAAATCATGAAAAATAAATAGAAGTTTTGAACTGTAACTGAATATGACTAGTGTAGAAAATTCTTCTGTGATCATTTTGTCAAATTGGTCATAGTCTGCTGCTGTTTATGGCTTTGATGTTTTTGATTAATGTCTATTTTTATTACATCTATATGAGGAATGCAGTTTCGGTTTTCATGTTAGAAAACCTGAGAATAGCACAAGAGAGGAATGCCCTCTCTCACCACTCCTATTCAACATAGTGTTGGAAGTTCTGGCCAGGGCAATCAGGCAAGAGAAAGAAATAAAGAGTATTCAACTAGGAAAAGAGGAAGTCAAAGTGTCCCTATTTGCAGATGACATCATTGTATATTTAGAAAACCCCATTGTCTCAGCCCAAAATCTCTTTAAGCAACTTCAGCAAAGTCTCAGGACACAAAATCAATGTTGCAAAATTCACTAGCATTCTAATACACCAATAACAGACAAACAGAGAGCCAAACCATCAGTGAACTCCCATTTGCAATTGCTTCAAAGAGAATAAAATACCTAGGAATCCAGCTTAAAAGAGATGTGAAGGACCTCTTCAAGGAGAACTACAAACCACTGCTTAGTGCAGTAAAAGAGGACACAAACAGATGGAAGAACATTCCATGCTCATGGATAGGAAGAATCAATATCGTGAAAATGACCATACTGCCTAAGATAATTTATAGATTCAATGCCATCCCCATTAAGCTACCAATGACTTTCTTCACTGAATTGGAAAAAACTACCTTAAAGTTCATATGAAACCAAAAAAGCGCATGGATTGCCAAGGTAGTCCTAAGCCAAAAGAGCAAAGTTGGAAGCATCATGCTACCAGACTTCAAACTATATTACAAGGCTACAGTAACCAAAACAGCATGGTGCTGGTACCAAAACAGGGATATAGACCAATGGAGCAGAGCAGAGCCCTCAGAAATAATACCACACATCTATAATCATCTGATCTTTGACAAACCAGACAAAAACAAGAAATGGGGAAAGGATTCCCTATTTAATAAATAGTGCTGGGAAAACTGGCTAGCCATAAGTAGAAAGCTGAAAATGGATACTTTCCTCACTCCTTATATGAAAATTAATTCAAGATGAATTGGAGACTTAAATATTAGACCTAATACGATAAAAACCCTAGAAGAAAACCTAGGTAACATCATTCTGGACATAGGCATGTGCAAGGACTTCATGTCTAAAACACTAAAAGCAATGGCAACAAAAGCCAAAATTGACAAATATGATCTGATTAAACTAAAGATCTTATGCACAGCAAAAGAAGCTACCATCAAAGTGAACAGGCAACCTACAGAATGGGAGAAAATTTTTGCAATCCACTCATCTGACAAAGGGCTAATATCCACAACCTACAAAGAACTCAAACAAATTTACAAGGAAAAAAAAAAAACAACCCCATCTAAAGGTGGGCAAAGGATACGAACAGACATTTCTCAAAAGAAGACATTCATACAACCAACAGACACATGAAAAAATGGTCGTCATCATTGGCCATCAGAGAAATGCAAATCAAAACCACAATTAGGTACCATCTCACACCAGTTAGAATGGCAGTCATTAAAAAGTCAGGAAACAACAGGTGCTGGAGAGGATGTGGAGACATAGGAAGACTTTCACACTGTTAGTGGGACTGTAAACTAGTTCAACCATTGTGGAAGACAGTGGAGATTCCTCATGGATCTAGAACTAGATGTACCATATGACCCAGCCATCCCATTACTGGCTACATACTCAAAGGGTTATAAATCATGCTGCTGTAAAGACACATGACTCATTGTTTTAGATAGGAATCAATCTTCCCTCCCTTCCTTCCTTCCTTCCTTCCTTCCTTCCTTCCTTCCTTCCTTCCTTCCTTCCTTCCTTATTCCCTACTTATGTGGCTCAATGGAGCACATATGTTTGTTCTTATGTGTGTATTGATTCTGATCTCCCCTGTTCTTGTCAGATGATTGTTACTTTACTTATTGTTTATTCAATTCATTCCTCAAATGAACCATTTCCAGGTGCTAATTATGTTCTTTTCAGGTTTTTGAATGTTGAAGCATCAATACTACCAAATTACTTAAAGTAATGGAAAATTAATCCATCAAGTAGAGGACCTTAGAGAGTCAATGAATCCCTTACCATTTCAGAAACATCTTACATACATGTGTACATATGGATTTTTTTTTCTATGTATATTTTTTCTAGGAGAATGTATATAGATTTCATCAGATTTTTATTGGAGAGCTAATTAAATCCCACAACACAAGATAATTGTGTATATGTGTTTGTATGTGTGTATGTGTCACATTTATTAATTTTTAATTGTGGTAAAACATACATTATCTATAATTTACCATTTTAACCATTTTTAAGTTGACATAAAGAATATTCACATTGTTGTACATCCATCGCCATCATCCAACCCCAGAATTCTGTCTTGCAAAACTGAAACTATATACTCATTAAAAAAATTCCCATTACCTACTCTCCAGTCCCTAGCAATCACTATTCTACTTTCTGTCGCTATGATTTTGTCTACTCTGGGTAGCTCATATGAATGGAATACTAGACTCTTTGTTCTTTTGTAACTAGTTTATTTCATTTCGTGTAGTGTCTTCAAGATTCATCCATGTTGCAACATGTCTTTCCATTTTAAGGCTGAATGATATTCCCTGTATTGCACATCACAACTTGTTAGTCAATATTTCCAAGATTCTGAGTAAGAATAGACCATGTAGATGGCACATTTCCAGAGATGTACTCTTGTTAGAAAGGCAAACCACCTTAATAGAACATTGGATGTTATATCCAGGCTTATTCAAACATTACTGAAAGATATTGACATTTGAGTATGGGTGATATAAATTTTCAGTGTTGACCAGGAATTTTAAGAAAATGTATTGATAATTAAGACTCACACACAGGCCCCCTGACACATACACACACATACACACACACACACACACCATTTAATCTATAGCCCCATTTTGTAAGAACTTACATCTTTACAGATTCCAATCCATTAACTTGGTACACCCCACCATTGCTCAATATGTTCTTTAGATGGCTCTTTAGATGTTCAGCACTTTTTTGGTTAGACTGGGTCCTGGGAACGTGATGTTATTTATGCTATTGGAAACATCATCATAAATGTAAATGTACTTTGTTTTTTTACTAGCATATAAATATGGAATGGATATTTTTGGATTTATTAACTGTTTGCATTTAATGTAATTTTTATCTATTTGCATAAATGTTCTTGCATTTATTAACTTCTAAATTCACTAGTTCTCCTAGCAGGGTTATAGATTAAACTTACACTATAATGTTTTAAAACAATCTTAATCCTTCCTTTTCAAACATTTTATTTTCAATTTTTACTTTACTAATTGTGTTACTACAATTACAATAGCTAATTACAAGTACCTACCAATACATCATGTAGAGACTTGCCCACAAGAGATATCTTTGCCTCATTCTTGATGTTCAGGGAATTTTCAGCATTTCATGTGTTCCTTGCTGTGTTTTTGTTTATTTGTTTGCATGTTTTCATTTCTTGTTGACTTTTTCAGGTAAAAATCATTCATATGTTTACAGAAATTTTATTCTATTACAGATAGTATACTTCATTGATGAAAACTTATCATCCTTTGAAAATGTATTTTTTTGCATTTATTGGGATGCCATATTTATATTCTTTTTTCCTTTCAATATAATGATTTCCCTCAAATGACTTGTAGTTCCTCACTGGGCATGGTGGCTTACTTCTGTAATCACAGCACTTTGGGAGGCCTGGGCAGGAAAACTGACTGAGGCTAGAAGTTCAAGACCGCCGAGGGCAAAGCAGAAAGACCTTATCTGCATTTTTAAGAAATTTTAAGTTAAAAATAATTCACAAGTCTAAAGTATCCTATTACTCTGAATTACTGAAATAAATCCCACTTGAATTATAACACATTATGTAAAATTGCTTCCCTTTGGTTAATCACTGGAATATCTGGCATTTTTTGTCACTGTATAGATCTAATCTTATAAATTTGGCATTACTTAGAACGATTATTTAAAAACATTATATCCAATTTCATTTTTTATTATTGTTTTTGTTTTTGAGACCCAATCTCATTTTGTTACCCAAGCTCTAGTCCAATGGTGTGATCTTGGCTCACTGCAATCTCTACCTCCCTAGTTCAAGTGATTCTGCTGCCTCAGCTGGGACTATAGGCACATCCTATACATTCTCAGCTAATTTTTGTATTTTTCATAGAGACAGAGTTCCACCTTGTTGGTCAGGCTGGTCTCAAACTTCTGACCTCAAGTAATCTGCCCGTCTTGGCCTCCCAAAGTGCTTCATTTTCTTTTATTTTTATTTTTATTTTTTTTTAGGGGAGTCAGGTTTTGGTATTAAGCTTATGTTGATCTCAGGAATATTTTGGATAGATTCAGTTGTCTGGTCAAATTTATTGTTACTATAAATTCTGTCATTCTGCTATTATATATTCTTACAGTCTTTTTAATATATATATAAAACATATGCCTTACTTATAACTTACTTGCCTTATTTGTGTTATTTTTGTTGATAACCTTGGATTTTCTATTTGTATAATAAAAAATCTGCAAATAATAATAAAACATTACTTTCTTCCTTCCAAAGTATATGCTTTTCATTTTCTTTCCTGTTTATTTGTGTTAGCCAGTACCTATAGGAAAAAGTTAATAGAGTAGAATGTTATTATTTAATTACCACTGTGATAGATGCCTTTTGATTGATGTTTCTATATATTTTATATATGGTAACACTTTTAATATTTGTGCATTATACAAGTAACTTATATTTTATATCTACATAGTAACATAACAAAAACATATCTTCACATCATGTATATATAAACATTTTACATATAAAGAAAATACAAAGTTGTCTCTGCATTTTCTTGAAATAAAGAATGAGAATGAACTTTTATTGAATGAATTTCATCACTTATTGTCATAACCTATATTTTCCATGATTATATTAATATTTTAAACCCATTTCCTAATATTGAGATTGTCATGTAGTGAAATAAATCTCAAGCTATCACCATGAATTTTTCTTAAAACAACAGGTATGGTCTACCAGCTAATTGTTAAAAAAATTCCTATCAATTATTTTATGCTTGTGCTATGTTTTTAAATTTTATGTTGATATTTTGCAAGCTTTATAATAACATTTTGAACAATTTCTTTATTTTCTAAATCAGTTGAAATATCAAGGAATTAATCTTGTTTTCAAAGAAAATACTGTTAAAGCATTTGGAACTGATGAAGTGACGTCTTCGATGGGGACAGTGTTTGAGGTGAAGAATGAGCTTTGGTCAATTTGGGATGATATATTTAGTCTGTTTTGAGTTTCTATTTCTTCTAGAAAAAAAATATGTATAGTTCTGGAATATTATCCTAAGTTTACAAATACAATTGTATGGAATGGATCAAAGTAATTGGTTTTGATTTTTTAATCTCTTCCCATAGCTAGGATTTCCTCTGATGATTTATTTTATGCATTTTGGCATCCCCCATTTTATTTGATGATTATTATATTGAACAGTTTTTCTGTCATTTTTTTTTCCTTACCAATGAACTAATGATAAGAATCTCATTTGCATTTATATCCTTCTGGGTTTTGAATCTTTATTAATTCCTTTCCAATTCCTGCTGTGTTCTTTTACTTTTGCTGTTGTTGTTGTACTTTGTTTTTTCTTAAGAAAATACAACTTACAGTGAGAACCCTTCCCTGGAGATGGCACAACAGTGTAGTTTCTGAAAAAAAATTACTAAGTAAGTTATACTATGTGGTTCTTCATGGCCCCAGTACTCTTGGCTACAACAGTCTGAAATGTCAGTATTTAAAATTTCATCACCACTTATGCATAGGGCATTCTTCAAGCATATTCAAAATGAAGTGAGAAAATAGCATAGATTTCAGCCAGCAGATGTAAGACTGCAATTTATATACACTCCGGGAATGTAAATCCAGTATCATCCAAAACTCAAGCAAGCCAGAAGTATTTAGTGGAACACATTACGAATAGTTTAAAGTTGCCCCAGCAACAGAACTCTATTTAATAAGTAAAAGTTCTATTTTGTGTTGAGTAATCCTCCAGTTTTTTATCCCCTGTTGTCAGAAGTTTCCTTTCCTTTTTTCTTCTACTATATTCAAATACTCTATATTTGACATAAGCATGAATTTCCCATTGTATGCAAAATTATAAGAACTCCTGGATATTTCCAATATGATTTCTGTTGTTGAATCAGAAACAGAAATAATTCATTTCATGAACCCAGTCCCCACCTAAGTTAACCAACTTTTGTCGTGCTGCTAAGAATATTTTCCCAGCCTTTTTTTTTTTTCTACTGTCAGACCCAATATTCAATTTTACTACTTATGTAATGGTGTTCTACTATGATAGTAACCTTCAACTATTTTACAATGTCTGTATAAAATACATTATACTGAAAAACAATGTGATTGCCTGCATTAGCCTGAATGAAAAATGTCTCAAAGCAAACCATTTTCAATAAATGTGCATTAGGACAGTTTGAACTGTGCTATCATTGGTGATGAAGGTGCTGCCCAAAGAAACTATGTGGTTTTTGAAATTTTAGTCCAATTTTTCTGTTATTTAACAAAAAATCTTGTGAAACTAACAGATTAGAAGCAAATTTCCACTTTATCTCTTCTTTAAAGCAATTATTTCTTAAGGTATATCTCAATCCATTTATTAACCACTTGAAGACTTTAAACTTTGGATCACAAATAAATTTAAGGCAGGGATAGCAGGCATATTAGATGTGCATATATGTTTATATTGTCATAATTCTCGGTAAACTATATGTGAGAATTTCTTTAGTAATTTAACTCTGTTGAAATGGCTATAAAATAAATGCAAGTTATCTAAAGGGAAAAATTTTTTTTTCTGGTTTACATGAATTGTTTCTTTTAGAAGTTTTGAATTATATAAGCACCAAAACAGAAAAATTACCACAAGATGGTTTGTTGCCAAATTCAAAGTAATTTGAAGTAAATCTGTGTGCTTATTATTTTCTTAAGGCAATTTTCATGTTGGCAAATAATTGTCTCTAATACCTTTATTTCTAACACACCTGGAATCATTGCACAATAGCCTTGATTTGACAGAAGGGAATAATGCAATGATCAGACAGTTAAGTCAAAAAGATGGCGTATGTGTATTAGAGTTCTTTACTGTTTTGTCGGGACAGATTTTGTATGACTGGCAGCTAATGCTTTCAATGACGCAGAAGTTCCCGTGTCTTAAATTAACATGCTTCAGATTCATCATTTTTTCCATGTTTCTTATGGAAGCACTGATAAGTAGAAAGATGGCCTAGACACTGTGAAAGCAAAAGAATAGATGGTCGGAACGTGACTGGATATTTGAAACATCAAGGAATGACACCCTGTTCTTATCATTCCTTTATTGTCTATGTTTTTAAGAAAACTATTCCTCTATTATTCTTTCAAATGAACTTCAAAGCAGTTTGCATAGATCTTGTTGGTTAATAAGAGAGAGGGAGACAGAGACAGAAATAGAGAAAAAAAGAGAGAAAAGGAAATGCAGGGAGGGAGAGACAGAGCAGAAAGAGTAAGAAGGTCGGAGGGAGAAAGATAAAAGGAGGGAGAGAGGGGGAGGAAGAAGAGACAGAAACAGAGAGAGAGAGAAAAGGCAGACACAGACAGCAGAAGGAGGAGAGAGACAACACACACACACAGAGAGAGAGGGAGATGGAGAGAGAGACTGGTTGAGGAATACTTTCAAGATCACAATTTACAGTCCTGGACAAGAGAATGCCTATTTTGTGGTCCAGGAGTATTTACCAATTCACAAAGTCATACAAATAAAGAAATGGCTCTAAATCAAAAACAATTCATAACAACACATGGAAAAGAAAGAAAAGGGAAAAAACAGTTCCCCCTTCTAAAGTCAACACATCATGTACTTCAGGCCCTCTCCTACCCAATGGAGGCTCCAGAAAGACTTCACCCTGTATGTCCTCCTCTTCTTTGGTATTCAGATATTACCACAGTGCTCCCTATTTTGCATCCCCAAATGATATGCCCAAATCCTTCTTTACCTTGGATGACTTCCTGTTTTGTTTATTCATTTCTTATTTTTCAATACTGTAGCCTAAAATCTGTTCCACATTTCCCCCAAATGCCTTCATAGAATCTAACAATGATTTCTTTCTTTGCTCAAATTTTGTGATCTTTCTATTGTATGATTTCAGTTTGACTTTTGGTATAATTGATCATCTTCCTTGAAATATGGCTTCGTTGTCTTGGGTTGCATTGGTGACTCCTGCTTTTTCTTCATGGTTTTTGTAAGCCCTTTTAAATAGGTTTGTGTCTCTCTTACCTCATATCTCCCTAGCCACTTAATGTCCCTTGTAGTTATCAGTCTTCAAAGCTGCTGGTCAAGCTTCTATTATAGATCCCTAAACTACTTATCACTTTATACCTAGTTTCTGTACAACATTTTAAATTGATTCCCGGACAATTACACACACGGACACACACAGATACACACACGTATGCTTGGTTATTATCATTCTTTTATTGTCTTTGTTTTCGTGAAAATTATTCCTATATCATTCTTTCAAACACGCTTCAAAGCAGCTTGCACAGATTTTGTTAGTTAATGAGAGGGAGACAGAGACACAAAAAAAGGTGTATGTACATATAATTGTCGTAGAATCAATTTAAAATATGATATGATATACATAATCAAATATAATATGGATTTTATGTTTTATATATATATATACACACACACATAATTGTCCTGGAATCAATTTAAAGTATGTATATTTGTATTTAATGCCAAGGTCTTGCTTTGTTGCCCCATCTGGAATTCAGTGATATAATCACAGCTCACTGCAGCCTCATTCTCCTAAGCTCAAGCAATGCTCCTACCTCAGTCTCCTGAGTAATTGGACTATAGCTGTACACCACCATGACCAGCAATTTTTTATTTTTATTTTTGTAGGGATGGGGTCTCATTATGTTTCTTAACCTGTTCTCAAACTCCTGGCCTCAAAAAATCCTCCTGCCTTGACTTCAAACAGAACCATTTTATTTGAGGACTCTACTCTTACCTAAATAATCATCAAACCCCCTTCCCATTTCCTGAATGTTTTGTCAATAATGAAGAAATGCTATTTCTATTAAAGTCATTGACATAAACTGAGCCATTTAAAACAAAAAAGTGGTAGTAATACCTATCTTTTATTCCTTGTATCTAATCCCTATGTAAACATTCCTTATATTTCACATTCGAATGAAGTCCATGTGAATTTCATAAAATATGGTGAAATATTTCTCTTTACTTATTTCTAGTGTCATCTTTCAGAACACAATTTTGCTGCCTGGGGTTTGCATGACCGAATCCATCTTCCAGCCACCCTTTTAGCTTTTAATATCTTCCACGGGTCTTTTCTGCAAGCTCCGTTCAAAGCTTCTTTATTGGAGATATTGATTCCAAAATTCATTTCCATTATGCCATTCAAATAGCTCAAACAGCTCCACAGAAATTCTGTTCAATCTGGCTCACATCCTCCAATTCTTTGCTGTGAGTATTCTTTCCCATTTAGAATAGAATTTCCTTGCCTGATGTTCCAATCCTGAAAATTCTGAAGGTGCTTCTTAAGGTCTGAGTTATTCAGGAGACCAGTCTGTTTGGATACTCTCTTTTTTAATAGTGTGAGTTAATGAATTAGATACTCAATCCAATGGGCTATGTTCAGAGCCTCCCTCATCCATTTACTCCCTGTGTGATCTAAACAAGCTATTTAGAATCTCTCACACTCAAGTTTCTCCACTTTAAAAATAAAACAAAATGCCTGACTTATAGCATGTGCTTACATGGATAGTTTTGAGTATTTCTGTTATTTCATTTATCTAACCCAGATTGACATAGACAGTGAATGTTTAATGTATTGAATTGAATTATTACTAAGTATAGACAAAAAAGATGTTTGATAATGTTCAGTTATTTTTTCACAAACCTCCACTCCACTGAAGTGCTGAGTTGCTTTGTCAAGCCAGACAGATTAGTCAGAAGGGCTAGAATCTGGAGTATATGTCCCCTGCCAAACTGAGAAGCTTCCATAGGGATATGGAATTTCACTCACACTCCTTGTGAAACTTTATCCCTGTAAAAAGAAGAGTAGGAAAAGCTGTCTACTGAGGACTGTGAACTAAGGATAAGGTGAATACATGCCCATATACCCGTATCATCCCAGTCCTGCTTCTAGTCTTATTTGAGTCCCAGTTATAGTTACATCTTTACCAATTTGGAGTCTGTGATACAATCCTGTATCTGTGCAATACATTCTCTCCCTTGAGAACATGACTATCTTCTTCAACATGTAATTTCTTTTATACTGCCTTTGTGATTCACCGTTAGAAGAGGAAAGGGGAGTTGAGAAAGCTTCTCAGTTGGTTATGAAACTCATCCATTAGTTTAAAGGAGCTATTTATCTCCAAGAAAGAAACACTTAGGCATATCAATACACGGTGTTAATTCTTTCCAATGGAAAGTAACTAATTCAAGTTATTTCTCATCATATTGCTTGTTCAGAGAAAGATAAGAAATAATACAGTAAAAAAAAAATGGTTGATGTGAAATAGGTCACAAGTCTGGCATCTTCTTCTCCTTGTATACCTCAAGAAAAAAAGCACAGAGAGGTTAATTGATCAAACTTCTTTTGGTCAGCTAACTGGAGTGGGACAATGGATTGAAGGTCTGTAATGAGAAAATAATGCATGTGTCATCTCCTTCTTTCAAGTTTAATAAATGGTCACACTTATTTAATCCAGTAACTAAGTTAACAAGACCTACCATGCACACCATTTCCCAAAGGCTGGATATGTCTTGGGGTAAAATGAATGCAGTGATTAAAGTATTCCACAGATTCTTCACAGGTAGTATGCATTATTCACCTTCATTAAAGCAGTGGAGTACAGAAAACATGAACACTTTTCTTCTTTTTGGTAGAAGGACTAGAAGAAAGTCATTAAATACATGAACATTTGAGCAAAAATAATAGGTCTATTGAAAGGGATAAGTCAAGAATATCAATTGAATTAAATCCATTGGCAAAAAACTAGTGGTTCTTAAACACCATGGAAGAAGGAAAAAGAACAGGTCATTTCACCATTTTCTTTAAATGTTTCTTCTTTTTCTTTTTTTTTAAATTGCGACAGGGTCTCACTCTGTCATTCAGGCTAGAATGCAGTGGTGTGATCACAGTTTACTGCAGTCTCAACCTTCCAAGCTCAAGTGATACCCCCATCTCAGCATCCTGAGTAGCATGGACTACAGGCGTATACCACTATGTCTGGCTAATTTTTGTAATTATTTGTAGAGACAGGATTTTGTCATCTTGCCTAGGCTTGTCTTAAACTCATGGACTCAAGTGATTCTCCTGCAGTGGCCTCCTAAATTTGAGTATTTTCTAAAAAGAATGCCTCTATCCTTCAGCATGTAACTTCTTTTATTCTGCTCTCCTAATTCACCCTCAGAAAAGGAAAGAGAGTTTCAGAAACCTTAATTGATTTGAAACTCATCCACTATTTTAAAGGTGATATCTCTAAGAAAAAAAACCTTTAGTGGGTACAATCCCAATGATGTAAAGACTTGGATAATGCTGATTATAGTTTCTTAGGTTCTCACAGGTGTCTCTCATAGTTAGAAAGTTGCACCCATTATTCTTGTACTTTGAAAAGTCCTACAAAAATAACCTCACATCTTCACAACCCAAGACCTTTCTCAATCCATTTTGGTGGTTGTGACTTTCACATCCTCTCCATACTGTAGTTATTTTCAGTCCACACATGTATAGGTCTTACGAGATCCAAGAGGCACCTACGCTTTGGGAGAGAGGAGAATGCCATGAATCAGAGTAACTTTCTCTCCAGTGATAATTCTGGGAAGCCTATTCTATTTTTATGCATCAGGACTTATTTCTCTACATGTAGCATTTCAACAGTTCCATGACAGCCATATCAAAATTTTAAATTCTTACCAATGGAAATCTTCCCCCAAATCATGCAATAAGCGACAAACCAGGAGTTCAAATGAAGACCTCTTCTGTTTACAAAGTCAGTACAAAATAAGTGTTGAACCTTAGGATCTGTCACCTTCTTCCTTCTTCTTCCTTCTTCCTTCTTCTTCCTTCTTCCTTCTTCTTCCTTCTTCCTTCTTCCTTCTTATCCCTTCTTCCTTCTTTCCTCCTCCCCTTCTTCAACTTCTTCTTCCTCCTCTTCCTCCTTTACTCCTCCTCCTCCTTCTCCTTCTCCTTCTTCTTCTTCCTCCTCCTCCTCTTCCTCTTCTTCTTTCTCCTTCCTCTCTTCCTCTCTCTTTCTCTCGTTCTTTCTTCATCCTTTTTGAGACAAGAGTCTCGCTCTGCTGCCCAGGCTGGAATGCAGTGGTGCAATCTCTCCTCACTGCAACCTCTGCCTCCTGGGTTCAAGCAATTCTCTGCCTCAGCCTCCTGAGTAGCTGGGATTACAGGTGCATGCCACCACACTCAGCCAAGTTTTGTATTTTTAGTAGAGATGGTGATCTTCACCAGGCTGGTCTTGAACTCCTGACCTTATGATCCACTCACTTGGCCTCCCAAAGTGCTGGGATTACAGGTGTGAGTCACTGCACCTGGACAGGGTTTGTCTTCTAATTGAAGCCACAGGATAATAGGAAAAAAAAATTAGGTTTCAATTTTATTGACTGCCTTCTGACTGGGAGATATTGGACTAGTCACATCCTCATCTACTAGCCACATATGTCATCTATAGCTATATTCTTGTCTGTATAAAATTGAAATAATAAAGCATATCCTCTTCACAACATTTTTTTTTCACTGAGAGATTCAAAAGAAAATATTTATGGGGAGGAACTGTGTAAATTTTGACAGCATTATCAAGATGAAATGTGATATTACTACAGTTATTTTTCTGCTTCACTTAAAACCTCAAGGAAAACAGTATTTTTTTTTTCTTTTACTACAAAGAGAAATATGCTTCTGCTTGGAGTAAATCCTACTACTAACCTCAAATTATTATTTTTTATCCTAAATGAGAAATAAATGAATTGGCCCCATTATTTTGCCCTCTGGCTTAAATGGAAAAGTGGAAAATGAACTTCTGTTTGAAAAGCATATTCTATAACATGATCTGCAATACAATAGCACTTGGACAATTATCCAACTTTCATGACCCCAAGATTGATGCATTACAGTCTCGTATTCATAGAACTCAGTGACACAGCAGGGGCAGGGAGGTGGACCTCCTACATGAAGGTTTACACAAGTGGAAACACATAGGAACTTGATATTCTGTTGGAGAGTATTCAATCTGGTATCATTCAGTGCCCCATGATCAATTTTTGTCTCCATAGATGATTTATTTTTATATTCATGGGTGAGAGATATGTCTTCTCATGCATATAATCAAGCTCATCATACCCTTGTCAAATAGGAAGAACCAACAATACATGACTTCTTTTTCTCTTGATTTCCCTAATACCTGCGTTTCTTACTGGGTCTGATTTCAATTCACTATTCACTTGAGAGACTTCTTTACTAGGGTTGATTCAGCTGTTTTTCTAACTATCCTTGAAGCCTTCCCCTGACTTTTGTAGTTAACAAATTAAAAATTGATACAAAACAAACGTTAAGTATGGGTAGTGTATGAGTTGGATAGCTTGGGTTGAAATCCCTGCTTCACCTTTATGGGGCTATCTGATTATGGATAAATTATTTAATTTCCCTATGCCTTCTCAGACTCCCATATCTATAAAATTTGGGGAGCAACAGGACCCAATTCACAGGATGCTATGAGGATTAAATGCGTTATTACATAAAAAGTGATGTTTAAAAAAATCACTTATTGCATGCAATATATTCAACTTCATTGATGGACACACTGAGAGCCCAGACTTCAACACTATACAATTCATCCATGTAACCAAGAACCACATGTACCCATAATGCTATTGAAATTTTAAAAGTAAATGCATAAAAAATAAAAAATAAATGAAAATATTTTAAAAAGTAATGTTTAAAGCACCAGAAACATAGGATGTACTGATAAATATTAGCCGTTATTACTGTATCAAATATCAGACCTAGAGAAGTTGCACAATAATTCCAATATTTTCCCAATGAATTGATAATGATGTTTTAAAAGAGATCATTCCATCTTATTTGTACATATAATTCTGCATGTAAAATTTGAAGTAGGCTTTTCAGAAATGTGATTAAGGAGAAAAAAAATCCCAGGTTCAAGTGATTTTCTGGGTGCATGCTTCCAAATATTAAAAGGAAAACTAACATCAATTTTACACAGTTACTTTCAAGAAGTAGAAGAAAAGAAGACACTTTCAAAATCTTTTTTTTTTTTTTTTTTAAATAGGGTCTGGCTCTAACACCCAGGCTGTGGTGCAATGGTGTGATCTTGGCTAACTGCAACCTCCACCTCCCAGGCTTCAACTGCCCTCCCAACTCAGCCTCCTGAGTAGCTAGGACTACAAGATTATGACACCCCAAACCCAGATAAATATTTTATTTTGGGAAAGTTTTGCTATCTTGCCTGGGCTGGTCTCAAACTCCTGACCTGAAGCAATCCTCCTGCCTTAGCTCCAAAAGTGCTAGGATTATAGGTATGTGCTACTGTGCCCCACCAAAAATCTTTTTATAAGGCCTCTATTCATTATCCTAATGCCAATATCCAAGACAATGCAAAAGATATAAAATGTAAGATTGTAGTCAAGCACAATGGCTCACGCTTGTAATCTCAGCATGTTGGGAGGTTGCAGCAGGAGATTGCTTGCGACAAGGAATTTGAGACCAGGCTGGCTTCTTGCACTACAAAGATTCTTGCACTGCTGTTCAGTAGTATACGGTGAAATCCCATCTCTACAAAAAATACAAAAATTAGCTGGACAGTGGTGGCACATGTTATCATCCCAGCTACTACTCCAGCGGCTAAGTTGGGGAGATGGTTTGAGTCTGGGTTGTGGAGGTTGTCATGAGCCAAGATTGTGCCACTGTACTCCGGTCTGGGAGACAGAGTGAGAATATGACTTAAAAATAAATAAATAAAATAATGAAAATAAAGAAAGCAAGCATAAAATTACAGACCAATATGGCTCTTGAATCAAGACACAAATCTGCTCAACAAAATGGTAACATAAGGATGATTTGGACATTATGACTTTGTAGTAATCAATTTAAAATTAAAATCTCTAAGAACCATATTATCTTCCCGCTACAATGATGGCTAGCCAATTGCTGAAGATATAGGACTTTAGCCCATTACAATGAATACATACATCAGGAAGGAGAGATGAATCTTTGTATTTTCAGTTACCAGATTTTGAGGATACTTGTTACCATGGAAAGATAAATTAACCCTGACTGATAGCCCCTAATTGGGAATGTTTGGGGATGTTGAATTATAGTTAGCTAATGCATTTTTGTATGATTTTATTTTATTTTAAGATTCTTACATTGCTGTTCAGTAGTGCAAACAGGTAGTCATTTTCTTTTCAGTGTGCTCTTTTCTGGTCACTTGTAGTGTGCCATATGGTCTCACTGGAAGGGCTATCACTGGAGTCATTTCTTAGATCATCTGTTAAATAGACTTCAATTTCTGAGATGCAAGAGTAAAGAGAAATTGTCAGTTTCCATCTTTCAGGGTTTTTTTTTTTTTCCTGTGATTGTCATTTTCTATTTCTATTGTTAATTTCTAGCATACTGAATTGTGAATAGAAATTGTGCACCTTTCCTAACCTTTCAAAATTATATAAGATAATTAAATCCATAGAATAATATATATTTAAATATTTTAAATGATTTCTGTATATTTATTTTTATTGATAGAGAGAGTGGATTTAAATAATACATGAGGTTATCTCTTTCCATCCTTTGTTCTTTCTTGAAAAAATTTGTTGTTTCACTTTTCAGTAAAATTCTTTTTAAAAATTTTAATTTTTACAGATGACTTGGTTAGTCGAATTTGAAAAATAAGTGGTCTTGGGAATAATTGGACTAAAATCACTAAAATATTTGTTATTGAATAAAGTATACCTACTTAGAAAAAATATTTGCCTCATAGACAATACAGACATATGTTGAGGGAAAGATTATTAAATACATTTTAAAATAAAATGACAAGTCTAGGGAATAAAAAGAAAGAGGTGTTCATCTGGTATTTGGTTTACTGGCTGAATTTCAGAATCTCTCCCTTTTCTTTTCTACTTTTTTTTGAGACAGAATCTCACTCTGTCGCCGGGCTGGAGTACAGTGGCATAATCTCAGCTCACTGCAAACTCCACCTCCCATGTTCAAGCGATTCTCCTGTCTCAGTTTCCTGAGTAGTTGAGTAGCTCGGATTTTACAAGTGACTGCCACCAAGCCCAGCTAATTTTTGTATTTTAAGTAGAGACGGGATTTTACTATGTTGGCCAGGCTGGTCTCGAACTCCTGACCTCAGGTGACTCATCTGTCTCAGCCTGCCAAAGTGCTCGGATTACAGGTTTGGGCCACCATGCATGGCTTCTACTTTTTTCTTTATTCAGTAGCCAACCACAAACACATGGATGTGTCAAAATACATGAAGCAGACTAGAATGATTGAGTGAACATTTTCTGCTATTATTGGTAATGTATTGTCTTATAATGAGAAATTGCTATAGCAGTTTCAAAGTAAGTAAAAATTTACACAATGCCAAACTAACTACTTAGAAAACAGCTGGGTGGAGAGCTTTGCTTAACACTTTTATGTAATTATGATTCTTTCTATCTACATTGACATGAATGAGAATTTAGCCTTGGTGTGATATAAAGACTACTTTAACATATTTCAATTTACCCTTCTCTAGTAACTTTCATGTCTCTCCAATCCGAATTAAAAATTAAATGTACTAATCTGAACTTTGTGTTAATATTTAAATATCCTGCTTTTATTAAATGTCAGCTATTAGTCATCCATGAAATTTTATTAATTCCTTCATGGAAGATGAGTTACTGGAGCAAGAAACTAATCAACATTATAAATTCAGATAATCTTCTTTAGCAAAAGACTGTGAATATACTTTACTGCAATAAAGCTCCTTATTGGGGCACAGTTTTGTTTATACATGTATATGTGAAGGTAATAATGATTATCTTCAAGTAGAACCAAATAAGGAAAAGAGAGCTTTACATATTCTGTCTCCATCTCTCTCTCTGCGCGCGTGTGTGTGTGTGTGTGTGAGAGAGAGAGAGAGAAGGAGAGAGAGAGAGAGAAAGTCAGGGAGAGAGACAGAAGAAATCTGGTTTTGTCTTCACTAAATGCACAGAAAATGTAAGCAAATTGTCATTTGAGTTTTAAATTCCATGAAATATGCATTTAATTAAAAATGATAGTGGTGTGAGTCATCTAATTTTTCCAGTTAATTTTATTAATAAGTTACTCATTACATTTAAAAAAACAGTCATTAAAATAATCTGTGAAAGTGGAAATTTAAAACAAGGCATTCAGTTTGTCATTTGTTTTCCTGTTAGAGATTATGATGAATATATGAATCACAGGATGGTTGCCATGAGAAACTGTCTTTTATAAGTAAGAAAACACATATCCTGTTAAATACAAAGACTATTCTATCACATCATTGTAGGAAGAAATCCAAATAATGTGGTACAAGTCAGAGTTTAAACAACAGGTGTTATAGGACCAATAGATCAATGTGCCTGCTGTGCAGTACCTGCCCAGTTACACTGAGACACAGGGTTTACAGCAGAGAAAGAGTTTGTGATTGCAGTAAACTAAGCAAGAGATGGGAGAGTTCTAGGATGGGGTTTTTAAGGAGATCATGGAAGCACAAGGAACTGGAAATTTGAGTTCAGTGATCGATTGTGGTAATGAGGATGAAGTCACCAGGATGTGGAAACCGCATTCTTTGGAGAGTCAGATCCTTATGGGATCCTTCAGACCAGCTGAGGCAGTAGTTTGATTGATATGCAGGACCTGAAAGAATATCTCAAAAGGAAAATGTAATGTTTCATAATGTCCCTTTGATTACCTGTAGAGCAGTTAAGGGTGACTATAATCTTGTGACAGGGTCTGTGTGTTTCTGGGGCAGTAGACACTGAACCAGTATCAGGAAGGAGGTCAGAGAGGAAGCTGTAAACTTGGTTTGTTTTACTTTCTCCTCCTCCTGCCTTGATTAAATTAATAAAGTTCATAGGGATGGTCTCACTGGCTTAGAATTCAATCAGTCATGCAGAGCATAACATGTAAATTTCAAATAACCTTTAATTTTTCTAGCAAATTATGGGATATGAGTCAAATTGCCTGTTTATGAATGCCAGATTTCTTACTATATTGTGTGCTTAAAATGATAAGAAAATATGAGATAATTAATTGGTATTGATTACTCCTTGTTCCATAAATGCAAGTACTGAGGGCTTGTTGCTGTCATTATATTTACATAGTGAGACTCCCATTGGTTGTTTCAATTATACTAACTACTATGTTTGAAATGATTAACTCATAGTCTCAGTATTTCCAGTTACCACACTGTTCTACTAATTACCTCTTTATTAACCAGATAGCAATGGTCATACTACATAAAACATATGAGTTACTCTTCTGTATTATTGCATATCAGACAATAAAAGTTGTACGTTTATTATTCATCCCATACCACATATTTAATTATTAACACGTGCTATTTGTCATACTTGATGAGTTTTGGCTATTAATTAGTGACAATTTTTTTATCTTGTTTAAGCAGTGTTAAATGTGTACAATGTAAGGATATTCAAGGGCTCAGATAATTTTTTTAATAATTTTTCTGATAACTATTGAATTTCATTATTGGCAGACATCATTTATATCAATATCTTGTTTCAGATATTTTAGTTACATCTTTAAAAGCTGCACTGGAATACCAGCAGAGAGAAGTTCTCCACATAAGACAGAAATTCAGGTTCTATGATACGTTATATTTAAGAATATATCTTTATTCTATGCAGGATTTCATAATGCATGTATTAAAGATTTCTTATAAAGGAAATCATAGAAAGAACCATTTTAAAGGCACAAGCCATGACAAAACAGACTATACCTACAATAAAACTGAAACTATGATTGTATGTGTGCTAACAAAAATCCGTCTCCTATGGCTGAATCACTTTTGAAAGTATATGCTTTTCTTCACTTAAAACGTACACACACTTTTAATAAAACATTTTTGGCTGTTTACTCACCCATTTAAGCACCATGCTTTTCATTATCATTGACTGAAAATAAGTGAAATGCTCTGGTTTGATCACACACATTCTGGTTGGAGAAATTAATTTCTGTTACCCATAAACTACTTCCACATTTTAATTTTTAACACCTACTTTAACTTTTTCAACCACATTAGCTTCTGCATTATTACCATTGGTGCGCACCAAGATGAAACTCCAGAATCTGTAAATTAATTTCTGGAATATGAAAAACGGCATTCACATGTCCATGATTCTCTTTCCATTAAATCTTTTAAGTTGCTACAATATTTAATATTGATTTACCTTTTTCAAACCTAAGAAAATATTTTATATGTTGGCAATAACGTTGCTTTGTAATGTCTTCTTTTTTGAGGCAGTCTTACTCTGTCACCCAGACTGGAATGCAATGACATAATCATAGCTCATTGCAGCCTTGAACTCCAGGGCTCCAATTAATACTACCATTTAAGCCTCCTGAGTAGCTGGGACTACAGGCATGTGCCAACATGTCTGCCTATTTTTTATTTTTATTTTTCATACAGATGAGGTCTCACTTTGTTGCCCAGGCTGTTCTTGATCTTTTGGCCTCAAATGATCATCCTGCCTCAGCCTCCCCAAATGGGGGGATAGCAGAATAAGCCACCACACCTGGCCTTTGCATTGTATTTTTAATATATTCCATGACTGAGTTGACTTTATGGGGATTCTTCAATATGCATCAATAATGAAACTTTGTGTGGTCAAAGACTGTTTTAAAATATAGGTTTTGTTATTACTGAGATATGGCAAGGCCAAGTGATCAGGAGATAACTGCTATAAGCAGTTTGTTCTCACAGTTCCTATGGGTTGAAAGCATGCCATACCATGGAGGGCCACATGGGAGAGCAAAGCATTGATTAGGAGGCAGGATTGGTGTGGTCAAAAAAGGAATGGCATAGCAAGAATTTTTAATTGCATTTTTCACATAAATAAATGGGTGAGGCAAGGTAAGCAGGTTTAGAATTGGCCGTTTTGGATAATTTCAGCAGAATTCAGGGTTAAGGGTCTTCCCCTAGTTATCTCACACCTGGTCCTAGGATGATGAGGACAGTGAAATAGAGTGGAGTATGAAAGACTAGTAAATGAGGTGGTTAGGGTGTGGCCTATGAACTAGTTGATTTGCATATGAAAGGCAAACAGGTACTTGGTTTTTTACCATCTTTAGGAACTGGCTCATTGTAAGAGGTATAGCTCCCTCGAGGTAGCAGATCCCCAAAATTTCAAAGCATTAGAATTAAATTCATGCTTACAACAAAAAGATCTGCCCTGTACATCTTTCCATCGTGTATTCATTTTAAGAACATTTCTATTTGCTTCTTGGGTTGTATTTAAGACTGTAGTTATACAGAGATCTATTACTTTTTTAATATGCCATGTCTTCTCGGCAGCAGGAATCTCTTCCCATTCTTTATTTCCTCAGTCCACCTCTGATTTGGCAAAAACCAAAGTGAGTGTCAAGTAGTCTCTGACTCATCTTTAATCCATGGCATTATATTCCAAGCAAACACTGTGAATCTTTCTGCCTTCTGGCCCAAGTTCTTCCATGCCATGTGAGTTCATGTGGTCTTTGAAAACAGTTGAGAACTTGAAGAGTGTCACCATGCCTTAGGAAAAGTGCCCATACACGGTGGGCAAGATTCAATTTTCTTATGACATCCCACATCTCTCAGAAGTAGCTGGCATCATCACGAAAATTAAATGTGTCCATTACAGCATCAGTTAAGGTGTTTGCCCAGGGATAAAATCCTGCAGGGATGGGACACCAACTTTCAAGATTCATTTTATAAAGCTAACCAACGACCTGAACATGATGCTCTGTCATCAATAACTAGTAGTACACAGGTATCTAGGAATCAATGTATGATACTAGGTGTGTCCTGTTTTCTCACAATTTGAGTTAAACTTTTGCAGAGCTTGAGGTTTCCTTGTATGCAACTGGCCTGTCTGCAACATGGCATTCCTGGTTCTAAGGCATCAGGATATAGCCTAGGGTTGCTCTCAATTTGAATGTACTGTTATCACTTGATCACCTTAGGCTCTTCAAGGCAGTGGGCCAGAAGCAAATAAATGAGGTATTATATTGATAGAAGTTTATCCTTAAGTGTTACAATTTATGCATTATAATGGGGCAGGGAGGACCATGTCTGGAACTTGGGACATTTACTAGGCTGTGATCCAATAAGGGGAGGCAATGGAAGGCACACATCTTGTCTCAGATAAGACTTTAGACCTTGGGCCTTTGAGTTAATTGAGATTTGTGAGGGTGAAGAGTAAAATGATATAGTTTGGTTATTTCTGCCAAATCTCATGTCATATTATAATCCACAACGTTGGAGGTGAAAGGTGGGAGGTGTTTGGGTCACAGGCGGTGGATCTCTCATGGCTTGTTGCTATCTTTGCAATAGTTCATGTGTTCTCATGGTATCTCGTCAATTAGAAGTTTGTGGCACCTCATTCTTGATCTCTTTCTTGCTCTGTTCTTGCCATGTGCTGTGCCTGCTCCCTTCTGCTTTCTGCCATGATTAGAAGCTTCCTGAGGGCTCCCCAGAAGCAGATGCCACTATGCTTCCTGTGCAGCCAGTCTCAGATATTTGTTTATAGCAGTGCAAGAATGGCCTAAAACCCTGATATTTCTGTGGAAGAGCTGTGAAGATATATATTACTGTTGTTTCTAATCCAAATACCAACTTAGAGATACCTATTTCTCTATTACACAAAAATAATTATTGCCTTCTATCCACTATTTGTGTAGATATCTGGTAGTATCTTCTGATATTTAAGACTCATAACATATAGAATAGCAGCTTATAACATTATGATTGTGTAAAATTAAATTTTCCAAGCTATAAAACTACTCACCAGTCATTTAGGGAGAATTGGCCTTTTCATTTCATTTTATTTATTTATCTATTGATTTATTTATTATTTCCTTGGCAGAAACAAAATATCATCTTTTTAAATTTCTTTTGTAGGAATGAAACAGCCATCATCTTTGGAATTTGCACATTCTTATTCTTTGAGGCTGTTTTTGTATTTTATACCCCACAAATTCAAAGACGTATTATCTTATGAAAAGTGAAACCAAGAGGAAAACATAGTGATTTTCAAAAGGTGTAAACGTAATTTCTCTCTGGCTTCTCTTCTTTGTTTAATGTTTTTGTATTTGAATGTTAGAGTGGATACTTTCAGGGTGGAGGATGCTTATTTAATGATATTTACACATTGCGAAATATCTACCACTGTATTTATGTGTTTTGTTGAAATAAGCACTCTATTACAGAATATATATATTTTTTTCTTTAAAATTTAGACTAGTACATAGAAGACACATTAAAATTCAAATTTCAGTTTGGTATTTTGTTACCATTTACTTTTTTTTTTTGAGACGGAGTCTCTCAGTATTTCCCAGGCTGGAGTTCAGTGGTGTGATCACCGCTAACTGCAACCTCTGTTTCCGGGATTTGAGTGATTCTCCTACTTCCCAGCTAATTTTTTTGTATTTTTGGTAGTGATGGGGTTTCACTACATTGGCCAGGCTGGTTTTGAACTCCTGACTTCATGATCCACCTGTCTCAGCCTCCCAAAGTGCTGGGAATACAGGTGTGAGCCACCATACCCAGCTCCCATTTAGTTTGTTTTTGAAAACCTCTGAAGTCTTTCAAATACCTTCTGAACTGGTTAGGATAAACCATATTAAATAAATCTAATTTCACATTCTAGACCTGTTTTCCCTATTAAGTTACTGATTTCAGGAAAACTACCCTGATTTTTCTTCTCCAGCATTGATAGCTCTTCTATTGATTCTTCATCTTCATTCTTTACTTCCAACCTTGCATTTGTTGCCCCAAGATATTCAAAAAATAAAATGACATAGCTCAAATTTTTTTTAAAAAATGGTTATTACAAACATCAGTAGACATTAAAACTAGACATATTCATCGTTTTGTCATTGGATTCACTTGGGATTGGTTTTCTAAATGTTGTTTTCTTTATTTCATATCAAATCCAACTTCAATTTCTACAGGAAGACTTGCTTTATCACTCATACAGCATTTTCCATCTCTGTCTGCTGCATCTTATCTTTATCCCGGAACAAAACACAGAATATGTTTTACTGAAAAATTTCACAAATTCAGAAGTTATCATGAAGAAACAGGTAAGGGTTTGAGAAAAGGGCATGTGTTTTTATTTCAACAGAATTGGCTCATCCTTCAGTATCTATTGGTGTGTTAATGCTGGAGGGGTTACTGAATCAGAATACTCAGAAACGCTAAATATGAAGACTAGTGGACTGTAACTGAGAGCTGGCAATGGTTTGTGGGGTGGGATGATGAGGGGATGCTTGACCACCCTATGTTGTTGCAATAGTCAAACCTCATTACTGGAATTGTGCTGCTTAAAAAGAACAAGGAAACAAAAACATTCTTCCAATACACAAAGAAAAACATCTAACTTCTTGAATTTAATTTTTTCAGAAGCAGAGAGAAAAGTTCCCAGTGTTATGAGCTCTCTTCAGGTTGCTTTGTGTTTGTGCTGTCTCATCATTTTCTGATCAACATTAATCAATATATGCCTTTGCATATTTTCTCAAACCTTGAAAGAAAAATTCAGGTCTCCAACTTTTCTTTCTTTATAGCTTTTCTCATTCTTTAAATGAACAAATGTTCACCCTGAAATTAGTTAAGTCCTAATGAATCGTGTATTTTCCACAAAATGAATTCTAAACATGCCATCCTCATAAGTGCAGAAGGGTAAAATTAAAATTTCTACTGTATTGAATATAGACCTTTTAACTTCCCAAAAACGTAAATATCACTCTCAGGCCAAATTAATAAGCTATTTAAATCACTGCAGAAACTTATTTCTGGCTATTCAATATCAAATGCACAGAATTACAGTTTGGGACAGAAGAGGCTAACACAAATGACATAGCAGGTGCCTGTGTTCGAATTCGAGATCTCAAATTAACTTTGTATATCAAGGAAGAGTCAAAAAGGAAAAGAAAAATAATTAAAAGGAACCAATGTAATTTTAAATATTTTAGTAGAAAAAAATTTAAAGTCAACTTCATAAAGACTTTTTACCATCAATAAAGAAAAGATGGTGTTTCATTTTGTTTGTTTGTTTGATGTTGTCTGCATTGGATTCCTGAATTTTTCTGCCATCCTACCAATGACAGTGAAACTTTCTACATTCTTGCTATGTGCAAAAATTTCAAGTCTTAGTGTCTTCATGTTTCTTTCTTGCTATTGCTAAAGCTTTAAAATCATTGTCTATGTTGAGAGATGAATTGTGTCACCCAAAAAGGTTTGTTGTCACCCTCCATCTTGGCAACTCAGGCTGTTACTTTATTTGGAAATCAGAATGCTTAAAAACATTAAATATGGAAGAGTAGTGAACTGTAGCTGAGAGCTGGCATGTATCATGGGGTGGGATGGTGAGGGAATGAATAACTATCCTATGTTGTTTCAATAGTCAAAATTTCATGACCAGAAATTCATGACCAGAAATCGTGCTACTTAAAAAGAACAAGCAAATAAAAACATTCCTCCAATGAATGTTTGGAAATAGGATCTCTTTAAATAAGTATTTAAGATGAAAATTAAGAGAAGGTCATGCTGGAGTGAAGCACAGCCTTAATCCACATGACGGTCATCTTTGTTAACAGGAGAAAATAAAACTGACTTTGCAAAATTGTAACTGAGACAGTTAAAGACATCTGACTTAACCAATTCCGTCTTGCTTCTAACTTCCAAACTGTCCATGTATATTCCTGGGCGTAGGCTGAAATAACTGGGAGGAATTTAGCTTATAGTTTAAAACAAAGAAGACAATAATCCTTTCCCAGAACAAACCTTCTTCTTGCCTGGCGATTAGACTACCATTGTACAACTAACAAATTTGCTACAAGATTGGAAATTATGGCATAGGATTCATGCAACTAGAAGCTACAAGATTCTGACCCTCCCTAAACTGCTTCTTACATCAGTGATACTTTGTAGAACCTGCACTTGATGAATAAGCTAGAACCACCCAGATTGATAAGCTGGCTCATCTGCTCTTGGTCCCCCACCTGGGAACAGACTCAGTGCAAGAGGGCAGCTTCAGTTCTTAATATATTATATTTAGTTTTAGATATTATCATATCCAAGTACTCTGAAATTTATAAAGAAAAGTTGCTTTTTATTTCAACTAGTCTAATGAGAAAACAATATTCCTTTCTGTACCTAAGTCAATGAAGAGGTAAATATAATATCCACACCGTATCCTCAACACTCTATTTGGTCTATGGTTCAAATGAACTAGTTCATTTTCTTCCCAGTTTTAAGTGAGGCAAACTTCTATACATTTTCAGACATTAACACAAATCTAGAAGTTTATCCCATTAAAAATCTTGTTAAAAACATAAAAGAGAGGGAAACAAAAATTAATAAGGCATAAAATTTAGATTGAAAATATAACAAAGACAGATGGTGATACCGGAATTACAAATTAAGCCAAACACTTTCCAAATAGTTCTGTTTGCTTTTGAGTTTAGATCGATTGTTTTCAGTCATAGCGGAAAAGACTCTTGTATCTGAAATCTTGAGATCCTGTTGAAAGAAAGTGTGAATCTACTGAGTATAATGTTTGCTTTAGGAAATTCTATTTTATTTGATTTGAGAATATATATGTACACCAATATTCATGCACAAGAGAATAATAGAAGTGTCAAGTTAAAAAAATAAATCCACAATACACCTGTTAGCCTGGGCAACACAGAGAGACTCCGTCTCAAAAAAAAAAAAAAAAAAAAATACACAGGTTGAACATCCCAAATCTGAAAATCCAAAGTCAGCAATTTAAGTGTCAACATAAAACTCAAAGAAAATGACAATTGTAGTATTTTGGCTTTTGGATTATTGGGTTAGATACATTCAACTGGTAAGTATAATGCAAATATTCCAAAATCTGAAAAAAAAAAAAAAAATCAAAAAAAACCTTGTGGTTCCAAGCATTTTGCATAAGGAATATTCAGTCTCTCTCTCTCTCTCTCTCTCTCTCTCTGTGTGTGTGTGTGTGTGTGTGTGTGTGTGCGCGCGCGCGCGCGCGCATGTGTGTATGTGTGTGTGTATATATATATGGGGTGTGTGTGTGTGTGTATATGTGTGTATTCAAGTCCTTTCCATTCAGCACAGAGATTAAAGGGTAGATTTTTTTCCCCATGCTTTCTGTAAGAGTACCCATAAATGTGTCCACTGAAGCCAGTAACTTCATCAATTAAAACTTAGGTTTGCTTTAAACGTTATCATTTGAGACTTAACATAGATTAATAGGTTAAAAAATATACAATTACTATAAAAATTAGAGCAACTGTAATAACACATGCTTTAATCTTTCATGACATTTTCATTTAGTATATCATATCAAAGAAAAGTTATTTTTTCTCATTATAGCCTTAAATGGTTTCTTCAAATATTTTATAATAAAAGTATATTCTGTCCAAAATTTTTGTGTGTGAGAGGAGAGCAAGTGACTTTCAAAGTGATAACCAAATAAATCAAATGAAAATGTCCAATACGTACGTATATATTCTGGCAAAAATCCAATATGTACATACAATTATTGCAACAATCATTGAAATCCATAAATATGTTTTTGAACAGTGTTTACCATATTTAATTTACGTGTGGTTGTAGGAATTGTACGCTTGAAACATATCTTTTGACTAGCTCTACTCTGACAAATATTGACTCTGATAATTTGTTTTTCTTACAATTTCTTTGTTTTTCTTTTTTTTATTATACTTTATATTCTAGGATACATGTGCACAACATGCAGGTTTGTTACATATGTATACATGTGGCATGTTGGTGTGCTGCACCCATTAACTTGTCATTTACATTAGGTATATCTCCTAATGTTATCCCTCCCCTCTACCCCACACAACAACAGGCCCTGGTGTGTGATGTTCCCTTGCTGTTTCCAAGTGATCTCATTGTTCAATTCTCACCAATGACTGAGAACATGTGATGTTTGGTTTTCTGTTCCTTCGATAGTTTGCTGAGAATAACGGTTTCCAGTTGCATCCATGTCCGTACAAAGACATGAACTCATCCTTTTTTATGGCTGCACAGTATTCCATGGTGTATATGTGCCACATTTTCTTAATCCAGTCTCTCACTGATGGACTTTTGGGTTGATTCCAAGTCTTTGCTATTGTGGATAGTGCCACAATAAACATACGTGTGCATGTGTCTTTATAGCAGCATGATTCATAATCCTTTGGGATATATACACAGGAATGGGATGGCTGGGTCAAATGGTATTTCTAGTTCTAGATCCTTGAGGAATTGCCACACTGTCTTCCACAATGGTTGAACTAGTTTACAGTTGCACCAACAGTGTAAAAGTGTTCATATTTCTCGACATCCTCTCCAGCACCTGTTGTTACCTGACTTTTTAATGATCGACATTCTAACTGGTGTGAGATGGTATCTCATTGTGGTTTTGATTTGCATTTCTCTGATGACTAGTGATGATAAGCATTTTTTTCATGTGTCTGTTGGCTGCACAAATGTCTTCTATTGAGAATTGTCTTTTCATATCCTTTGCCCACGTTTTGATGGTTTTTTTTTTTTCTTGTAAATTTGTTTGAGTTCTTTGTAGGTTCTGGATATTAGCCCTTTGTCAGAAGAGAAGATTGCAAAAAATTTCTCCCATTCTGTAGGTTGCCTGTTGGCTCTGACGGTAGTTTCTTTTGCTGTGCAGAATCTCTTTAGTTTAATTAGATTCCATTGGTCCATTCTGGCTTTTGTTGCCATTGCATTTGGTGTTTTAGATGTGAAGCCCTTGCCCATGCCTATGTCCTGATTGGTGTTGCCTAGGTTTTCTTCTAGAGTTTTTATAGTTTTAGGTCTAACATTTAAGTCTCTAATCCACCTTTAATTAATTTTTGTGTAAGGTGTAAGGAAGGGATCCAGTTTCAGCTTTCTAATTATGGCTAGCCAGTTTTCCCAGCCCCATTTATTAAATAGCAAATTCTTTCCCCATTCCTTGTTTTTGTCAGGTTTGTCAAAGGTCAGATGGTTGTAGATGCGTGGTATTATTTCGGAGGGCTCTGTTCTGTTCCATTGTTATAAATCTCTGTTTTGGTACCAGTACCGTGCTGTTTCAGTTACTGTAGCCTTGTAGTATATTTTGAAGTCAGGTAGCATGATGCCTCCAGCTTTTTCTTTTTGACTTAGGATTGTCTTGGCAATGTAGGCTCTTTTTTGGTTCCATATGAACTTTAAAGTAGTTTTTTCCAGTTCTGTGAAAAAAGTCATTGGTAGCTTAATGGGGTGGCATTCAATCTATAAATTACCTTGGGCAGTATGGCCACTTTCACAATGTTGATTCTTCCTATCCATGAGCATGAAATATTCTTCCATTGTTTGTGTCCTCTTTTATTTCATTGAGCAGTGGTTTGTAGTTATCCTTGAAGAGGTCCTTCACATCCCTTGTAAGATGGATTCCTAGGTATTTTATTCTCTTTGAAGCAATTGTGAATGGGAGTTCATTCACGATTTGGCTCTGTTTGTCTGTTACTGGTGTATACGAATGCTTGTGATTTTTGCACATTAATTTTGTATCCTGAGACTTTGCTGAAGTTGCTTATCAGCTTAAGGAGATTTTGGACTGAGATGATGGGGTTTTCTAAATATACAATCTTGTAATCTGCAAACAGGGACAATTTGACTTCTTCTTTTCCTAACTGAAGACCCTTTATTTCTTTCTCTTGACTGATTGCTCTAGCCAGAACTTCCAATACTATGTTGAATAGGAGTGGTGAGAGAGGGCATCCCTGTCTTGTGCCAGTTTCTAAGAGGAATGCTTCAGTTTTTACACATTCAGTATGATGTTAGCTGTGGGTTTGTTATAAATAGCTCTTACTATTTTGATATACGTTTCATCAATACCGAATTTATTGAGAGTTTTTACCATGAAGGGCTGTTGAATTTTGTGAAAGTCCTTTTCTGCATCCATTGAGATAATCATGCGGTTTTTGTCTGCAGTTCTGTTTATATGCTGGATTACATTTATTGATTTTCCTATGTTGAACCAGTGTTGCATCCCAAGGATAAAGCCCATTGATCATGGTGGATAAGCTTTTTGATGTGCTGCTGCATGAGGTTTGCCAGTATTTTATTGAGGACTTTTGTCTCAACATTCATCAGGGATATTGGTCTAAAATTCTCTTTTTTTGTTGTGTCTCTGCCAGGCCTTGGTATCAGGATGATGTTGGCCTCATAAAATGAGTTATGGAGGATTCCCTCTTTTTCTGTTCATTGGAATAGTTTCAGAAGGAATGGTACCAGCTCCTCCTTGTACCTCTGGTAGAATTCAGCTGTGAATCCATCTGGTCCTGGACATTTTTTGGTAGGTAGGTTATTGCCTCAATTTCAGAGCCTGCTACTGGTCTATTCAGGGATTCAACTTCTTACTGGTTTAGTCTTGGGAGAATGTATGTGTCCAGGAATTTATACATTTCTTCTAGGTTTTCTAGTTTACTTGTTTAGAGGTGTTTATGGTATTCTCTGATGGTAGTTTGTATTTCTGTGAGGATGGTGATGATATACCATTTATCAATTTTTATTGCATCTATTCTTTTCTTCTCTCTTTTCTTCTGTATTAGTCTTGCTAGCACTCTATCAATTTTGTTGATCTTTTGAAAAATCCAGCTCCTGAATTCTTTGATTTTTTGAAGGGAATTTTGTGTCTCTAGCTCCTTGGCTTCTACATTGATCTTAGTTATCTGTCGCCTTCTGCTAGCTTTTGAGTGTGTTTGCTCTTGCTTCTGTAGTTCTTTTAATTGTGGTGTTAGAGTGTCAATTTTAGATCTTTCCTGCTTTCTCTTGTAGGCATTTAGTGCTATAAATTTCCCTCTGCACACTGCTTTAATGGTGTCCCAGAGATTCTGGTATGTTGTATCTTTTTTCTCATTGGTTTCAAAGAACATCTTTATTTCTGTCTTCATTTCTTTATGTACGCAGTAATCATTCAGGAGCAGGTTGTTCAGTTTCCATGTAGTTTAGCAGTTTGAATTGAGTTTTTTAGTCCTGAGTTCTAGTTTGATCCTACTGTGGTCTGAGAGACAGTTTGTTATAATTTCTGTTATTTTTCATATGCTGAGGAGTGTTTTACTTCCAACTATGTGGTCAATTTTGGAATAAGTGTGATGTGGTGCTGAGAAGAATGTATATTCTGCTGATTTAGGGTGGAGAGTTCTGTAGATGTCTATTATGTCCACTTGGTGCAGAGTTGAGTTCAAATCCTAGATATCCTTGTTAACTTTCTGTCTCATTGATCTGTCTAATGTTGACAGTGGGGTGTTGAAGTCTCCCATTATTATTGTATGGGAGTCTAAGTCTCTTTGTAAGTCTCTAAGGGCTTGCTTTATGAATCTGAGTGCTCCTGTATTGGGTGTATATATAATTAGGATTGTTAGATCTTGTTAAATTGATCCCTTTACCATTATGTAATGGCTTTCTTTGTCTCTTTTGATTTTTGTTGGTTTAAAATCTGTTTTATCATAGATGAGGATTGCAACCCCTGCCTTTTTTTGTTTTCCATTTGCTTGGTGGATATTCCCCTATCCCTTTATTTTGAGCCTATGTGTGTCTCTGCACATGAGATGGGTCTCCTGAATACAGCAAACTGATGGGTCTTGACTCTTTATTCAATTTGCCAGTCTGTGTCTTTTAATTGGACCATTTAGCCCATTTACCTTTAAGGTTAATATTGTTTTGTGTGAACTTGGTCCTGTCATTATGATGTTAGTTGTTATTTTGCTCATTAGTTGATGCAGTTTCTTCCCAGCAACAATGGTCTTTACATTTTGGCATGTTTTTGCAATGGCTGGTACCGGTTTTTCATTTCCATGTTTAGTGCTTCCTTCAGGAGCTCTTGTAGGGCAGGCCTGGTGGTGACAAAATCTCTCAGTCTTTGCTTTTCTTTAAAGGATTTTATTTCTCCTTCACTTATGCAACTTAGTTTGGCTGGATATGAAATTCTGGGTTGAAAATTCTTTCCTTTAAAAATGTGGAATATTGGCCCCCACTCTCTTCTGGTTTGTTTCTGCCGAGAGATCTGCTATTCGTCTGATGGGCTTCCCTTTGTGGGTAACACAACCTTTCTCTCTGGCTGCCCTTAAGATTTTTTCCTTCATTTCAACTTTGGTGAATCTGACAGTTATGTGTCTTGGAGTTGCTCAAGAGTTCCAACAATTTCTAGGTTAGTGCTTCTCCAAATTAAACATACCTGTGAATCATTTAGGGATTTTATTAAAATACAAGCTCTGCCCGGATTGTTCAGAAGTGAGGGGCATAGTATCTGCCTTTCTAATAAACACTGAAGTCAAGTTAACACATATGCAAGGATTTGACCTGCAGTGTTCAATATGGTGGCCATTATCAATATATGGTCAATTAAATTTAATAAATTGAAATTAAATAAAATATCCAGTCTCTTATTTTTAATAGATGCATGTCAATTATTAAAAGCCAAGTGTGGCTTGTGGTTACTGTAATACACAGCTCAGATATACAATATTTTCATAAGTGCAGAAAGTTTTATTGCAAAAGTCTGCTCTTTAAGATTGGAGAAAACAGAGTGAATATTGTTTCTAAAATGAATAGTTATTTATATTTTTCAATTTAGTGACATATTTCCTAAAGTAAAAATATTTTCAAAAGTATTTTTGACTATTATGTAGTGGTTTAAAGAATTAGAGCATATAAAATACGTAAGAAAACACAGTTGAACCAAGATAAACATTTTCTTTATCTGGGAACTGATACTCATTGTATTGTTATAAATTGCCAGTTTTGAAATATTTGTCAGTATATGTCTAGACAGTTCATTTGAATTGAGCAAAGATGCCTAGAAGATAACCATTTCATGTAAGATCAATTAAGTGTGGTGGCATTGCCATACTATATATTTTATAATTTCTAAAATTTTCAGTTTAATGCATAGTGAAAAATATTATGGCTATCTTTTTCAGAAAAAAAAAGAGTTTTTTATTCCCCTAAAACTCAATAAAATATTAAGAAGTTTTTTCCCCTTAAAACTCAATAAAATATTATTAAGTGAGCCCTGGAAGGCATTTAATAAACCTTTATAAGCCACAGTACTGGAAGAGGAAATGAGCGGGATATTGGTTTCCAGGGTCTAATTTCATATTCCTGAACTAACTTAATTTGTGTGTTTTCTAGACTTGATGTTCAAGGGAAAGTATAAGATTTCACAGAAATAAAAAAAAAAAGTGAAGATAACTTCCAGATCTCAACAACGATTTCCCTTGGATTTTGAATAAGTGTTAGTCATCTAAAAATGAACAAGGTGCTTTAGGATAGGAGGCTATTGGTAGAGAACTAGAGGTAGGTCCCTGAAGAAGTGTCAACATGACTTCAGAATGAAGTAAAATGAAAATGTATTTTCTCTAGTCACCCTCATTCTTTCAGTTTCCTAGATATCTACTTATGCCTTGTTCATCAAGTAGTATCTTTCAGGAAAACTTTTAACTATATTTCTCTTTTGCAAAATCCATCTCATTGCACATAAGAAAGGAAATGCAATATTGGGAAATAAACTATTGCAGTGGCTCACCTCTTTAATCCCAGTATTTTGGGAGGATGAGCTGGGAGGATCCCTTGAGCTCAGCAGTTTGAGACCAGCCTGGGAAAAATGGCAACACTCTGTCTCTATGAAAAAGAAAGAAGGAAAGAAAGGAAGGAAGGAAGGAAGGAAGGAAGGGAGAGAGAGAGAGAGAGAGAGAGAGAGAGAGAGAGAGAGAGAGAAAGAAAGAAAGACAGAAAGAAAGAAAGAAAGAAAGAAAGAAAGAAAGAAAGAAAGAAAGAAAGAAAGAAAGAAAGAAAGAAAGAAAGAAAGAAAGAAAGAAAGAAAAGAAAAAGAAAAAACAGTTAGCTGGGCATGGTGGTATATGCATATAGCTCCAGCTACTTAGGAGAATGAGGCAGAAGGAACACTTGAGCCCATGTGATCAGGGCTGTGTTAAGCTTGAACACACCACTCACTCCAGCCTTGGTGACAGGGCAAGAACCTGCCTCAAAAAAAAAAAAAAAAAAAAAAAAATAGATGAAGCATATGGCTGTTTCCCTGAGAAGTGCCTTTCTGTTAAATCAAGAGTTAACTGTAGGAAGGATGTCTTGTTTGTCCAAATATGATCAATTATCACAATCTAGTTCAACAAAATAAAGACATTTTTAAGAAATGCTAACAAAATATTTATTTTGAACTATGTTAGCATACTGAAATTTTTATTTCCTCACAATTTTAGTAAACCAAATCTTAAAAATTCTGATATTTTTTCTATTTAGCATTCTATGTAAACATTTTTGCACACATTATATGCACTTTACAAGCTTTTCTATATGTAATTCATCATTTCTTTTGTGTATTAGAAAATATGTTAACATCTATTCATTTTTCTGCATCATAGATTCAGTTAAATTTTTTTTTTAAAACACTTGTCTAAAGTTTAATTGTGATGTTTTTGTCTGTTTATTTTTGAGACAGGGTCTCTCTCTGTCACTCAGGCTGGAGTGAAGTGGTGTGATCACAGCTCAGAGCAATCACTGCCTCCAAGGCCCAATCAATCCTCTCATCTCAGCCTCCCAATTAGCTGGGACTACAGGTATGCACCACTACAGCTGCCTAGTTTTTGTTTTGTTTTGTTTTTGTTTTTGTTTTTGTTTTTGTATTTTTAGTAAAAAGGGAATTTTATCATGTTTCCCAGGCTGGTGTCAAACTCCTGAACTCAAGAGATCCACACACTTTGGTTTCCCAAAGTGCTGAGATTAAGGGCATGAGTCACCACATGTGGCCTAATAATAGTGTATCATTGAAATGTTAAAATATTGTTGTCTATTAATCCCTCCTCCTTTCTTTCTTTCTCTTTCTTTTTTTCTCTCTCTTTCTC
The DNA here is from genome assembly GCF_049350105.2 of Macaca mulatta. Lineage (NCBI taxonomy): Eukaryota > Metazoa > Chordata > Mammalia > Primates > Cercopithecidae > Macaca > Macaca mulatta. Next base: position 7,012,683 of record NC_133427.1, read on the forward strand.
ATAAATAGTCTTAAAAACTTCTTTCATAATACATGTGGCTTGCCAATATTCCCAGTGGCTATGGTTAAAAATGGTGGTGTACATGTTAAAGAGTTTTACCAGGGGAATTTTGTGAAACTAAAATTTGAAATCCTCTATCTCCTTGTAAAGTTTGTGGACCAGATTTTTTTTTTTTTTTAATTATACTTTAAGTTCTAGGGTACATGTGCATAACGTGCAGGTTTGTTACATATGTATACTTGTGCCATGTTGCTGTGCTGCACCCATCAACTCGTCATTTACATCAGGTATAACTCCCAATGCAATCCCTCCCCCCTCTACCATCCCCATGATACGCCCCGGTGTGTGATATTTATGGACCAGATTTTGATTGAGCTATTGAGTGAGTGTGAATCAGCCACCAAGTAAGTCTTCTTTCACTGTATTTTACTTGGCTCTTTACCATATTAGTTGTTCCCTGGGCTCTTATCTCTGAAGTCAACTGCATGAACAGTGATTAAAAATGTATTTTTTAAATGTAACTTTGATATTTGGAGACCATTTATTTACTAGTTTTCTCCCCCAAACAATGCTAATTATTTTCCTCTGTGATTTCTGAAATTTGCAATTTTTATTAAAGAAACCAACATTGAAATCAGAAAATGTATGCAGTAAGTTATTCTTGGGCCTCCTTATAAGGAACATTTTAGAGTATCTCAATTACGAACTTAAAAAAAAAAAAAAAAAAAAAAACTTCAAGAGAAGGATGTTTTAGAAATGTCCCCAAAACTGGCATGTTGATTTCAGTACAATGAAAGATACCTGAATATATGTCAATAGGATCTCCTTTATTTCTCTTATCTCAAAGTTTAAATGCCTTCTACTCTCATCATGAGTCTGATGGCTGACTTATGACTCTCTGCATGTGAAAACTAGCATGCTCAGAACCTTTAGTTTTCAGTGATAAGGCAGGTCATACAAATAATAGTTCAGCTCAACATCCCAATTATGTCAATATGCTTACTTCTTTAAATTAATTACTTAAGATTGCATCTGTAATAAACATAATATTTTAATTTTCTGATAATGAGAAGGGAGACAGCTTTAATGTATATAAGAAATTTAAAGGTTTATTATAATCTTTTTCCAACCTGAAAATGCATGGAATTGGTTAGCTAGTTGTGAAGCATTCTAATGATCTGTGAATGAGTATATACATTGTATATATGATGGCTTTTTATTTTCTTTGAGTTTAATCTTGCTGATGATCCAGCTTAAATGCAGTTAACTTTTACTACATAGTTTCTTCAAAATGAGTGTTGAAACATCTTTGACATACGTTCCTAAGTAGCAAATATTCACCCGCATCATCATGCATTTATTAAGATAATGTATTTCTTCCAGTTTGATATTGTCTACATACAGATTTCTTTGCTGTCAATATGGCAAATTGCTCAGACAATTCCAAAAGCTTAATAGAGTTGTTAAACAGATCAGAAGGTCCATAATCCGGGACACTGAATAGTCTTACGGAGCCATGTTGGGAGAAATTAGTTGAACCTGAGACAAACATTATTCATGAGATTTAAACATGGTGGTTCAAAAATGGATCTGAAATGTATAAATACCATTCTTGAGCCAAAAAGAAGAGAATGTTCCAAATGGAAACTGGAAGAGAGAACATAGGATGTGAATTTGCTTTGTCTACATCTCTTCCTCAAGATACTGGCTTTAAAACCAGTGAGCCACTCTGAATCTTTGGAAGGAAAAGTCTAAGTTCCAGCACATTGAGATTGGCTGTATAGATGTGTTTCTGATTTTGAGACTTTCCCATTTAGGGAACCCTTACACTAAAATGGGGGGAGTCACTAAATGATTATTCCACCTCCAGTGTTTATTGACTGCTCCTTAAGAAAGTGTCATTAAACTCTTAGCAGAAATCTTGGAGGGAAAAAGTTGTTTCCTTCAATCTCATAGCATCAACTCTCTTTCTTGTTTTTGAAAAGCAAACCTGGGCTTAGATTATGACTACACCAATTTATAGGATTCAAGAAAAACTTATCATGCTCAACTATTGCATGACAGTATGTCATTATCAAACCGATTAAAGATAGTTTAGGAGAATAAAATACTTGGAGAGTGCTGGACTAAGGACAGTCATTCCTGGAATGGAAGCATGTAATAAAAATGACCATAAGCCTGAAGTGACTAGGGTGGGGGAATGTCCTTGATCAGAAGAGAGTGAAGCATGAGCTGGGTAACACGCCAGGATAGGTGGTGATGATGAAACATTTTGAGGAGACCTAAGCTGTTGGTGGAGGTGATGAGAGACCCAGGATAGAAGAAAGTATGGAAATTTGAACACCACAGAAATGGGCCTGATATGGTTTCACTGTCTCCACCCAAATCTCATCTTGAATTTTAGCTCCCACAATTCACATGTGTTTTGGAAGGATGCAGTGGGAGGCAATTGGATCATAGGGGCAGGTCTTTCCCATGCTATTCTCATGATAGTGAATATGTCTCACAACATTTTATGGGCTTATAAAGGGGAGTTCCTGTATAGAGATTCTCTTTTGCCTGTCTCCATGTAAGATGTGACTTTGCTCCTTATTTGCCTTCTGCCATGATTGTGAGGCCTCTCCAGCTATGCAGAACTGTGAGTCAATTAAACCCCTTTCCTTTTAAATTACTCTGCCTCATATATGTCTTTATTAGCAGCTTGAGAATGGAATAATGCCAAGACTCTGTTCTGACTAGTACAGAAAATTGACAGCATCACAGAATGATCCCAGCCAGAGGTAGCAGTGAATGGTTGTACCAAGAGCAGTACAAGCTGCTTGTGGTAAGCTTCGTGGGGACGGCTACCAGTCTAAATCCAAAAATCACAGTTAATAAGCCTGAGTGGATATAGAAGAGACATGATAGATTTGCGACTTGTTGACATAACCACCAGGATATCTGTATCACAAATGAAAAATATAGCTGGATTCTCAGATGCTGACCTCCATGCAGGGGAAGGCTTAGAAGTGCAGGGAATTCCTAATTCCTTAATTGGCTTTGATAGCCTTTCAGGGACTGACAGGGAAATCCCTAATATACAGGGAACTTATATGCTCTTGTGAAGAAGGTTGGTTTCATGAGGCAGAAGGAAAAGAGAGAAAGAACTAGCAGGAGAGCAATATATGAGCTTGATTCTTTCTCATTTTTTATTTATTTATTATTATTATTATACTTTAAGTTCTAGGGTACATGTGCATAACGTGCAGGTTTGTTATATATGTATACTTTTGCCATGTTGGTGTGTTGCACCCATCAACGCGTCAGCACCCATCAACTCGTCATTTACATCAGGTATAATTCCCAATGCAATCCCTCCCCCATCCCCCCTCCCCCCTCCCCATGATAGGCCCCGGTGTGTGATGTTCCCCTTCCCGAGTCCAAGTGATCTCATTGTTCAGTTCCCATCTATGAGTGAGAACATGCGGTGTTTGGTTTTCTGTTCTTGTGATAGTTTGCTAAGAATGATGGTTTCAAGCTGCATCCATGTCCCTACAAAGGACACAAACTCATCCTTTTTGATGGCTGCATAGTATTCCATGGTGTATATGGGCCACATTTTCTTAATCCAGTCTGTCACTGATGGACATTTGGGTTGATTCTAAGTCTTTGCTATTGTGAATAGTGCCACAATAAACATACGTGTGCATGTGTCTTTACAGCAGCATGATTTATAATCCTTTGGGTATATACCCAGTAATGGGATGGCTGGGTCATATGGTACATCTAGTTCTAGATCTTTGAGGAATCGCCATACTGTTTTCCATAATGGTTGAACTAGTTTACAATCCCACCAACAGTGTAAAAGTGTTCCTATTTCTCCACATCCTCTCCAGCACCTGTGGTTTCCTGACTTTTTAATGATTGCCATTCTAACTGGTGTGAGATGGTATCTCATTGTGGTTTTGATTTGCATTTCTCTGATGGCCAGGGATGATGAGCATTTTTTCATATGTCTGTTGGCTGTATGAAAGTTTTCTTTTGAGAAATGTCTGTTCATATCCTTTGCCCACTTTTTCATGGGGTTGTTTGTTTTTTTCTTGTAAATTCGTTTGAGTTCTTTGTAGGTTCTAGATATTAGCCCTTTGTCAGATGAGTAGATTGCAAAAATTTTCTCCCATTCTGTAGGTTGCCTGTCCACTCTGTTGGTAGTTTCTTTTGCTGTGCAGAAGCTCTTTAGTTTAATTAGATCCCATTTGTCAATTTTGGCTTTTGCTGCCGTTGCTTTTGGTGTTTTAGATGTGAAGTCTTTGCCCATGCCTATGCCCTGAATGGTATTACCAAGGTTTTGCTCTAGGGTTTTTATGGTATTAGGTCTAACATTTAAGTCTCTAATCCATCTTGAATTAATTTTCATATAAGGAGTAAGGAAAGGATCCAGTTTCAGCTTTCTACTTATGGCTAGCCAATTTTCCCAGCACCATTTATTATCCTTTCCCCATTTCTGTTTCTCTCAGGTTTGTCAAAAATCAGATGGCTGTAGATGTGTGGTATTATTTCTGAGGACTCTGTTCTGTTCCATTGGTCTATATCTCTGTTTTGGTATCAGTACCATGCTGTTTCAGTTACTGTAGCCTTGTAGTATAGTTTGAAGGAAGGTAGCGTGATGCCTCCAGCTTTGTTCTTTTGACTTAGGATTGTCTTGGAGATGCGGGCTCTTTTTTGGTTCCATATGAACTTTAAAGCAGTTTTTTCCAATTCTGTGAAGAAACTCATTGGTAGCCTGATGTGGATGGCATTGAATCTATAAATAACCTTGGGCAGTATGGCCATTTTCACGATATTGATTCTTCTTATCCATGAGCACGGTATGTTCTTCCATTTGTTTGTGTCCTCTTTTATTTCATTGAGCAGTGGTTTGTAGTTCTCCTTGAAGAGGTCCTTTACATCCCTTGTAAGTTGGATTCCTAGGTATTTTATTCTCTTTGAAGCAATTGTGAATGGAAGTTCATTCATGATTTGGCTCTCTGTTTGTCTGTTACTGGTGTATACGAATGCTTGTGATTTTTGCAATTAATTTGGTATCCTGAGACTTTGCTGAAGTTGTTTATCAGCTTACGGAGATTTTGGGCTGAGACAATGGGATTTTCTAAATATACAATCATGTCATCTGCAAAGAGGGACAATATGACTTCTTCTTTTCCTAACTGAATACCCTTGATTTCTTTCTCTTGCCTGATTGCTCTAGCCAGAACTTCAAACACTATGTTGAATAGGAGTGGTGACAGAAGGCTTCCCTGTCTTGTGCCAGTTTTCAAAGGGAATTTTTCCAGTTTTTGCCCATTCAGTATGATATTGGCTGTGGGTTTGTCATAAATAGCTCTTATGATTTTGAGGTATGTTCCATCAATACCAAATTTATTGAGCGTTTTTAGCATGAAGGGCTGTTGAATTTTGTCAAAAGCCGTTTCTGCATCTATTGAGATAATCATGTGGTTCTTCTCTTTGGTTCTGTTTATATGCTGGATTATGTTTATTGATTTGCGAACGTTGAACCAGCCTTGCATCCCAGGGATGAAGCCCACTTGATCATGGTGGATAAGCTTTTTGATGTGCTGCTGAATCCGGTTTGCCAGTATTTTATTGAGGATTTTTGCATGGATGTTCATCAGGGATATTGGTCTAAAATTCTCTTTTTTTGTTGTGTCTCTGCCAGGCCTTTGTATCAGGATGATGTTGGCCTCATAAAATGAGTTAGGGAGGATTCCCTCTTTTTCTATTGATTGGAATAGTTTCAGAAGGAATGGTACCAGCTCCTCCTTGTACCTCTGGTAGAATTCAGCTGTGAATCCATCTGGTCCTGGACTTTTTTTGTTTGGTAGGCTATTAATTATTGCCTCAATTTCAGAGCCTGCTGTTGGTCTATTCAGGGATTCAACTTCTTCCTGGTTTAGTCTTGAAAGAGTGTAAGTGTCCAGGAAATTATCCATTTCTTCTCGATTTTCTAGTTCATTTGCATAGAGGTGTTTATAGTATTCTCTGATGGTAGTTTGTATTTCTGTAGGGTCAGTGGTGATATCCCCTTTATCATTTTTTATTGCGTCTATTTGATTCTTCTCTCTTTTCTTCTTTATTTGTCTTGCTAGCGTTCTGTCAATTTTGTTGATCTTTTCAAAAAACAAACTCCTGGGTTCATTGATTTTTTTGGAGGGTTTTTTGTCTCTATTTCCTTCATTTCTGCTCTGATCTTAGTGATTTCTTGCCTTCTGCTATCTTTTGAATGTGTTTGCTCTTGCTTCTCTAGTTCTTTTTATTGTGGTGTTAGAGTGTCAATTTTAGATCTTTCCTGCTTTCTCTTGTGGGCATTTAGTGCTATAAATTTCCCTCTACACCCTGCTTTAAATGTGTCCCAGAGATTCTGGTTTGTTGCATCATTGTTCTCATTGGTTTCAAATAACATCTTTATTTCTGTCTTCATTTCGTTATGTACCCAGTAGTCATTCAAGAGCAGGTCGTTCAGTTTCTATGTAGTTGAGCGCTTTTGATTCTTTCTCTTATACAAAATTTGCTAATATTATTTTTAACTCAGACCTAGAATGTGCACCATCATCTTTCTTCACCTTGTGCCACAGACCCACCAACCCACTCACTCCCACACACATGTTGAAGTACAAAAAACCAATAGATACTCTGTTGCTCAAGAGGTCCTCTTTCTTATTCAGAAATCCCTGCATATTCCTGCATTTTGGAAGAGATCACCAAAGTGACCTCAGCATCAATCTATCCATTTATGAGTCATGTTTCCATAACTCAAATATTCAAAAGTTTTAAAACCCAGAGATTCAAACAATTAAAGCAAAAATAATTTTTTGATTTTCAGTTTTCATTTTTGGTTCCAGGGTCCATGTGCAGGTTTGTCACATGTGTTTATTGTGTGGTGATGAGGTTTGGATTCCAAATTATCCCACTACCCAGGTCTTGAGCATAGCACCCAAAAGATAGTTTTCCAACCCTTGCTCTCCTCCCTCTTTCCTCCTCCAGTTGTTCCTACATTCATGCCCATGAGTACTCAATGTCTTGCTCCCACTTATAAGTGAGAGCATGTGGAATTTGCTTTTGTGTTCTTGCATTAATTCTCATAGTATGATAGCCTCCAGGCACATCCATGTTGTTGCAAAGGACATGATTTCATTATTTTTTATGGCTGCATAGTATTTCATGGAATCCATGTACCATACTTTCTTATCTGGTCTACCACTGATGGGTACCTAAGTTGATTCCATGCATTTTCTCTTGTGAGTATTGCTGTGATGAACATGCAAGGGCATGTGTCTTTTTGATAGAAGAAGATACATTTTTTTTTTTTTTAATTTTGGGTACATACCCACTAATGGGATCACAGGGCCAAATGGTAGTTCTGTTTTAAGTTTCTTGAGAAATTTCCAAATTGCTTTCCACAGTGGCTGAGCTACTTTACTTTCCCACCAGTAGGGTATAAGTGTTTCCTGTTCTCCACATCCTCACCAACATCTGTTGTTTCTTGACTTTTTAGTAATAGCTGTTCTGACTGGTATGAGATGATTTCTTTTTTTTTTTTTTTTCTTAAGTGTCTTTTCTCTTTCAAGTGTGAGATAGAAATTAACAGTGAATGTGTATGCACTTGGACAAAATAAGCCTTGGGAAGATTTGTCACACCTAGCTATTTCCTGCTGGAATAAGTAGAGTTTCTTAAGCTAATTTGTCAAATACATCAAGAAAAACATTCAAACTCCCATTAGCATAACCAGGTTTTACAAAATCAATATTTTATTGTTAGATGGTGTTTTATTAGCTCCATTTCTTCCTAATTGCGTACATTTAGAAATTTAGTTGAATTCAGTTTATTCAGTGGTTTTGGTAGTCTTTGCTTGGATATGTTTGTTTATGTTAGCTATAACAATAATATAATCTCATAATAGAAAATTTAAAAACAAACTTACTTTACAAATAATTTTTTCTAGCTCTCTATCATGTATGTTTTTAGAGTTTTAAGTTGTGCAACTTAAATATGCTTCATTTTTCAAGAATGTATTTTGTCTCAATATACAACACTTTCCACATTTACAGATGTGCATTCCTTTTATCATTTCCATCCCTGGCCCATTAATTGTTTCTGACAGTAGGCAAGAATTAGACTAATTGCAATATTTTGACATCAACACATTTTTGCTAAAAATTGTTTCATAATTCAGAAGGAATACTTAATATATCTAGTCAGTAATTCAATTTTCAGATTAAAATGTCTGAATAGTTTCTTGGTTTTTCATTCAAATTAATAAACTGTTTTTGTCAAATCTGTGCTAATTTACTAGTTCCTGAATTTGGCAAGAAGAGTTACCCAGTCCTCATGTCAGGCAGAGATAATGAAATCTGCATTCAATTAATGGAAGAAATGGGGAAACATGGTTAAGTCTCAATGATTGTGCACTTGATGAACACTATTGCTGATTAATACATGTGTAACTGTCTTGATATCTTAGCATTTTTTCCAATAGAATTTCAAGGTGCTATTTACGAGATAGTTGTATAACTTATTTTTTTTCTAGTGTTTTCCCCCCGACATCTTATTTATTCTGTATTTTACTTTTCATTTTTAATTGAATTAGAAAATATTTCAATGTCTAAAACCCTGAAACCCATTCATACTTAATAGATATGAATGCATGAACCCATAATTATTTCAGACCCCCCATGTTTTTCTAAAAATATAGATAATATTTACATATTTTTATATATAGATTCTTACTAATTTGAGAAACATTTAAACATAAAGAGTAAACTTATGGCACAAAATAACACAATTGATTGCATTCTGTAAAGTGTGTTTAGCATTCACAAATCAATTAATATGACCCAATATTTTAATATACTAAAAGGTTTATTGAGATATAATTAATAGAGGACACATATTCAAGGCCTTCAAAATAATTAATTTATAGATATACATATATATGTGTATGTGTGTGACAACATCATGATGATAAAGATTATAAACACAGCCATCACCTCCAATTGTTTTGTGTGTTTTTGTCTACCATGTCTAGCAGACTCAAATCTCTTTCCCTAGGCAAACAACAATCTATTTTCTGTCTCTGTGGATTAGTATGAATTTCCTTTAATTTTGTGTAAATTAATCAGAATCAGACAGTACTTGCTCTCCCTCTCTTTCTTTGCAATCTGACATTTTTTTCTCTGGGCCTAATTATTTTAACAGTCATTCAAGTTTCTGCACACATCAATACTTTGTTTCTTATTGCTAAGTAGTATTTCAGTGTATGATGGCACAATTGTGCGTTTATCCATTTGTTTCCTGATGGATGTTGGTGTTATTTTTAGTATAGACTATTATAAATAATATCTATGAACATTTGCATGCCAGTGTCTGTAGACAAGAGTACTTTCATTTCTCTGGAGTAAATGCTGAAAGTAAAGGACTGCTTCATAGAGTAGATGTATGCTTCACTTTCTAAGAAACTGCCAAAGTTCTCCAAATTGGTTAGACTGTTTAACATACCAGCAAGAAATGAAAGTATCTGTTTTCCATATCCTCATCAAAGACGCTAAGATGAAGATTTTAGAATTGTATACATCCTAATAGGTGTGTAGTGGAATCATATTGGTCTTAATTGCTTTCTCCTAATGACTAATAAATTGAGCATATGTTTATATTTGCTGTTTATATATCCTGACTGCTTAGTATAGTATCTGTTCAAATCTTTGTCATTTTAAAGATTACACTGCTATCTATTAAATATTTTTGAGAGTTCTCTGTCTTCTGATTATAATTTCTTTCTTTTTTTTTTTTTTTTTTTTTGAGACGGAGTTTCACTCTGCCGCCCAGGCTGGAGTGCAGTGGCCGGATCTCAGCTCACTGAAAGCTCCGCCTCCCGGGTTCACGCCATTCTCCTGCCTCAGCCTCCCCAGTAGCTGGGACTACAGGCGCCCGCCACCTCGCCCGGCTAGTTTTTTGTATTTTTTTTAGTAGAGACGGGGTTTCACTGTGTTAGCCAGGATGGTCTGGATCTCCTGACCTCGTGATCCGCCCGCCTCGGCCTCCCAAAGTGCTGGGATTACAGGCTTGAGCCACCGCGCCCGACTGATTATAATTTCTTAATCAGATATACAAGTTCTTTCAATCTGTAGTTTATATTTTCATCGTTGTAGCAGATAATATCTCTCAAATGTCTTTTGAAGGCAAATATTTCATTTTTCAGTTATATTTATTTATGTTTCATGAGTACGAGTTTGGTGTCATATCTAAGAAATTTTGTGTTAGTCTTAGATAATATTTATTTTGCCTATGTTTCTTCTGGAAGTATTAAGGATTTAGATTTTAAATAGAAGTTTAAATGTACGCCAATGGTTCATTTTGAGTTAGTTTTTTATGATGCAAATTATACACGGATTTTTTTTATTTGCATATGGATATCTGATTATTCTAGCATCATGTGTTTAAAATAAACATTATCCACAGAATTGCCTTTGAAACATTTTTCAGAAATCAGTTGTCTATACATGTATATGTCTATTTCTGGATATGGTATTCTGTCCCCTTGACTTATTTGCCTATGTTGGTGGACAATAGCATACTGTTTGGTTACACCACCTTTATAATAAAAAACTTGAAATCAGGTAAATTACATTCACCAAGTTTTTTCTTTTTTAAAGTGAATTTGGCCAGTCAAGGTTCTTGGCATTTCTATATTTATTTCCTGTTTAGTTTGTCAGTGTTCCATTCCAAAAAGCTTGCTGTGAATTTGACTGCTATTTTATGAAATGCCTTGTCACATTTGATAATTCACATATTGACAATTACAAGTGTTGTGTTCTGACTTTTAATACTGTGTGTTTTGTGGCAATGTGCTTGGGTTTGCCATTCACAGGTCTTTAATATCTTTTGTAAGATTCACACTGTAAATATTTTGTGTATTTGGTGTTGCATAAAAAGCTATCTAATTTTTATTTTAGTTTTGATTGCTATAGCTACTATAAAGCAGTACAATTGATTTATATATATTGATTATATCTTATGCAATCTTTTCTTACTGGATCATATTAATTGTTAATGTGTTATTAATCCACTATTCATTCATTTTAATGAATTATTAATTCATTGTGAATTTTTCTTTGTTGGGTGCTTGATATGTTCGCATTCCCACAACTGCCTTTGACATTTGTTGAGATACATTTAAGTTACTTGGGCGCAGTTTGATTCTCAGTTTTAAGATCTTATTTAAGTCTTAGCTTATATCTTACTTTTAAGATTTACTAGATTGGACGGAAACCATTCTCAGAAAAGGGCTAATTAATTATCCGTTCCTGAGGTAACATCATTCTGTGCACTTTACCTAGTGCCCCACGTTTCATGGGATTCTCAAGTCAGGCTGTTTGGAACAGAAATGGTTTTAGCCCTGACTGAACTTTGGGAAATACTCATTTTCATCTTCTTAAGTGGTTTTTGACTGAACTTTTGTGATTTTCTATAGATTTGTGCTAAAGTTGTTAGGTGGTTATGTGGTTTGGCTGCACCCTTACCCAAATTCCATCTTGATTTGTAGCTCCCATAATGACCACATATAATGGGAGGAACCCAGTGGGAGATAATTGAATCATGAGGTCAGGTCTTTCCCATGTTGTTTTCATGATAGTGACAGTCTCATGGGATCTGATGGTTTCATAAACGGGAATATTCCTACACACATGCTTTTTGCCTGCCACTTAAGTCATGGCTTTGCTTCTCCTTTGCATTCTGCCATGATTGTGAGGTCTCCCCAAATATGTGGAAATGTGAGTCCATTGAACCGTTTTCCGTTTTAAATCACCCAATCTCAGGCAAGTCTGTATTAGAAGTGTCAGAATAAACTAATTCAGATAGTTATTTCCCCATCCTTGTGTAGTTTTCTTATACATATGAAGTGATAGACACTCGGAGGAAAACTTCAGTCATTCTCTCTGCAGATCTCCATTCTCCTGTGGGTGAAGCTACCTCTCTCCTGGTACTCTGCCCTGAAAGCCATAGCCGCCTCATTTTCTCAAGACTCAAAATCTTTTGAGGTCAGCCTGGCTTTTTTAAGTAAGGCCTGGGAAACACCTTCCAAGCCAATAAGCTGGGGCAGTAATATATCTCAGCTTTTTTCCATCTTGCCAAAATCACTATTCTTAATTCCCTGCTTTCCATTTTATTGAAAGTTTTCAGTTTCTTACATTTTCTCTATTTTTGGCTAATTCCACGATGGTAAAATAAGTCCCTTTTAGAGAATTTTGGCCAGAAACTGATGCTGTCCTTTCTTTTTTCTTTTTTTTTTTTTTTTTTTTTTTTTTTTTTTTTTTTTTTTAACCAGACTGGAGTGCAGTGGCATGGTATCTACTCACTGCAACCTCTGTCTCCTGGGTTCAAGCGATTCTCCTGCCTCATCTTCTTGGGTAGCTATGACTACAGGCATGCACCACCATGCCCAGCTAATTTTTGTATTTTTAGTAGAGATGGGTTTTCACTATGTTGGCCAGGACAGTCTCTATCTCTTGGCCTCATGTGTTCAGATAGCCATTGGTCCCAACTCTCCTGTCAACTATCTCTGAAGTACAGAAGAAAGGGGAAACAGCAGTTTTTAACAATAGCAGGGGTATTTTGAAACCATTACAACATTCTGAGAGGCATAGCCTGGGGTAAGTATCCTTGCCCCAGGATACTTTTCCTTGGAGGATATCTAACTATTTCTGTCATTTCAGCTGTGGGATAGGCATATGCATGTTTTCCTAGATTCCCAGGCCTGTGTGATGGCCTTTGTAAGAGACACAATTCTCCACACATTACCATTTCTGAGATTAGCATGAACTTGGGAGTGAACGACACAATCCAAGAAATTTCAATTTATTTTCTTTGTGATTAAGAAGTTTAATTTCATGTGTCAACTTGATGAACTACAGAATGCCCAGATACTTGGTTAAGTGTTATTTCTGGGTGTGTCGGTGAAGCTGTTTCCTGAAGGAATTGGTATTTGGATTGGTGGGCTGACTAAGGTGGCTGCTCCTTTCCTATGTGGATGGGTACCATCCAATCTACTGAGGGCCTAAACAGATGGAAAAGATATGAGATGGTTGAATTATCTCTGCAAGATTGGTGGATCTGGAACATCCATCTTCTCCTGTCCTCCATGTTCCTGGTTCTCTGGCCTTCAGACCTGCCTTGGAGTCTCCAATATCAGTTCTACAGCTCTTGGGTCTTTGTGCCACTCCACCTGCGGTCTTGCAACTCCAGCTTGTAGATTTCAAATAGTAGGAATTCTCAGCATCCATAATCAAGTGAACTAATATCTTATAATAAATTGGTTGTATTTATCTGGAAAACTTTGACACTATTTTATATCTACTTATTCATCCTTTCATTTATCCTATTTGTCTATCTATCTATCTATCTATCTATCTATCTATCTATCTATCTATCTTTCTATCCTATTTATGTATCCAATCATTTTATCAAATTACCTTTGCAAAGGATCTATTTACAAATAACACTGCATTCCAGATTGTAGGTACAAATGAATTATGGGGGGCATTACACAACCCAGTACACCCTTGAACTGCTTGTTGTAAATAGAGGACAGCAACAACACAATCTCATTAATTCTTCAAGCCACTCATTCTCAGGATTGTGTTATGTGCGTCTAAACCACTACTGATACATAGCTTATTGTGGTTTTTTACAGTTTTATTCAATCTTCCTCCTCAAATTTTCTACTCTATCAATGTATCTATTTACCTATCCATCTATTTATCTATTTCATCCATCTATGTATGTATGTATGTATGTATCTATCTATCTATCTATCTATCTATCTATCTATCTATCTATCTATCCATCTATCTATCTATCTATCTATCTACCTATCTATCTATCTAATCACCTCATGATTTATTCCCAAACAACACAATTGTTTTGCACTTTACATAAGTAACATAATGAGGTATGAAATGTTATGCAATTTGCTTCTTTTGTTCAACATCGAGTTCTGACAAGTTTCTGCGTGTGTAGGTGGTGTTGATTTATTTTCAGAGTTAGGCAGGCTTCCATTGAGGAAACAAATCACAGATCACTGGCTCATTGCCCTATTTTAATACTCATGGGCATTTTGGTTGTTTCAAATATTTTGCTATTCCATATCATGTATCATTCTTGTTCTTGTCTTATTGGACACCTGGGCAAAAACAAAACTATACATATATATGTGTATGTATGTATATATGTGTATATATGTATACATGTATGTGTACATACGTATATATAGATGTGTGTATATATATCATTATGTATATGCTATATGGTAGAGTCTAGTTGTTCATTTTGTTCTTTTTATATGTATATGTGTATATATATGTGCATATATAGATAATATGTACATACATACATATATAAACAGTTGAACTTTGAACAACCTGGCTTCTATATGTGGATTTTCTTCCACTCTACTATTTCTGAGACTGCAAGACCAACCCCTCATCTTCCACTTACTCCTCCTCAGCTTGCTTAATGTGAAGACAACAAGGATGAAGGCATTTATGATGACTCACTTCGACCTAAGAAACAGTAAATATATTTTCCTTTACTTATGATTTTCTTAATAACATTTTCTTTTCTCTAGCTTACTATATCATAAAAATATACTTTACATAGAAAATATGTGTTAATCAACTGTGTATGTTGTCAGTAAGACTTCTAGTCAACGGAAGGCTAGTAGCAGTTAAGTTTTGAGGGAGTCAAAAGTTATGCATGAACTTCTGCCTGTGCAGGGAATTTAGTGCGCCAACCTTCAAGTTTTTCAAAGATCAAATATATATATAATGTGTGTGTATATTTATAATGTATATATAAAATGTATACATTTAGGTGTGTGTATATATATTATCAGTAAGATATCTAGTCTTACTAGTTATTTTTAGCTTTCTGTTATCTCTAATTTCTCTGTAGAGATATAAATATACTGCCAAAATCTTCTAGTGTATGATAAATATATCAGCTATAGTTCACATTTTTAAACTAAATTCTAGAACAGTTTTTCTCAAACATTTCAATCATCAGTGTATATACATATGTGTGTATATATACAAAAATATACACACATAGACATATGTGTGTATATACATTCATATAGGTGGGCATATATGCACATACACATGCATATATGTATGCATATGCATATGTGTATGCATATTCACAAAACCTGGAGGTACTTGTCTCTCATATATACATGCATACATGTATACATATTGGTAAATGTATATACACAAATGTATGTATATATGTATATACATATGTATCGTTAACTTTAAAATCATATGTGTATATATACACATATATGTGCATGTATACACATATACACGTGTGTATGTATCCACATATATGTTCATATTTATACACGCATATATTTGTGTTTAAATGCATGCATGTATGTACATGCATACATATATAATATACATGTGTACATATAAATGTGTATATGTATTGTATGAGCATGTGTGTGTGTTTGTGTATATATACATATAGAGAGAGAAAGAAAGAGAAAGAGAGAACTAGCAAGAAAGAGAGGTATTTTTATAAATTTCTGACTAGATGAGTGTCCTTAGGAAATTTACTTATTTGTAGAAAGTTATCTTACCAACGTGAACATGAAATATTGAAGGACAGTCACTGGAGAAGGAAGAGTAGAAAGAACTAAACTCCAGGGGTTGGAAGATTTGGACAAGGGTAGGAGAAGGCAGAGGAGAAAAGGTTTTTTTGAAGAAGTTCAATGCTAGGCAAAAGCAGACTCACTCCGCGAGACATAGTTCAGCATCATCTTCCCCTTCAGCCACACAGATACTATATAGTGCTTTGTTCCCTTTCACCTTGGCTACTATGTCCTCACCAGGAAGAGAGCCTTTGTGTAGTTGGTTATTATTTTTGTGTCCACTGATGGGTCTCAGAATCATAAAGATTTTGAGCTTCCCTCAAAGAGTTGGGTCATCTCAAATGCATCTCACTATTTTACCTTCTCATTTATATTATGCAGATCCATAATGATAATTTAAATTGTTTAACTGGACAGAGAAAAACTGGTAGTTTTGCGTATGGAAGTAAACGATGTTTATTTTCTGTACAGTAAGTTAGCATTGCAACCGTAGCACATTTTTATATATTTTTAAACCTCATTGTGACTACCTAATTCTTTACCAGTAAGAAATTCCAAACATTTAGCTCCCTGTCTTACTCAAATATTAGAAGAGTTGACATTATCACTTACAGAAGGAAGAAATTACGCAGTATATATATCATTTGAATTTTGACTTTGAAAATAGAATATGTGTCAACTGCAGTTTTCTTTCAAAGTATATTCCATAATGAAACACCGCAATTCCATAAAAATTTAGAGATGTTGTCTGGAAACACACATGCCTTGTATTTATTATATTATACAATGCGGATGTCATACATACACTGTAAAGTAAGGTTCTTATTACCAAACTATCTTTATTAAACTTTAGCTCTAGAAACAGAGCGTATAATAAATTCCTTTGTAAAAGTAACACATAGGAGAATTTACCATACCATTTTAAGATGTCAACCATATTTTAAATATATTTGGTTTTCCTAGAATGTGGACTAGGTAGAAAAAAAAGAGAAAACAGAAAAACCCACATTATCAAGTGGCTAAAAGAAGACAGAGTAGTGTCTGTCATGTTCACACTGCCTGGAGGTACGTACTTGCCTCAATTAAAGATTCTTCTGCATTGTTCTGTCACTAAAGTCATTTCATGGTTTCAGATAGATCCTTAAGCTCTGATTGGGAAAGGAGAGGCCAGTGAAAAGAGCAGAACTTTGTTCCAAGGAAGATTCCTGTATATCTCTCAGACAACTTATGCTTACCTCAGTTAGCCAAATGTAGTTACAAAGGCACAGACAATCCCAAGAGTGACAGAAAAATATAGTCTGTTGCCCTCCTGGCCAGAGCTGGACAAAGACAGTGGGAAACTGATGGAAAATGAAAATTGGCACACACATCAGGGAAAGCCTGAGGAATTTATTTCATGTCATTTATAAATAGAAAACCACAAGATGCCACGTAGATTATAAATATGAATACACAGATATACATTAAAAACCTACAGGTTTAGATTCTCTCAAATACACATAGATTGTAAACATAAACATTTGTTAATCTTTCTTTCTAAGGAAGAAATGTTTGTTTTTAAATTTAACTTTAAGTTCAGAGGTACAAGTGTGGGATTGTTATACAGGTAAACCAGTAAACTTCCATCATGGGAGTTTGTCACACAGATTATTTCATCATCCTCACGTTATCCCATTAGTTATTTCTCCTGATCCTCTTCCATCTCCCACCCTCAACCCTGTGACAGGACCCAGTGTCTGTTGTTTCCCTCTTTGTGTCCACATGTTCTCATCATTAAGCTCCCACTTATAAGTGAGAACATATAATATTTGGTTTTCTGGTCCTGTGTTAGTTTGCTAAGGATAATGGCCTCCCACTCCATCCGTGTTTCTGTAAATGACATGATCCTATTATTTTTTATGGATGCATAATATTCCAGGAGGTATATGAATCGCCTTTTCTTTATCCAGTCTACCAATGATGAGCATTTAGGTTGATTCCATGTCTTTGCTGTTGTAAATAGTGTTTCAGTGAACATACATGTGCATATGTCTTTGTGACAGAACAATTTATATTCCTTTGAATTATATATATATATTCTTTTGAATTATATATATATTCCTTTGAATTTTATATATATATAATTTTATATATATATATATTCCTTTGAATAATACACACACACACACACACACACACACACACACACACAGAGCCAGTAGTGGCATTGCTGGGTTGACAGGTAGTTATATTTTTAGCTCTTTAAGGAATTGCAACACTGTCTTCCAAAATGGTTGAAATGAATTATTCTTCCCCCAACTGTGTGTGTTTCGTTTTAAAAATAAATGTAATGATTTTCACCTTTTAATAGTAATTATATCTCAACACATTGATTTTATCCACATTTGTCATAAGATTGAGGTCAGAAAATGTATCCATGAAGGCCAGTGTGTTTTTTGTTTGTTTGTTTGTTGAACATGTAATATGCTCATTAAAGTTCATATCTAAAACCTCCATAACAACCTTAAGCTAAACCTCATCTTTGATTTACCACCAAACATTTTTCTAGGAGTAGATTATTTATGAACTTCTGATGCCTCAACTGCATTACTTCTCAGTTATTAGATTTCTGTGTCTTTTGTATACAGATGGTTTTCTGTCTATCACATTTTTTCGTACCTATTAAGTGGCATGGGGCTACTGGGACTCTTGGTACTAAGAGCAAGTGCTGTTCTGAGAAGATCTGAAACCAGAAACATACAGGTTAAATTGAGGTGTGGAAGTCAAATGGAAAGTACCTAGACAACTGAAGAGATTATAGATAAGCAGAAGCAGGAATAGTAGAGGAAGATGATTGAAAGGGTATACTGGCATACCCTGGAAATTTCTGAGAATAAAACCATTTAAGACTGAATTCAAGGGGGAAAAATAACTGTTTATTTTCTGCTCGTAGTTGTATGAAACACCCCAACTAGTTTCAAAAGTGATACGATCTTTCAATCAACTTTGTATCAAGAACAATGCTTTCAAAAGCCACTCATTCATGAAGTTTCACACTTCCCAAATCAAACCCATCAGCAACTGCCTTACACGAGAAACCACGTTTTTTCATTAGGACACACTGCCCCATAAAATTTCACTTTCTCTGGGTTTGGTGGCATCCCCCTGCAGTCCCAGCTGAGGTGGGAGGATTATTGGAGCCCAGGAGTTTGAGACTAGCATGGGCAAGCTGGTGAGACCCTGACTCTTAGAAACAAATCCATTTTGAAAGTTTACCAGAACTGACCTAACTTCACAGTGCCCAAATACAAGATAATGGCAGTGGCTGGCCTACTTCAGAGACATAGCAAACTATAATCAGAAATCCTTTTGGCCTAACGAGTAATACTTTTAGCTTTTTTTCTTTCCCCAGAGATTGAGTGGTGGCATGCTTCTACAAACTACATTTGATTTGTTAGCAAATTCTAGAAAACAAGCCCTTCTTAGATGATTTATCATCTGAAAGTATGCAATGTATACCTTCTAATTTCGTATGTCCATCTCTCTTGCTGCTTACCTGCATGCCTTCTCATTTCCGGCAGACAAGACTAATAAATGCCTTTTAAAGCAATTGCTAAGCTGTATATATTTCAGCCCCTTGTGCTGGCTTTTAAATGTCCTGCAAGGCTAGGATGGTAATACCAACAAATATAACATTTCCCAATTGTGGTTTGTCCCTGAAAAAACTGTTTAGATATTTGTTTATTTTTGTGTAAGTAGGCCTAATTCTATTTCCTTGCTTTCTCATTGATAGCTTTAGTGTCATTTTCCCTGGAATAACTTGAGATGGAGTAGAAGTGATCAGAGGGGCTGTGGGACAAGAAAGTTGGACATTAGAGCAGCAGAGATTTATTTTTGTTTTTTATTACATTATCCAGGATGGTATCCATTTCAGTGTGTAGTACTATGATGATGGCAGGGTTAACTGTAATTCTTTTTATTGGAACACCCGTAATTTACTCTACATATACAGATTCCTATTCTGACGTCACTGAGACATACAGCATTTATTTTGAAACACCTGAATTAAAATGTTCTGTGTATTACTTTATTTTATTTTATTATTTTTTATTATTATACTTTAATTTCTGAGATACATACACAGAATGTGCAGTTTGTTACATGGGTATATATGTGGCAAGGTGGTTTGCTGCACCCATCAATCCATAATCTACATTAGGTATTTCTCCTAATGCTATCTCTCCTCTGGTCCCCCACCTCCGACAGGCACTGTTGTGTGATATTCCCCTCCCTATGTACATGTGTTCTCATTGTTCAACTCCAACTTACAAGTACAAATATTTGGAGTTTGGTTTTCTGTTCTTATGTTAGTTTAATGAGAATTAAGGTTTCCAGCTTCATTCGTACATGTCCCTACAAAGGACATGATCTTTCTTTCTTTTTTTTTTTTTTTTTTTTTTTAGATAGAGTCTTTCTCTGTCACCAGGAGCAGTGCAGTGGCCAATCTGAACTCACTGCAACCTCTGACTCCCTGGTTCAAGTAATTCTCCTGCCATAGCCTACCGAATGTCTAGGATGACAAGCAAACATGACCACACTCAATTAATTTTTGTATTTTTAGTAGAGACGGAGTTTCACCATGTTGGCCAGGATGGTATCAGTCTCCTGACCTTGTGAGTCCACCTCGCCCTCCCAAAGTTCTAGCATTACTGGCATGAGACACCATGCTCAGCTGAACACATCCTTTTATATGGCTGCATAGTATTCCATGATGTGTATGTGCCAAGTTTTCTTTGCTCAGTCTATAATGGATGAGCATTTGGGTTGGTTCCAAGTCTTTGCTATTGTGAACAGTGCCATAATAAACATATGTTTGCATGTGTCTTTGTAGAAGAATGATTCATAATCCTTTGGGTATATATCCAGTAGAGGAAATGCTGGGTCAAATGGCATTTCTACTTCTAGATTCTTGAGTAATTACCACACTGTCTTTGGCAGTGGTTGACCTAATATACACTCCCACTGACAGTGTAGAAGTGTTCCTATTTCTCCACATTCTCTCCAGTATCTGTTGTTTCCTGACTTTTTAACTGGCATGAGATGGTATCTAATTTTGGTTTTGATTTGCATTTCTATAACGACCAGTGATGATAAGCTTTTTCTTATGTTTGTTGACTGTAAAAATGTTTTCTTTTGAGAAGTGTTTGTTCATATCCCTTGCTCACTTTTTGATGAAGTGGGTTTTTTTTTGTTGGTAATTTGTTTAAGTTCTATGTAGATTGTAGATGTTAGGCCTTTGTCATACGGGTAGATTGCAAAAATTTTCTCCCATTACTTAGGTTGCCTGTTCACTCTGATGGCAGTTTCTTTTGCTGTGCAAAAGCTCTTTAGTTTAATTAGATCCCATTTGTCAATTTTGGCTTTCGTTGCAATTGCTTTAGTGTTTTACTCATGAAGGCTTTGCCCACGCCTATATCCTGAATGGTATTGCCTAGGTTTTCTTTTAGGGTTTTTATAATTTTAGGTATTACGTTTAAGTCTTTAATCTATCTTGAGTTAATTTTTGTATAAATTGTAAGGAAGGGGACAAGTTTCAGTATTCTACATAGGACTACACAGTTTTTGCAACACCATTTATTAAATAGTGAATCATTTTTCTATTGCTTGTTTATGTCAAATTTGTCAAAGATCAGGTGGTTTTAGATGTGTGGTGTTATTTCTTACACCTCTATTCTGTTCCATTGGTCTATATGTCTGTTTTGGTACCAGTACCATGCTGTCTTGTTTACTGTGGTCTTGGAGTATAGTTTTAAGTTAGGTAGCGTGATGCCTCAAGTTTGTTCCTTTTTGCTTATAATTGTCTTACCTATATGGGTTCTTTTGGGGCTCCATATAAAAGTTGAAGTAGTTTTTCTTTTTTTAAATTCTGTAAAGAAAGTAAATAGTAGCTTAATTGGGGATAGCATTGAATCTATAAATTTCTTTGGGCATTGTGGTCATATTCACAATATTTATTCTTCCTATTCATGAGCATGGAATGTTTTTTTCATTTGTTTGTATCCTCTCTTATTTGCTTGATCAGTGGTTTGTAGTTTCCCTTGAAGAGGTCCTTCACATCTCTTGTACTCCTAGGTATTTTATTCTCTTTATAGCAATTATGAATAGGACTTCACTCGTGATATGGCTTTCTGTTTGTCAATTATCGGTGACTTTTGTACATTGTGACTTTTGTACATTGATTTTGTATCCTGAGACTTTGATGAAGTTGCTTATCAGCTTAAGGAGATTTGTGACTGAGATGCTGGGGCTTTCTAAATATACAATTATGTCTTCTACAAACAGAGACAATTTGACTTTCTCTTTTCCTATTTGAATACCCTTTATTTCTTCCTCTTGCCTGATTGCCCTGGCCAGAACTTCCAATACTATGTTGAATAGGAGTGGTGAGAGAAGACATTTTTGTCTTGTGCCAATTTTCAAAGGGAATGCTACCAGTTTTTGCCCATTCAGTATGGTGTTGGCTATGGGTGTGTCATAAGTAGCTTTTATTATTTTGAGATATGTTCCATCAATATCTAGTTTACTGAAAATTTGTAGCATGAAAGTGGGTTAAATTTTGTGAAGGCCTGTTGTGCATCTAATGAGATAATCATGTGGTTTTTGTCATTGATTCCATTGATGTGATGTATTGTGTTAATTGACTTGTGTATGTTGAACCAGCCTTGAACCCCAGGGATGAAGCTGACTTGATCCTGGTGAATAACCTTTTTGATGAGCTGCTGGATTCAGTGTGCCAGTATTTTACTTAGGATTTTCACATCAATATTCATCAGGGATATTGTCCTATAATTTTAATGTTTTGTTGTGTCTCTGTCAGGTTTTGGTATCAGGATGATCCTGGCCCCATAAAATGAGTAGGGGGGACTCCCTCTTTTTTATTGTTTGGAATACTTTCAGAAGAAATGGTACCTGCTTCTCTTTGTACTTCTGGTGAAATTAGTCTGTGAATCTGTCCGGTCCTGTGTTTTGTTTGTTTGTTTGTTTTTTGGTTGTTAGGGTATTAATTACTGCCTCAATTTCAGAACTTGTTATTGGTCTATTCAGGGATCAACTTCTTTCTGTTTTAGACTTTGGATGGTGTATGTGTCCAGCAATTTATCCATTTCTTCTCAATTTTCTAGTTTATTTGTGTAGAGGTGTTTATATTATCAGCTTAAGGTAGTTTGTATTTCTGTGGAATCTGTGGTGACATCCCCTTTATTTTTTTGTTGTTGTTGTTACTTCTATTTAATTCTTCTCTCTTTTCTTCTTTATTAGTCTGGCTAGTGGTCTATTTATTTTGTCGATGTTTTCAAAAAACCAGCTGCTGGTCTCATTAAATTTTTGAATGGTATTTCATATCTCTATCTCCTTCAGTTCCGATCTGATCTTAGTTACTTTTTGTCTTCTGTTAGATTTTGAGTTCCTTTGCTCTTGCTTCTCCAGTTCTTTTAATTGTGATGTTAGTGTGTCAATTTTAGATCTTTCCTGCTTTCTTTTGTGGGCATTTGGTGCTACAAATTTCCCTCTAAACAAATACATTTTGTCTTTGTTCCCATTGGCTTTAAATAAGTTATTTATTTCTGCCTTAATTTTGTTATTTACCCAGTAGTCATTCAGGAGCAGGTTGCTCAGTTTCCATGTAGTTGTGTGGTTTTGAGTGAGTTTCTTACCCGAGTTCTAAATTGATTGTACTGTGATCTGAGAGACTGTTTGTTATAATTTGCATCATTCTGCATTTGCTGAGGAGTCTTTAATTCCAATTATGTGGTCAGTTGTAGAATACATGTGATGTAGTGCTGAGAAAAATGAAAAAAATTATCCCTCCCTCCCTCCCTCCCTCCCTCCCTCCCTTCCTTCCTTCCTTCCTTCTTTCCTTCCTTCCCTTTCTTTCTCACTTATCTTTCTCCATTCTTTCATTCACTCTCTCCATCCTTCCTTTTTTCCCTCCCTTCTTTCCTTCTTTGATCTTTTTCCTCTACCTCCCTTCCTGTGTTTCATTCTTCCTTTCTCTCTATCTCTCTCTGTATATAGTCATACACATATATTTTTGTTTTTGTGCACTTTAGAAATTCTTATTTACATGTGTGGATGCATATATACATATATTCATAAATTGAAGCAATTTAGAATTAAGATTTATGTTTATTTTAAATATAGCACAAGGATGTTAATACACTGTGCCATGAATATCTAAAGAGATGTGTGTGATTTTCTTATTTGAACGGGTTAGAGGACATTGTCTTTCAAATTTTGATTTGATGTGATACATATTGGCAGGTCATGACTTTGTCGTGTTGCAGTAGCTGCAAAATCTAGTCCAAACTATTTGAGAAAACCTGCAACCTCAGTTGGATGTAATATTTAATACAAATATTTCTGTCTATTGAGTCATGGAATGCAGTTAACTGGCTTTGCCACACACCTGTCAGTAGACAACAGCAATGTCATAAACCTAATGGGATTGGACTTTTGTCCAACTCTTCATGGCTCCACTCATATGATTCTACTTACAGATCTTGATGCTGTGAAGTGGAGGAAGTTTCATAACTGGAACTTATAAAACATTGTTTTCCTTCTCATGAGGGCAAGGGAGAACTATACTTATTATTTTGCTTATTTTATTTCATTTCATTTCATTTTAATTTTAGAGATGGCATCTCACCCCATTGCCCAGATTGGTCTCAAACTCCTGGCCCTAAATTATCCTCCTGTATTGGCCTCCCAGTGTCCTGAGTTTGCAGGCGTGAACCATGACACTTTGTCAAAAAGTTAGCTTGATTAATCATTCTGACTGACCTGATTTGATTTAACTAGAAATGAAAGGTTGCATTATGTTGTTTTTTTCTTAGCAAGAATAATTCCTAACTGCATTTTCAGTTTTCTCCCAATGTTTCTCAAATTAACCAGCTCTATCCAAAAGACACCATCAGTCCTTAGTTGTAGATTCCAGTATTTTTTCATTTCCTTTGTTTCATGGACCCAGCTTCCAGCTGGATGTCTTGTGGGTTTCGCTTTTTATGAGTAATACAGGGGTCTTTTCCTGTTTATTTGTAGAGTAAGTAGCCTACATATACTTCTTATCTCTTCCTTTTTAGCATCAGAAAAGCTATTGTTAGATTTGTGACCTAAAATTTGCCAGGATAATTTTCATTGCCTGTAGAGAAACCTCAATGTCCATGTGGTTTGTGAAAAGTAAAAGAAGCATGGAACTAAATTGCATTTTAGTAGGTTATTGAAGTCAGAGTAAGATTCCATCTGAGGATAAGAACCTCTGCAAAACATCCATTGTGTCACTGTTTAGTCATGTTGTGGTCTTTTTGGAAAGGGAAGCTTCAGCTAAATGTAAATAGTCAAAAGATCAAGAGAAAAATAGTCACAACCTCCTGAGCATGTTTGTAGTGGCTAGTGACCAAAGTTGTCCATACAAAATGTGTAAAGAGCAATAAAATTTGTTAATACTTTGAACTAGAAATAGCTGGAGAGGTAGGGAGCTTTTCTCTTCTTAAAAGGGTAACTGTTTACACTTTACATCTGTCTAATGTAATTTACAGATTGTGTTTTTGGTGGTGGTGGTGGAGGTGGTGGTGGTGGTGGTGGAGGTGTTGGTGATGGTAGTGTTGTTTGGAATGGAACTTAGTACAGCCATTATTTAAAATGGTATGTAAGTTTCTCAAATATTTAAAATAGGAATTACTATATAATCCAGAAATACCAATTCTGTGTATATTTTCAAAGGAAATAAAACCATTATCTGAAGGAGATATCTGCATCTTCATGGTTATTACAGCAGTATTCACGGTAGGTAACATATAGAAACAATCCAGATGTCCATGGACAGATGAATGGGTAAGAAAATTGTGGTGTACATATTCAATGAGATATGAT
Organism: Macaca mulatta; assembly: GCF_049350105.2. Taxonomy (NCBI): domain Eukaryota; kingdom Metazoa; phylum Chordata; class Mammalia; order Primates; family Cercopithecidae; genus Macaca; species Macaca mulatta. The sequence goes on from NC_133427.1 coordinate 7,038,272, forward strand.
CCAGCCATAAAAGGAAGGAAATTCTGACATTTGCCCTAACATGAATGAACCTGGAGGACGTGATGTGAAGTGAAATAAGCCAGGAACAGACAGGCAAATACTGCATAATCTCATTTAAATACGGAACCTAAAATAGTTATATTCAGCAGGGCATGGTGGCTCAAGTCTGTAATCTCAGCACTTTGGGAAGCTAAGGTGGGTAGATCATGAGAGTCCAGGAGTTCAAGCCAAGCCTGGGCAACATAGCAAAACCTCATCTCTACTAAAAATATAAAACTTAGCCAGGCATGGTTACGCATGCCTGTAGTCCCAAGCTATTTGGGAGGCTGAGGTGGGGGGATCACTTGAGAGTCTGGGAGGCAGAGACTGTAGTGAGCTGTGCGCTGCAGTCCAGCCTGGGCAACAGAGCAAGACATTGTCACAAAATAAAAGAAAAAGAAAAAGAGAAAACAGTTGAATTCATAGAAACACAGTATAGAATGATGGTTACCAGAGGCTTGGAGAAACACGGTATAGAATGATGGTTACCAGAGGCTGAGGAGAGGCAGAAATGTAGAGATGTTTGTCAAAGGGAACAAACTTTTAATTATAAAACAAATACAGTTTGGAGGACTAATGCACTAATGGTGACTAAGATTTACAATATTGTATTCTACATTTGAAATTTTCAAAAAGTGGAACTGAGGTATCCTCACCACAGACACACCTAAACAAAGGTAACTATGAGAGGTGATGGGTACATTAGTTAATTTAATTGTGATAATGATTTCAGAATAAATACACATCAGAATATATCCTAGTATACCTTAAATATATGCACATATTGTCAATTATGCCTTCATAAAGCTGAGGAAATTTTGCTTACTGAAAATTGCTTTCTAAATGGAAATCATTACACTTGTATCACATTTCTGTATCACAGCAATATTCCTTTCTTCTTCACATCTTTTCCCAGAGCAGCTCATCTTTTTATTTACATAGTAAATAACATTCAGTGAACTCTCTGAGTTCCATTTGACATGACATTAGCATTATTTTTGTACATGCTCCTTTATCAGTTCTTCTTATTTGTGATCAGTGGCTTAGACATTCTCAGTACCCAGAGTTTAGATTTAGGTGGAAAATGAAAGGGAGAGACAACAGTTTCAAAGTCTAGGCTGATAGCTGGATTCTTAAAATTCAATCTGAACAAATGTATTTGGGCTTCTGTCCTGGTTTATGTAATTATGAAATTTAAACAGGGATAATGGTACTCACTGTATTAGTTCATTTTCACATTACTATGAAGAAATACCCAGGATTGGATAATTTACAAAGGAAAGACATTTAATTAACTCATGGTTTCACATGGCTAGGAGGGCCTCAGGAAACTTGCTATCATAGTTGAAGGCAAAGTAGAAACAGGTACAGGGCAGCAGGATGGAGTGAATACAAGCAGGAGAAATGCCAGACACTTATAAAACCATCAGATCTTACGAGACTCACTCAGTATCACAAGAGCAGCTTGGGGAAAACTGCTTTCATGATTGAATTACCTCCACTTCGTTCTACTCTTGACATCTGGGGCTTCTGGGAATTATGGGAATTACAATTTAACATGAGAATTTGAGCGGGGACACAGACAAACCTTATCACTGACAGTGGCATTCATTTCAAAACTAGGAGAAGACAAGAGTTGGGAATCACAGATAAAAACCCCCATGTTCTACTTCAAAAACGAAACGAATACAAACAAATTTTAAGAAACATGATTCACCCAACTCCAAGGAGCTAAAAGGTTGAGATTCAATTTCAAATGCAGTAAAACCTCATCATACGTTTTTCCAAAGGAACACAACTCAATGGCTTCCATTTGTGTGACAACAATTCTTTATAGGACACTAAACACTGTTCTAATGCATTGATGATAATAATAACAATTATTATTATTACTATTCTCATCATCAAATCTAATTATGAGTATTTACCATGGCTATCATAGGTTTGATATACATCAGAGTCCTCATTTGCTGGTAAGGCAATTGTGGCTCTAGGAGGTAAGACATTTTTCTAAGGGTGGTAATCCTGATAGAAGAGAGTGTTTAGAGAAGGCTATCTGCCTTGAAACTATTTAGGGTTGAATTCCAGCATGAATTCTTATTAGCTGTGTGGTTGCAGGTGAACCCCTTAATCTCTTGGAAGCTCAGCTTCCTCATTTTGTAATATGATAAACGCAAAGCATAGCAGAAGATCACATCATTTCACAGCACAACTGCATTAGTCTTATAGGACTACCATTACAAAATATCACAGACAGTGTGGCTTAAATGACAAACATGTATTTTCTCACAGTTCTGAAGGCAGAAAATTCAAGATCAAGGTGCCAGTAGGGTTGATCTCTTCTCTTTGGCTTGCAGATGGTGACCTTCTTGCTAGGTCCTTACATGGCCTATTCTCCATACATAGGAATCTCTGATGTCTCTTTTCTCATAAGGACACTTGTCAATTGAATTAGGGTCCTCCCCTAATAACCTCAATTAATCTTAATTACCTTTCTAAAGACTTTATCTCCAAAGACAATCACATTGGGGATTATGGCTTCCAATATATGAATTTTAGAGAGACACAATTCAGTCCATAAACAAAATGGCATGGAAAGAAAACATAACATAACAAAGCATAGTAACACCATGCAACATAGCACATCAATATAACTTAGCAACAACACAACATAGTGAAGCATAATATGTCGGTACAACATGATATAATGTAACATACAAAACATAACAATGTAACACAGCATCACAACATAACATCATATGGTGGTAATGAGGATTGAATTACATAATATACCTAAAGTACTCAGCAAGCCTTGGCATTTAGCAAATATTCATTCAGTATTAAGGTAGCCAAACCCTGACTATGGAACTTCTCTCACCAATAAAATAAATAAATAAATAAAAAATAAAATAAGATAAAATAAAATAAAATAAATAAAATAAAAATGTGGAACATCTGAAGTTCAAGCCAAGGTCCTCCCTCTGTAGCATTCCGCAAAAAAGGGACAAAAATTAGAAAGGAAAGATACATAGTAGTACATAAAATCAGAGTATATATTATATTATTAATGCCAAATATGCATTTATATTTTCTTTTTGGATGTATTTTTAGAAAAATGCGTATTCCCTATACCCAATGGTACCTCTATATGGAAGGACACCAGTTGTATAGCAATCCTGATGATGCATCTCTTGCTTTAGTCTTCACTGTTTTCCAGGTAAGGAGGAATGAATTTATGTTGTGGATATAACTCAGCACCAATGCTCTTCTGTCCCCTCCCCTCCTCTCCCCTCCTCCCTCCTCTCTTCCCCTTCTTCCCCTTTTCTCCCCTCCCCTCCTCTCTCCTCTCTTCTTCTTCTTCCCCTTTCCTTCCCATCCCTTGCCCTTCCACTTTCCTCTTCATTTCCCTCATTTCCTTTTCCTATTTTTCTTTTCTTTTTCCCTTCCTTTCTCCTTTCCTTTCTTCCTCTCACTTTCTCTCTCCCTTCCTTTCTTCCTCTCCTGCCTTCCTCTCACTACCTCTCCCTCTTTCTTTCCTCCTTTCCTTCATTTACTTAGCCACAATTCCTTTCTCACTTCTTTCTTCCTCTCCCTCCTTCTTTCCTCTCACTTCACCATCTCTTTCTTTCTTCCTTTCCTTCTTATCAACTGCTGTCTCACTTCCTTTCTTACTCTCCTTTCTTCCTCTCTTCCTTTTTTACTTCCTTCCTTCCTTCTTCTTTTATTCCTCCCCTTTTCTTCTTCCTTTTCCATCCTTTCTTCTTTCTTTCATGTTTTTCTCCTTTTTTTAAAATAAAGTTAAGCAGGAGCCAGGCATTTTCCTATGCCCCTTCATCAAGTGACCTCTTTTATTTGTATAAGAATATCAGGTGGGGACACCTGTCCTCCCTCAACACTGCCCTCTGCATGCCATTAGGTGTTCTCATAATGGAGCTCAGGACTGGAAAGAATTGGGAAGCCCGTTTGCTCACAGATAGACTGCCACAACCTGGCTTTCATCTTCTATAAAGGTGATTTGGGCCCCCATCTGTCTTAGCCCATGTCAACCTTTTCATTTTGCTCAGATTCCATATTGGTAAGAGAAGGTTGAGCTGTTGTGGTTTCTTAAAAATTCCCAAAAAGGCACTCAACTTCACCAAAGTCAAGGTACCACAGTTTGTCACCAGAAAGTTAGTACTGAGAGCAATACTGGATTTTATGAAAAAAGGCTTTGACTCTCCAAAGAATTCATTTATGTTCCCTTGAGGGCTCTACAGGTCCTTCTGGACAGTTTATCCTAGGACTCAACTGTAATCATCAGTCTTAACCAGATCTTCCTTAATAAGGAATGCATACCTAATGGTTTTATTTATAAATCTAATCAAACCATCTCTTCCCCCTTTTTTTGGTTATTTTTTCTGATAAAATTTATTTTGATGCTAGACAATGGCTTAGTATTATATTGTAACACACGTCCTTTGATCAGTTACTTCTCAAATGTTACTATTTCTTCCCCTCCTCCCACACTGAAACCACACAACAAAGGACAATAGCTCTAACTATTTCCTACTCTCCAATTTCAGTCTCCTTCTCTGGTCTTCACCCAATAAATTACATTGAGTCATTACTGGATCACTTACACTTAGATACACCACCAAACAATGATAAACAATTACAATGTTATCTCATGTGAAAACCTAACAAAATATTGGATTTTTCTGATAGTTTTGTTTTTATTCTTTTAAATAAAAAATAATGAAACAATGATTAAGTGTCTGTTCTTCATTGTAAGCTCTAACAATAGTAATAACAAAAATTCATCTCCAAATATGAGAGAAGTTTGAGAGCAGACAGGAAGAGAAGAGAGATGATGGAGAAGGTTAGGCATTATTTTTATTATCACCAGTAAAAGAGGGAAATATAGTTATTATGAAAAACGTGAAGGAGAGACCTTTAATCTTCCTACTAATGTCATTTAATTTAAACTTATAATAATTTTATGTTCTTATTTACATTGTATCATGTTCATATGTCCTACTTTTTATTTCTATATTTATTTTTTTAATTTTTGAGTTAGAATTTGGCTCCATCACCCAGACTGGAGGGCAGTTGCACAGTAACAGCTCACTGCAGCCTTCAACTGCTGGACTCAGGTGATCCACCCTCCTCAGCTCTCAGGAGGGACTACAGGTACATCACCATATTCAGCTATTGTTTTCTTAGATTTTGTAGAGCTGGGGTCTTCCTATGTTATACAGTCTGGTCTGGAACATCTGGGCTGTAGCTCCTTTCCTGTGTCACTTTCCCAAACTGTTGGTATTACAGGCATGGGCCACTGCACCCAGAACATATGTCCCATTTTAAAATGAAACTATTGTTTAATGTTATATTTACTTTCCCATGTCGTCCTTGGAATTCAAGTTGGATTTTGCTACACTTTCTATTATATAATTTCTAAAACAAAACTCTCTTATCATTTACATTAAATAAATGAAGTAGCCAGATCTTCAAAACATCTGCTAATGTGCCTCAAATTATTTAAATTGCAATGGGAAAAAATATTGTAGAAAATAATTCTCTAACATATTAAAAAGAGATTACGTGTTGAATATATACTTCTGAACTGTGAAACAATACTGGATGAAGTAAAATATCAAATAGTCTGAAAATGATGAAGTTTTAAGGTTAAGCAAATAGTCTGTGAATGGGATTTAATAAAACATAGCTGTTGTTTCAATAATTCTTTGCTTTTGGAGGTGGTCCACACTTTCACTCTCTATCTTAGATTTGTATTAACTTATCATCTGTACCATTTACAAAGTCTCATTCCTGCATTTTGATAAATATTTACTCATATTGCTTATAAGAAAAGTTATATTTATAGATAACTATCAATGACATTGCCTTCCAAATGTTGAATTTTTATTCAAGGGAAACGTTGACTTTTAAAATAGAATTTCATAAAATAGTCATTTTTCCCCATCAATATGTAATCTGTGTATCCTGTTTTGGTGGTATGCTTAGAATGTACCAAATTATTTCATGATAAACTGCCAGACTCAGTCATCAAAATCTTTCTTACATATTGAGTGCTCTGCTAGGAATTATTCAGCTGGTGTTTATTCCATACTCAAGTGTTTAGATTTGAAAGAGACAACGTAAAATTGTTCCATTATTTTTTAGGGATTCTATCTCTTTGAATTTGTCTAGAAATTATGCCTGCTTTAAATAAAAAAGTTTCTTACTGCAGAAATCCAACCTATGCAGTCGTGGGAGTTTTGATAGGTGAGATTGCTTCATGGGTCTTTTTGGATTTACATGCAATATAGAATTTTCTTAAATTAGAAAGTAAAGAAAATTATTCTGCAGCAAAGGTATTTTGCTTATAATTGAAAATGACAACATGGTAGGGAAATTAGATATGTGCAAACTTTGAATACAGGGTGCTCATTTTCAATCTTGGACTAATTCAGCATAGTAAAACGTCCCAAACCTGAGGCAATTTATTTAGCTCTATCAACCTCAATTCCATCAAATCCAATTGTCATTGTGAAGATCTATTTAGATGATATGCATAAAGTACTACATTGACATATAATAAATGACTGACACGTATTTATACATTTCACAAGGTAACATGATTTCATATGTCTGCAGTTTCATTAATGCCGTCTTATCAATGTTAGCTTTTCAGTATTATTTGAAATGTCATGAACAAGACAAAGAAGGGCAAGAGTCAGCAATGACCACTTCAAAACAGAGATGAAGCTAGGGATAGTGTTTTCTTGTTTGCCAGGGATAGAGGATGCTTCATGATAACTGTAAGTTAAGTATCCCCACGTTTCAGATACATGCAGTTGTGAGCTTGAGAACTTTTACAATTTAAAATCTAGGATGAAAAGCCTAGCTCTCTCAGGGGTGGAGCAAGATGGCCGAATAGGAACAGCTCCAGTCTCCAACTCCCAGCGCGAGCAACACAGAAGACCGGTGATTTCTGCATTTTCAACTGAGGTACTGGGTTCATCTCACTGGGGAGTGCCGGACGATCGGTGCTGGTCAGCTGCTGCAGCCCGACCAGCGAGAGCTGAAGCAGGGCGAGGCATTGCCTCACCTGGGAAGCGCAAGGGGGAAGGGAATCCCTTTTCCTAGCCAGGGGAACTGAGACACACAACACCTGGAAAATCAGGTAACTCCCACCCCAATACTGCGCTTTAAGCAAACAGGCACACCAGGAGATCATATCCCACACCTGGCCGGGAGGGTCCCACGCCCACAGAGCCTCCCTCATTGCTAGCACAGCAGTCTGCGATATTGCAGCAAGGCAGCAGTGAGGCTGGGGGAGGGGCGCCCGCCATTGCTGAGGCTTAAGTAGGTAAACAAAGCTGCTGGGAAGCTCGAACTGGGTGCAGCTCACAGCAGCTCAAGGAAAACTGCCTGTCTCTGTAGACTCCACCTCTGGGGACAGGGCACAGTAAACAATAGCAAAAACAGCAGAAACCTCTGCAGATGCAAACGACTCTGACAGCTTTGAAGAGAGCAGTGGATCTCCCAACACGGAGGTTGAGATCTGAGAAGGGACAGACTCCCTGCTCAAGTGGGTCCCTGACCCCTGAGTAGCCTAACTGGGAGACATCCCCCACTAGGGGCAGTCTGACACCCTACACCTCACAGGGTGGAGTACACCCCTGAGAGGAAGCCTCCAAAGCAAGAATCAGACAGGTACACTCGCTGTTCAGCAATATTCTATCTTCTGCAGCCTCTGCTGCTGACACCCAGGCAAACAGGATCTGGAGTGGACCTCAAGCAATCTCCAACAGACCTACAGCTGAGGTTCCTGATTGTTAGAAGGAAAACTATCAAACAGGAAGGACACCTACACCAAAACCCCATCAGTACGTCACCATCATCATCAAAGACCAGCAGCAGATAAAACCACAAAGATGGGGGAAAAGCAGAGCAGAAAAGCTGGAAATTCAAAAAAAAAGAGCGCATCTCCACCGGCAAAGGAGTGCAACTCATCGCCAGCAACGGATCAAAGCTTGATAGAGAATGATTTTGACGAGATGAGAGAAGAAGGCTTCAGTCCATCAAACTTCTCAGAGCTAAAGGAGGAATTATGTACCCAGCGCAAAGAAACTAAAAATCTTGAAAAAAGAGTGGAAGAATTGATAGCTAGAGTAATTAATGCAGAGAAGGTCATAAACGAAATGGAAGAGATGAAAACCATGACACGAGAAATACGTGACAAATGCACAAGCTTCAGTAACCGACTCAATCAACTGGAAGAAAGAGTATCAGCGATTGAGGATCAAATGAACGAAATGAAGCGAGAAGAGAAACCAAAAGAAAAAAGAAGAAAAAGAAATGAACAAAGCCTGCAAGAAGTATGGGATTAAGTAAAAAGACCAAATCTACATCTGATTGGGGTGCATGAAAGTGAGGGGGAAAATGGAACCAAGTTGGAAAACACTCTTCAGGTTATCATCCAGGAGAACTTCCCCAACCTAGTAGGGCAGGCCAACATTCAAATCCAGGAAATACAGAGAACATCACAAAGATACTCCTCGAGAAGACCACCTCCAAGACACATAATTGCCAGATTCACCAAAGTTGAAATGAAGGAAAAAATCTTAAGGGCAGCCAGAGAGAAAGGTGGGGTTACCCACAAAGGGAAACCCATCAGACTAGCAGTAGATCTCTCGGCAGAAACTCTACAAGCCAGAAGAGAGTGGGGGCCAATATTCAACATTCTTAAAGAAAAGAATTTTAAGCCCAGAAATTCATATCCAGCCAAACTAAGTTTCATAAGTGAAGGAGAAATAAAATCCTTTACAGATAAGCAAATGCTTAGAGATTTTGTCACCACTAGGCCTGCCTTACAAGAGATCCTGAAGGAAGCACTAAACATGGAAAGGAACAACCGGTACCAGCCATTGCAAAAACATGCCAAAATGTAAAGACCATTTAGGCTAGGAAGAAACTGCATCAACTAATGCGCAAAATAACCAGTTAATATCATAATGACAGGATCAAGTTCACACATAACAATATTAACCTTAAATGTAAATGGATTAAATGCTCCAATTAAAAGACACAGATTGGCAAACTGGATAAAGAGTCAAGACCCATCAGTCTGCTGTATTCAGGAGACCCATCTCACAAACAGAGACATACATAGGCTCAAAATAAGAGGATGTAGGAAGATTTACCAAGCAAATGGAGAACTAAAGAAAGCAGGGGTTGCAATACTAGTCTCTGATAAAATAGACTTTAAACCATCAAAGATCAAAAGAGACAAAGAAGGCCATTAGATAATGGTAAAAGGATCAATTCAACAAGAAGAGCTAACTATCCTAAATATATATGCACCCAATACAGGAGCACCCAGATTCATAAAGCAAGTCCTTAGAGACTTACAAAGAGACTTAGACTCCCATACAATAATAATGAGAGACTTCAACACTCCACTGTCTACATTAGACAGATCAATGAGACAGAAAGTTAACAAGGATATCCAGGAATTGAACTCATCTCTGCAGCAAGCAGACCTAATAGACATCTATAGAACTCTCCACCCCAAATAAACAGAATATACATTCTTCTCAGCACCACATCGCACTTATTCCAAAATTGACCACATAATTGGAAGTAAAGCACTCCTCAGCAAATGTACAAGAACAGAAATTATAACAAACTGTCTCTCAGACCACAGTGCAATCAAACTAGAAGTCAGGACTAAGAAACTCAATCAAACAACTCAACTACATGGAAACTGAACAACCTGCTCCTGAATGACTACTGGGTACATAACGAAGTGAAGGCAGAAATAAAGATGTTCTTTGAAACCAATGAGAACAAAGATACAACATATCAGAATCTCTGGGACACATTTAAAGCAGTGTGTAGAGGGAAATTTATAGCACTAAATGCCCACAAGAGAAAGCTGGAAAGTTCTAAAATTGACACTATATCATCACCATTAAAAGAACTAGAGAAGCAAGAGCAAACACATTCAAAAGATAGCAGAAGGCAAGAAAAGATCAGGGCAGAACTGAAGGAGATAGAGACACAAAAAAGCCTCCAAAAAATCAATGAATGAAGGAGTTGGTTTTTTGAAAAGATCAACAAAATTGACAGACCGCTAGCAAGACTAATAAAGAAGAAAAGAGAGAAGAATCAAATCGACGCAATAAAAAATGATAAAGGGGATATCACCACCGACCCTACAGAAATACAAACTACCAACAGAGAATACTATAAACACCTCTACGCAAATAAACTAGAAAATCTAAAAGAAATGGATAATTTTCTGGACACTTACACTCTTCCAAGACTAAACCAGGAAGAAGTTGAATCCCTGAATAGACCAATAGCAGGCTCTGAAATTGAGGCAATAATTAATAGCCTACCAACCAAAAAAAGTACAGGACCAGATGGATTCATAGCTGAATTCTACCAGAGGTACAAGGAGGAGCTGGTACCATTCCTTCTGAAACTATTCCAATCAATAGAAAAAGAGGGAATCCTCCCTAACTCATTTTATGAGGCCAACATCATTCTGATACCAAAGCCTGGCAGAGACACAACAAAAAAAGAGAATTTTAGACCAATATCCCTGATGAACATCCATGCAAAAATCCTCAATAAAATACTGGCAAACCGGATTCAGCAGCACATCAAAAAGCTTATCCACCATGATCAAGTGGGCTTCATCCCTGGGATGCAAGGCTGGTTCAACATTCACAAATCAATAAACATAATCCAACATATAAACAGAACCAATGACAAGAACCACATGATTATCTCAATAGATGCAGAAAAGTCTTTTGACAAAATTCAACAGCCCTTCATGCTAAAAACGCTCAATAAATTTGGTATTGATGGAACATACCTCAAAATCATAAGAGCTATTTATGACAAACCCACAGCCAATATCATACTGAATGGGCAAAAACTGGAAAAATTCCCTTTGAAAACTGGCACAAGACAGGGATGCCCTCTCTCACCACTCCTATTCAACATAGTGTTGGAAGTTCTGGCTAGGGCAATCGGGCAAGAGAAAGAAATCAAGGGTATTCTGTTAGGGAAAGAAGAAGTCAAATTGTCCCTCTTTGCAGATGACATGATTGTATATTTAGAAAATCCCATTGTCTCAGCCCAAAATCTCCTTAAGCTGATAAGCAACTTCAGCAAAGTCTCAGGATACAAAATTAATGTGCAAAAATCACAAGCATTCGTATACACCAGTAACAGACAAACAGAGAGCCAAATCATGAATGAACTTCCATTCACAATTGCTTCAAAGAGAATAAAATACCTAGCAATCCAACTTACAAGGGATGTAAAGGACCTCTTCAAGGAGAACTACAAACCACTGCTCAGTGAAATAAAAGAGGACAGAAACAAATGGAAGAACATACCATGCTCATGGATAGGAAGACTCAATATCGTGAAAATGGCCATACTGCCCAAGGTAATTTATAGATTGAATGCCATCTCCATCAAGCTACCAATGAGTTTCTTCACAGAATTGGAAAAAACTGCTTTAAAGTTCATATGGAACCAAAAAAGAGCCCGCATCTCCAAGACAATCCTAAGTCAAAAGAACAAAGCTGGAGGCATCACGCTACCTGACTTCAAACTATACTGCAAGGCTACAGTAACCGAAACATCATGGTAGTGGTACCAAAACAGAGATATAGAACAATGGAGCAGAACAGAGTGCTCAGAAATAATACCACACATCTACAGCCATCTGATCTTTGACAAACCTGAGAGAAAAAAGAAATGGGGAAAGGATTCCCTATTTAATAAATGGTGCTGGGAAAATTGGCTAGCCATAAGTAGAAAGCTGAAACTGGATCCTTTCCTTACTCCTTATACAAAAATTAATTCAAGATGGATTAGAGACTTAAATGTTAGACCTAATACCATAAAAACTCTAGAGGAAAACCTAGATAGTACCATTCAGGACATAGGCATGGGCAAAGACTTCACGTCTAAAACACCAAAAGCAACGGCAGCAAAAACCAAAATTGACAAATGGGATCTCATTAAACTAAAGAGCTTCTGCACAGCAAAAGAAACTATCATCAGAGTTAACAGGCAACCTACAGAATGGAAGAAAATTTTTGCAATCTACTCATCTGACAAAGGGCTAACATCCAGAACCTACAAATAACTCAAACAAATTTACAAGAAAAAAACAAACAGCCCCATCAAAAAGGGGGCAAAGGATATGAACAGATATTTCTCAAAAGAAGACATTCATACAGCCAACAGACACATGAAAAAATGCTCATCATCACTGGCCATCAGAGAAATGCAAATCAAAACCACAATGAGATACCATTTCACACCAGTTAGAATGGCTATCATTAAAAAGTCAGGAAACAACAGGTGCTGGAGAGGATGTGGAGAAATAGGAACACTTTTACAGTGTTGGTGGGATTGTAAACTAGTTCAACCATTATGGAAAACAGTATGGTGATTCCTCAAGGATCTAGAACTAGATGTACCATATGACCCAGCCATCCCATTACTGGGTATATACCCAAAGGATTATAAATCATGCTGCTATAAAGACACATGCACACATATGTTTATTGCGGCACTATTCACAATAGCCAAGACTTGGAATCAACCCAAATGTCCATCAGTGACAGACTGGATTAAGAAAATGTGGCACGTATACACCATGGAATACTATGCAGCCATCAAAAAGGATGAGTTTGTGTCCTTTGTAGGGACATGGATGCAGCTGGAAACCATCATTCTTAGCAAACTATCACAAGAACAGAAAACCAAACACCGCATGTTCTCACTCATAGGTGGGAACTGAACAATGAGATCACTTGGACTCGGGAAGGGGAACATCACACAGCGGGGCCTATCATGGGGAGGGGGGAGGGGGGAGGGGGGAGGGGTTGCATTGGGAGTTATACCTGATGTAAATGACGAGTTGATGGGTGCTGACGAGTTGATGGGTGCAGCACAGCAACATGGCACAAGTATACATATGTAACAAACCTGCACGTTATGTACATGTACCCTACAACTTAAAGTATAATAATAATTTAAAAAAAAGAAAAAAGACATCATTTCCCTTCTCAGTGAATCTAATAATTATCAAAACAATATCCAAAAATTGTCATAATCAGAAAGCTGGCTTTCTTGATACTAAGAGTCAGCTTTTCTCTAAACAGAGACCTCTAAGTGGTTGTCTGTTCCACCACAGACATTTGACCATTAAGAATATAAAGCTCAGAGGTTCAAAGTAGCATATTTCATAAAAGTTTCAAGAGGTTACTTTTAGTGTAGTTATATGGTGGATTCATTTCTTACTACATTTAACATGATATCTTCAAAAATACCCAAAATATTAAAATCATACATACACATCATATTTATCCTTGAAAAAAGCTCAAACATTCTTTTAATTTGTAAAAATACAATTCAGTTAACCAATGATTTCATTAACAATTTCTATAATTACTAATACATGCATTAGTTGTGTGACTAGGTATTGCAGAAGAATTCTACATTACACTTTTAAATACATTAGTTTTGTTGTTGTTGTTGTTATTGTTGTTTGTTTTTGTTTTTTAATGAGACTGGCTTGATTTCTCCTGACACTCAAGCAATGAACACAGATGTAGACACAAAGTGTAAAGCCAAAAATTTGCGTTAACTCTTACATTCTGTTCTAACCAATATTGCTTGATTTCATGAAATGAATGTGCATTTAGTTTTTTTCTCTCGAATATCAAGCATCCCTGCATTTTTAAAAACTAAATAAATCTGCCTTCATCATTATTTTTCATTCATTTACCATATAGCCAATGAGAAAAATGATTACCTTGAGCCAATTTACATGCTACACTGAGGAACCCCACAATGAAAAAGCCTTGATGCCTATTTAAAAAAAAAAAAAGGAAATGAATTAAAACATGCATATCATCCAACCAACTCATGTGCCCATCAATAGTAGACTAGGTAAAGAAAATATGGTACATTTAAATTTCAGAATACTATGTAGTCATAAAAAAAGAATGCAATCATGCACTTTGCAGCCACATGGATGAATGTGGAGACCATTATTCTAAGCAAATCAAAGCAGGAGCAGAATGCAAAACTCCACATGTTCTCACTTACAAGTGGTCACTGGACACAAAGAAAGAAACAAGAAACAGTGTAGACCCCAAAAGTGGGAAGGGAGGAAGATCAGTGTTGAAAAACTTCTGATATTAGTCCATTTTCACATTGCTCATGAAGGCATACCCAAGACTGGGCAATTTAGAAAAGAAAGAAGTTTACTGGACTCACAGTTCCACTTGGCTGGGGAGGTCTCACAGTCATGGTGGTAGATAAAAGTCATGTCTCACATGGCAGCAGACAAGAGAAGAAAGCTTCTACATTATTTTTAAAATAATCAGATATCATGATATTTATTCACTATCACCATGAGAACAGCTTGGGAAAGACCTGCCCCCATGATCCAATTATCTCCCATCAGCTCCTCTCCACAACATAAAAGAACTCAAGATTCAATTTGTGTGAGGCACAGCCAAACCATGTAACTTCCTATCGGGAACTATGTCCACAACATGCGTGATGGGAACATTAGAAGTCTAACCTTCAGGATTGTGCAATGTACCCATGTAACAAATGTGCACATGTACCGCCTGAATCTAAAATTAAAATTAAATAAAATTTTTTAAGAAAACAAAAAGACAACATATTCAAATAAGGTAAAACATCCCCCATTCATGTTTGAAGACAGAAATTAGCTTTGAAGTAGCCACAGGAAGGTTTTTCGTGTACTTGTTCCCTATGACTACTGTAAAGAATTACCCCAAATTTCCTGCCTTGAAACAACACACATTGATTACTTTACAGGTCTGTAGATCAAAAAGGAGTTCACTTCTCATAGGGTTCAATCAAGTTGTGGTCAGACCCATATTTCTTGTGCATGATCTAGCATAGAACATTTTCCCTTCCTTTTACAGCTTTCAGAGACCACCCACACTCATTGCTTCATGGACCCTTTCTCCTTCTTCAACAAAAATGATCCATGAATCCTCATATCCCATTCCTTTGACTCTAGGCCTTTTTCTACTTCCAGTTTCTATTTTTTTACAAAATTAATTTTAAGTTCTGGGGTACATGTGCAGGGTGTGCAAGTTTGTTACATAGGTAAACATGTGTTATGGTAGTTTGCTGAACCTATCAACTCATCTCCCAGGTATTAAAGACAGCATATATTGGCTACTTTTTCCAATGCTCTCCCTCCCCTCACTCCATCCCCCTCACACACAGGTCCCTGTATGTGTTGTTCCCCTCCCTGTGTCTCTGTGTTCTCATTGTTCAGGTCCTACTTCTCAGTAAGAAAATGCAGTGTTTGGTTTTCTGTTCCTGCATTAGTTTGCTGAGGATAAAGGCTTCCATCTCCACTCATGTCACTGCAAAAGACATGATCTTATTCCTTTTTTATGGCTGCATAGTACTCCATGGTGTATATGTACATTTTCTTTATCCAGTCTATCATTGAGGGGCACTTGGGTTGATTCCATGTCTTTGCTATTGTGAATCGTCCAACTTCTACTTTTAAGGAACATTATATTATAGTAAACTTCCCCAGATAATCCAGGATTAGTGCCTCATCTCAAACTCACCTGATAAGCAACCTTAAGTCTATCTGCAAGTTGAATTCTCTTCTTGTCACCTAACTTAGTCTATTCATAGGTTCCAGGCAATAGCACAAGCATATTTTTGGGAGACTCTTTTTATGAATCCCAGAGAAAATTTTACCAGGTTCTAATTTAACATCTCAGAAAAATGCTAAGGCAAGAGAGCAGGGAAGCATAAAACCATTTAACAGGTTGAAAACAATTCAAGGAGTCTGTTATAAATTAGACTATTGGGTTTGGTTCTGGATGAAGGGACGGAGAGTGTGCCTCAAAATATATACGTCTTATTTGAACTCATCGGGAAATATCGTATTGCCCTAAATATGTTACCATTGTAAAATGAGTAGAGTTCAGGTTTGTTTTTTTTGTTTTTTTGTTTTTGCCTTTAGGGCAAAAAAAAAAAAAAAACAAACAAACAAACAAAAAAAAAACCCAAAAAACAAAAAAAGCAAAAAAAAAAAAAAAAAAAAACCTGAACTCTACTCATTTTACAATGGTAACGTATGGAAAGTGTTACAGACAGACAAAGAAATGATATACATTGTTTTCCACAAATACAATAGAGATACATAAATGGGTTCAAAGACACTTCATGGAATCTACATAGGTAAAAGCAATAGAGACACCTGGAGATGAGGATCTGTTTGAATCCCATGCACTTCCAAAGCCTATACTGTGTCACTTACTAAGCATAAATCTTCAGAGTTGTATAGCGTCATAAAAAACTGTCTACAATTTGTTGACTTGGAATCTTTTTTTCATTTCTCCTAACATAAATTGGTCAGCAGTACTGCTTAAAGATCTGATACTGTAGTGAAGTCTACCTTTTGCTGAGTTATTTAAAGCTTGCTATTGGAATTATTTTAAGCTCTATTCACACTACTGGCCATGCTTTGGCATAAAGGACAATGTGTAATTATATATATGCTATTCTCTTTATGCAATTTAGTAGAACAAGACCCTCAAATCAAGATGATGTATTTATTAACAATGAGATCTATATAGCTACACAAACCAGTATGTGTTGGATGTATAAGTGTAGGAAACATAACCCACCCACAACAGGCAGTAGATGAATAGCATCTACTTTTGTTTACTCTGATGCTTTAAAATATAATGATTATCAGTTTTAAAGAGTTATCATGTATTATGATATACAAGTTGAATATTCTTAATCCGAAATTTGAAATCTGAAATGCTTACAAATTCAAAATATTTTGAGCACTGATATGCCATTCCAAGGAAATGCTCATTGGAGCATTTCAGATTTCGGAGTTTCAGATTACAGATACTCAAAAGTAAGTGTATTGTAAACATTATAAAATTCCCCAAAATCCAAAATCTAAATCACTTCTACTCCCAGGAATTTTTGAAAATGGGGACTCAATCTATATTTATTTTTGGCTTTTTAAATGAACGTTTATGGCCGGTGCAGTGGTTCATGCCTATAAATCTAGCACTTTTGAAGGCCGAGACAGGCAGATCACCTGAGGTCAGGAGTTCAAGACCAGCCTGGCCAACATGGTAAAACCCCGTCTCTACTAAGAATATAAAAATTAGCTGGGCATGATGGTGGGTGCCTATAATCTCAGTTACTCAAGAGGCTGAGAAGGGAGAATCCCTTGAACCCAGGAGAGGATGGTTGCAGTGAGCCAAGATTGTGCCACTGCACCCCAGCCTAGGCAGCTGAGTGAGATTCTGTCTCAAAAAAATAAAATAAAATAACTAAATAAACACTTATGTAGATCATGATGCTATATTGGTGTTTTAAAAAATATTTTAAAAATCTGTAGATTTGGATATCCACAGGAACAAGTCTAGGAAGATACATAAATGATTCTGTTAGCTAGCTAACAGATTTATACAAACATCTGAATTTTATTCTTTTTCTTTTTCTACCTTCATGAAAATTTTCACAATGAGCTCCCTTTCTACATTCAGGAAAGACACTTTTTAATAGTCTGCATATTGTATTTCCTTGAATTTTTTGTTTGGGGATGACTAACAATGTACAACTATTTAAGCAAAAAAATGTGTGTATTCAGTTTTATTGAATGATCTGTTTCAATTTTCTAAACACATTATTCCTTTTTGATTAGGTTTTTAATTTTCCTCCAATAAGTTTTTGATCATTTGAGAATCAAAAGTGTTGAAGAATTATAGTTTTGTAACATAAAACTAAGTTAATATTCTGCACTCATAAGCACAGTTTTCCCAGTGGAATAAAAATGGCCTTCCTGCATACTATTTTCCGGCATTAATTAAGAGGAGGAGTTAAGCCATCATACATAGTGGAGTGTAGAAGCCCTACTTTTCGACAATAGGGTTGAGATGGGGGCTCAGCACCACAAAATTCTGTAATTGGAGAAAAGCAACTGCTCAACGGGTTTTTTCTTTCTTTCTTTCTTTCTTTTTTTTAATTTGAGATGGAGTCTCGGTCTGTCGCCCAGGCTGGAGTGCAGTGGCGCCATCTCAGCTCACTGCAAGCTCCGCCTCCCAGGTTCACGCTGTTCTCACGCCTCAGCCTCCTGAGTAGCAGAGACTACAGGAGACCGCCACCACGCCCGGCTAGTTTTGTTTTGTATTTTTAGTAGAGAGGAGATTTCACCATGTTGGCCAGGATGGTCTAGATCTGCTGACCTCGTGATCCGCCCGCCTTAACCTTCCAAAGTGCTGGAATTACAGGCGTGAGCCACTGCCCCGGGCCTCAAAGGGTTTTTTCCTAGTTAATGGCTTTTGATCTGTGGTTTGATATGTCTCTTAACAACTTCTTCCCCTTTTCAATTTCCTCTTCAATCTCACTGCCTAAGGCGTGTCCACTTAAAGTACACATTCTCTAAATCTCCGAGAGGAATCTGTGAATTATATCTTTGATTTAAAAGTCTCCATCTTTATCAAATCAATAGCCTCTTATCCTGTGCCAGCAACGTTTAGCCCATGGTCTAGCAGATAGACACATAGCTAACATACAAATACGTTTTTGAACTAAATAACTAAAAAAAAATAAACAAAACAAAAGTCTTGATCCTATATCTAAATTTATTTTGGCAAAGAGCTGAAGGTCAATGCAGATTTTACAGCAAATGATCAAGGATAGAGAATTGCTATCGTCATTCTTTAATTTCGTGTGTAAAAAAGTAAAACGATATGGCTATGAAGCACCAAGTCTGACTCCCATTACCATGTGTGTTATTATCATGGCAGATAGTGAGAATAAAGATGTGAGGCAGAATAGCCATATTGTAAGGCAGGCTTCCAAGTCAAGATGGCCTCTCAGTTAGCTGTAAAAAAAATCTGAAAATTTAAAGGATGAAAACTCCCTTGTGATTTAAAAGAAAGTCCCATGGTGAAGGGACAAAGTAATACAAAGATATTATTATGTATATTTATATATAATATATACAATATAAACATGTTATAATTGTTTACAGCATATATACTATATATCTCTTATTTTATATGTATTTGTAGATTTTATGTAGTTTTATATTTGATTTATCTTGTTTATATATTTATATACTATATAATTTTATATATATTCTTTCTATATAAATCTATATAGTTTCTATATAAAAAATATATAATCTATATATTTACATATAAAATATTTTAATATTTATATATAATACAAATATTTTTATAACAAATAGCATAAAGATATATATTATATAAATGGATACCTTATATAAAAATATATTTTATATTGAATGTATATACTTACATATAAACTAATATATAAAATATAGAGATTGATATATACAGAGAGAGTCTGTATATGAACACCCACACCCATAAATTCATTCTGCTCACTTATTGGGTCTTCTTATAATGTTTAAGATACATTTTCATTTCATGAAGTCACAAGTTTATGAGGTTGTTTTCTTTCAAAGACATAAAGATTTTCTTTTCAATACTAAATCTTTGATTCATTTAGGCTTAATTTTCTCTCTTCTGTTGCTTCTTATGGTGAAGAAAATGGATCCCTTAGTATAGTAAGTATTTTGAATTAAATAACCTTGGAGAACAATAAGCACTGGAAGAGACTTTTCTTCTATCTATATAAAGACAGGACTGACCAACCAAGGAGAATAATTGTTCTTATTCTTCTTACTTTATCTCATTATCTATTACCAAAAGTATAATCACACCAGAACAGACCCTTTCCAAGATAATGCCTGTGTCCAAGGATCACTAAATTTTTTTAAAACCCTATGTACAAGTTAATCTCTGTCCCCAGATCCAATCATTTTCTCTACTAATCATTCATTTCCCCTCAATATAATTCCTCCTCTCCTCCTTCCATCACCTGTATTCCCAGAATCCAGAGCCCATCCCTTCTGCCATCTCATGATGGTATTTAAGCTTCTGGGCCTGATTGGGAACTTGTGTCTTCATTCTGATGACACCTGTGTATATGCATTACATAAATTTGTAAGCTTTATTTTCTATTAATCAATCTGTCACATGCCAGTGATTTTTTTGTGTGTGAATCTTTAGCTGGTTCTATGAACCACAGCTTTTGACTCCTACGAGGAATAGCTACATGTCCAACTCTACAGAAACATTCTACTCTCTTACCACTGAATTCTGATATCTTCTGTGTTAATGCCATATTCATGCCATTCAGTGAACCCTTTGCTGGGCTTTCTCAGTTCAAAATTGAGTTAGTGGTCTCCCCCTGCATAAGCACCACATCATTTCAAGTAACATAACACTTGAATAAAATTTCACTTGTTCAAAATTTCTGCTTCTTCACATTTTTCATGGTTCATGTTGCTCCTTAAAATTTCAAATGCTTTTCGGTATCTTATTTTTATTTTTATTTTTCAAAACCCTTCTTAGAACATGATTTAATTGAATTTACTTTATAGGCTATTTTGGAAAGAATCTCCATCTTTATTAGGTCTTTTCACCTATGAATATTGAGTGCATTTCCATTTACTCAAATCCCGTTTTAAATAATTTTAAGTATATAATTTTAATATCTTATGATAATATATTTGGATACATTAGATCTATATCTAAATAACCCATACATTTTGGGGCCTATGGTAAATGTATTGCTTTCTTCTTTCATAGTAAATTGTCAAACAGTAATGAGAACAGCTAAGTGTTTATTCTTATTGAATACATTTATTCTAAGACACAGGCAAGAAAGGGAACAGTGTCAACTCTGGAAAAATAATAAAAGCTTATGTGAGAAATCACATCCAGATGGATTTGCTACAGATACCTGAGTTAGTCAGAATCTCATGTGTGAGGATTGCTGGCAAGATGGCCAAATAGGAGCAGCTCGTAGATCAAGGCAGAAGGCAGGTTATTTCTGCCTTTCCAACTGAGGTACCTGGTTCATCTCATTGGGACTGATTGGAGATTGGATGCAGCCAACAGAGGGTGAGCCAAAGTAGGGTGAGGTGTCACCTCACCTGAGAAGCACAAAGGGTCTGGGAATTTTCTCCCCTATCCCAGGGAAGCCATGAGGGACTGAGCTGCACACTCCAGGCCAGATGCTTATCCCACAGTGTTCACAGTCCTCAGACCAAATGTATCTCTCTGGTGCCTACCCTGCCAGGACCCTGGGTTTCAAGCACAAAACTGGGCAGCCATTTGGGCAGGCACCAAACTAGCTGCAGGAAGTTTTTGTTTGTTTGTTTCCCAGTGGCACCTGGAACCTGGAAGGCCAGCGAGACAGAACAGTTCACTTCCCTGGAACCAGGTACTGAAGACAAGGAGCCAAGTGGTCTGACTCAGTAGGTCCCACCCCCACGGAGCCCAGCAAACTATGATCCACTGGCTTGAAATTGTCGTGGCCAGCTCAGCAGCAGTCTGAGACTGACCTGGGACATTCAAGCTTTGTAGGGGGAGGGGCCACCGCCATTGCTGAGACTTCAGTAGGTGGTTTAACCTCCACAGTGTATACAAAGCAGGGAAATCTGATTGTGGTGTAGCCCACTGATGCTCAGCAACGCTGCTGTGGTCAGACTGCCAAATTTCTCCTCTATGGGCAGGGAATCTCTGAAAAAAAAAGGCAGCAGCCCCAGTCAGGGACTTATAGATAAAACCCTCACCTCCCTGGGACAGAGGACCGGAGAGAAGGGGCGGCTATAGATGCAGGTTCAAGAGACTTAAATGTCCCTGCCCGAGGGTGCTGAAGATAGCAGTGGACCTCACAGCACAGCATTGGAGCACTGTTAAGGCTCACACTGCCCCCTCAAGTGGGTTCCTGACCGCTATGTATCCTGACTGGGAGACACCTCTCATTAGGGGATGATAGATACGTCATATAGGAGAGCTCTGGCTGGCATCTGGCAGGTGTGCCTCTGGGAAGAAGCTTCCAGAAGAAATAACAGGAATCAATCTTTGCTGCTAGTGATATCCAGCCAAACAGGGTCAGGAGTGGATGTCCAGCAAACTCAAGTTGATATGCAGCAGAGGGGCCCAACTATTAGAAGGAAAATTAACAAACAGAAAAGAATAGCACATCCATGCAAAGACCCCATCAGAAGGTCACCAACATCAAAAACCATGGGTAGATAAATCCACAAACATGGGGAGAAACCAGCACAAAATTGCTGAAAATTCCAAAAACCAGAACACTTCTTCTCCAAAGAATCACAACTCATCTCCAGCAAGAGAAGAAAGCTGGATGGAGAATGAGTTTGATGAATTGACAGAAGTAGGCTTTAGAAACTCCTGCAAGCTAACAGAGCACGTTCTAACCCAATGCAGGGAAGCTAAGAACCTTGAAAAAAGGTTAGTCAAATTGCTAACTGGAATAACAACTATAGAAAAAAATAAATGACCTGATGGAGCTGAAAAACACGGCATAAGAACATCATGAAACAGACAAGAATCAATAGCCAAACGATCAAGTGGAAGAAAGGATATCAGAGACTGAAGATCAACTCAATGAAATAAATTGGAAAGACAAAATTAGAGAAGAAAGAATGAAAAGAAACCAACAATGCTTCCAAGAAATATGGGACTCTGTGAAAAGACCAAATCTACATTTGATTGGTCTAACTGAAAGTGACGGGGAGAATGGAACCAAGTTGGAAAACACTCTTCAAGATATTATCCAGGACAACTTCCCCAACCTAGCAAGGCAGGTCAACATTCAAATTGAAGAAATAGAGAGAACACCACAAAGATAGTCCTCAAGAAGAGCACCTATACACACATAATCATCAGATTTACCAAGGTTGAAATGAAGGAAAAAAATGTTAAGGGCAGCCAAAGAGAAAGGTCAGGTTATCCACAAAGGGAAGCCCGTAAAACGAACAGTGGATCTCTCTGCAGAAACCCTACAAGTCAGAAGAGATTGGGGGCCAATATTCAACATTCTCAAAGAAAATAATCTTTAGCCCAGAATTTAATATCCAGCCAAACTAAGCTTCATAAGTAAAGGATAAATAAAATCCTTCACAGATAAGCAAATGCTGAGAAATATTTTCACCATCAGGCCTGACTTACAAGAGCTCTGAAGGAAGCACTGCACTTGGAAAGGTACAATTGGTACTAGCCAGTGCAAAAACATACCTAGTTGTAAAGACCATTGACATATGAAGAGACTGCATCAACTAACAGGCAAAACAACCAGCTAGCATCATAATTACAGAATCAAATTCAAACATAAGAATATTAATCTTAAATGTCAATGGACTAAATGCCATAATTAAAAGACACACACTGGAAATTGTATAAACAGTCAAGAACTATCTGTTTGCTGCATTCAGGAGACCCCTGTCACAAGCAAAGACACACATGGGCTCAAAAAGAAGGGATGGAGGAATATTTACCAAGTAAATGGAAAGTAAAAAAAAAAAAAAAAACCAAGAGTTGCAAATCTCACCTCTGATAAAACAGAAAACAAATTTTAAACCAACAAAGATCAAAAGAGACAAAGAAGGGTATTACATAACAGTAAAAGAATAGATGCAACAAGAAGAGATATTAATCCTAAATATATATGCACCCAATACAGCACACAGATTCATAAAGGAAGTTCTTAGAGACTTACAAGGAGACTTACACTCCCACATAATAATAGTGGGACATGGCTGGGCACCGTGGCTAGTGCCTTTAATCCCAGCATTTTGGGAGGCCTAGGCAGGTGGATCATGAGGTGCGGAAATTGAGACCATCCTGGCTAACACAGAGAAACCCCATCTCTACCAAAAATACAAAGTTAGCCAGGCGTGGTGGCAGCCACCTGTAGTGCCAGCTACTCAGGAAGCCAAGGCAGGAGAATGGCATGAACCTGGGAGGGAGAGTTTGCAGTGAGCTGAGATCACGTCAATGCACTCCAGTCTGGGTGATACAGCGAGAGTCCGTCTAAAAAAAAAAAAAAAAAAAAAAAAAAAAAAAAAAAAAAAAAATTAGTGGGAGACTTTAACACCCCACTGTCAATATTAGACAGATCAAAGAGACAGAAAATTAACAAGGAGATTCATGACTTGATTCAGAGCAGAGAATTAACACGGAGATGCTGCTCTGGACCAAGCAGACCTAATAGACATCTGCAGAACTCTCCATCCGAAATAAACAGAATATACATTCTTCTCAGCACCACATTACCCTTCTTCTAAAATTGACCACATAATTAGAAGTAAAACTCACCTCAGCAATTGCAAAACAACAAAAATCATAACAAACATTCTCTTAGACCACAGTGCAACTAATTTAGAACTCAGTATTAAGAAACTCACTGAAAACCACACAACTCTGTGGAAACTGAATAGCCTGCTCCTGAGTGACTACTGGGTAAATAACAAAAAGAAGGGAGAAATAAAGATGTTCTTTGAAACCAATGAGAATGAAGACACAATGTACTGGATTTATTGGGACACATTTAAAGCAGTGTGTATAGGAAAATTTTAGAACACTAAATGCCCACAATAGAAAGCTTTAAGGAAAGATTTTAAATTGACAGTCTAACATCAAAATTAAAAGAACTAGAGAAACAACAGCAAACCAATTCAAAACCTAGCATAAAACAAGAACAGGGCAAAAGAGAATGTGATAGAGACATGAAACACCCTTTAAAAAATCAGTGAATCCAGGAGCTGATTTTTTGAAAAGATCAGCAAAATAGACAGCTAGCCACACCAAAAAAAAAAAAAAAAAAAAAAAAAAAGAACAATAAAATAAAAACCACAAAACATGATATAGGGGACATCACCACTGATACCACAGAAATACAAACTACTATCAGAGAATACTATAAACACCTCTACTCAAATAAACTATAAAATCTAGAAGAAATAGATAAATTTCTGGACACATACATGCACCCAAGGCTAAACCAAGAACAAGTTGAACTCTGGAATAGACAAGCAAGTTCTGAAATTGAGGCAGTAATTAATAGCCTACCAACCATAAAAAGTCCAGGACCAAATGGATTCACAGTTGAATACTACCAGAGGTACAAAGAGGAGCTGGTACCATCCCTTCTGAAACTATTTCAAACAATAGAAAAAGAGGGAATCCTCCCTAACTCATTTTATGAGGCCAGCATCATCCTGATACCAAAGCCTGGCAGAGAGACACACAAAAAGCAAATGTCAGGCCAATATCCCTGATGAACATTGATATGAAAATCCTTAATAAAATACTGGCAAAGTGAATCCAGCAGGACATCAAAAAACTATTACCACAATCAAGTTGTCTTCATACGTGGAATGCTAGACTGGCTCAACACATGCAAATCAAAAAACGTAATCCATCACATAAACACAACCAATGACAAAAACCACATGATTTTCTCAATGAATGCACAAAAAGGCCTTCAACTACATTCAACATCCCTTTATGCTCAAAACTCCCAATAAACTAGGTATTGACGGAATGTATCTCAAAATAGTAAGAGCTATTTATGAAAAACCTACAACCAATGTCATATTGAATGGGCAAAAACTGGAAACATTCCCTTTGAAAACCAGCACAAGAGAAGGATGCGATCTGTCAGCACTCCTATTCAACATAGAATTGGGAGTTCTGGCCAGGGCAATCAGGCAAGAAAAAGAAATAAAGCATATTCAAATAGGAAGAGAGGGAGTCAAATGGTCACTATTTGCAGATGACATTGTTATATATTAAGAAAAACCCCATCATCTCAGCCCAAAATCTCCTTAACCTGATAAGCAACTTCATCAAAGTCTCAGGATAAAAAATCAATGTGCAAAAATCACAAGCATTCCTATACACTAATAAGAGATAGCCAAATAATGAGTGAACTCCCATTCACAGTAGCTACCAAGAGAATAAAATACCTAGGAATACAACTTATAAGGGATGTGAAGGAACTCTTTAAGGAGAACAACAAACCACTGCTAAAGGAAATAAGAGAGAACATATATAAATGGAAAAACATTGCAGGCTCATGGAAAGAATCAGTATCATGAAAATGACCATACTACCTGATCCTATCCCCATCAAGCTACCACTGACTTTCTTCATATAATTGGAAAACAGTATTTTAAACTTCATATGGAACTGAAAAAATCCCACATAGCCAAGAGGATCCTAAGCAAAAAGAACAAAGCTGGAGGCATCAGTTACCTGACTTCAAAGTATACTACAAGTCTACAGTAAACAAAACAGCATGATACTGGTACCAAAACTGACAATAGACCAATGAAATGGAACAGAGACCTCAGAAATAACACCACACATCTATAGTCACCTGATCTTTGACAAACCTGACACAAAAAAGCAATGGGGAAAGAATTTTTTGTTTAATAAATGGTATTGGGAAAACTGGCTAGCCATAAGCAGAAAGCTGAAAATAGACCCCTTCCTTCCACCTTACACAAAAATCAAATCAAGATGAATTAAATACTTAAACATAAGACATAAAACCATAAAAATCCTAGAAGGAAACCTAGTCAATACCATTCAGGACAAAGGCATGGGTGAAGACTTCATGTGTAAAACACCCAATACAATGTCAACAAAAGCCAAAATTGACAAAGCTAAAGAGCTTCTGTACATCAAAACAAACTATCATCAGATTGAACAGGT